>NW_008751754.1:896635-943415 GCF_000715545.1 Opisthorchis viverrini | reverse complement strand
CATCAATTAATCATCGGCTAGCTTCCAAGAGCGGTTTCTCTCATTCTCGGTTCCATAAGTTGGAAACGTACTACCCCATAGCTGTGCGCAGGTGCCGAGATGACAGGTTATGGCCATCCATCAGGTTGATATTTCACGTGCCTATGGTCGGAAAATCTATCGGTTTGACAAAGGACTAGTCACTCACGAATTTTGTGTGTTGACGGTAAACACACAAAAGCAAATGCACGCGATAGACAGAACTGCATTTAAGAAAGGAGTTTCAGGCTTCAACAGTTCGTAGAAAGTGTAAGATCATTGAAAAACAACGTTCAAACTGCAAATCTGAGGTGAAGATGCCGCAGCCAAATGTCTCACTGCGCATCATGGATTTTAACTAGCTAGAAAGAAATTGCTTAAAGTAACCGAAGCGTATCCCATAGGAGTAGATTTTGATTACTTCTCTATAATTTTTCTTTTGGAACGCTATTTTAAACCATATCGGAGAAACAACTCGATTTCTATATAAACTGCTCCCAATAAGCGATTTTTTTTCGGTAGTGATTCAAACCAACATGAGCAGTTCACAGAAGAAGTTGAGTAGGGTGATAGTGTGAAGTATAGAGGCGAAGATCCCATTATGTGAACGAGAGTCACTGACTTCCCCCTACATTGTGGATTGTTTTGTGCAAAAGTTGTTTCTGGAAGTTGGAAGAAAACTTTTTTGATAACGAGTCCTTACGTACTGTTGTCCAACTGGATAAATTGCCTCCAGCCATATATTTTCCCGCGCTACACAACCCAACCGGTCTGTTGCAGACATCCACACCATAGTTCGTCATTCATTAGCCCTGCTATATTCTTTCTGCTATAATGCTCCGCGAGCTTTTGTCAGATACCGATATTCGATCTTATGGTGAGTTGCTCTTTGCTTTCGTTTCGATCCAGCTGCACAATCGTCTTATCCGTATTTTCTCATCCTGATGTACAGAAATATCAGCAGACGTATTGAGCGACTTCCGACTGAATGTGTGCGATTACTATCCTGATGGGTTCGCGCTTTCGTCTGGCTCGCTTACGTTAGGTAGGAGTTACGCCATGCAGATTAAAATTTAGTCACCACATTTCAGAGCCAGTGAGATTGGTTTGTTGGACATACCAGTTGTAAGATTCTATGTGCGACTCACTCCTACCACGAGAGTAGTGTTCGAGGAAATCATGTTCGCATTGCTAGTCTATGAAAATAAAACTTTCAAGCTCAATCGAAATGCAAGTACTATGTTTATAATCTTGAAAATGACTAGGCGAACATTGCAGTGCAACATGTTTTAGACAACCCTCGATTAAGTCCGGATTTAGAAGACAAAATAAATGTTAAAGAGTGTGGATTGCGGGATGGAAACGTTACGTATTTGTATGTTCCACCACAACTTTAAATGTAATCACGACTCGTAAAATATGAATGAGCAGGTCAAACGAAACTAAGCATAACATCCGGGTCGAGTTCAAAAGAAAGTTCGGTCGGTAATCAACTTTACAAATCGTGCAGCGCAATTTGAACTTGACTTGCTAAGTAATCATTCAAATGTTCCGAAAGTTGGCCTCTGTCACTATTTACCAACCCACCTGTTGTTGCAATGTCACTTGAAAATGCAGGCACACCTTACTAAGCGTCCGCCGCAGTAGCTTGCTGGTGTGGATCACTCATCAAAGTAATGAATACGTCACCAAACAAAAGGTAAATATCTCAATAAGGGTGTCATAGGAAAACGAAATGGACAGGTCGATGCCAACTTATGACACCCAAAGCATACACACACATTCTGTATGTCATGAGAAGTTGAAAATTCCAAAATGAGAATGAAATTCCCAAATATGCTGGCACGAGGACCAAAAAAGACGCAACTCAACCATCACAACGAGCAAACCCATTTGATTGATTACAATTTTTGCTTCAAAAGACGTCAATTGACAGGGTCTGTAATGCACAGTGCTCATTTTAAAAGGGTATTTGACGACAACGACGTTACCGGAGTGAACTGGGTGTCTCGTGATAAAAAATTCTGGATTTTCATTGGCTAGAAGACCCTTGTCCAAGTCTGCCGGGTCCATCAAACGTAAGACACTAAACCATATACACTTTCAGGCCTGACATTTGCTCTCTCAATTCAGTCTTCAACGCAACTGCAAGCAAATAACCAAGCAAAATTTAACGTCAGGAACACGATACATTTCGCCCGGTAGCAGGAACATTTTCCTTGTTTGCCACACCAGTCTTACATGTGCGGTGCGATAAGCTCGTCTGGTTGCGGTATTCACAATGTTTTATGTATATGGATGTGACGTGCTCTTGTGTATGTGGTGATAAATGGGTTAATTTTCTGGATTTACTTTATCTCAGCATAAGGGCGAATACTTTTACGACGAAAAACGAACTTTTCACGCCAGCTGTCTGCTCTCAGTATATTCAAGATTTGTAGTTCATCTTACTCGTGCGGTCCGGCGTGAAGCTTATCCCCTCTCATGGTTGCTGTCCTTTCTAGGTAGGGCCAGGATGAACAAAGTGGTCCATTGTCCGCCTCGCTGTTTAGTGATCAAGGTATCCATTAGTCAGTAACATTTATATACTTTTTTTCACACTTAAATATGGGCGGAGTGGATGGAAACAACCAACTTGTCTAGTTATTTTTTCACATGCTATACAAATATGTTATCCAAGTAACAGTTATGCAAGTGCGATTCGTTGACCTTCTGTATTACTTCGATGGTTGGCACAGACAAGTCCACTGTCTATCGCTCTGAAGACAATTCAACACTACTTACATAATAATGCATGATCGCGTAAAATAAGACCAGGAAGGGACGCAGTATTGTTGTGAGTCAACAGTCTCACCAAACAGAACATTGATGAACAGCGACTGGGCAGCACAGGAGCACCGATTCCATCCAACATATCGATCTGTAGGCAAACAACCTGGATCTAATTGGTTACGGGATCACCAGAAGCCACCGAGCCAGATAACCTTTGGCTGATCTAAGATTAGGTAAACGAACGAATCAGTTTTGATGGGTCCTGGTGACCTGCAGGGTTTCGCAAGATGGAAGTCACTGAGGCTGAATAGGAAATAAACCATGCATTTTCGGTAATTGTAGCTAACATACTACTTGTTTAGACCTACAGATGTTTCGTTGAGAGTTTTTTTTTGAATTTTTCAAATGTGCACTGTGGAACCTCATTCTACTCCACTGGACAAAATGGAAAAATATATCAATTTCTACATATTTATCCGTTTCATTCCTTTAACAAAGTAATTGCCAATTAGTTTTTGTTAAAAAGGCCTCCCTGACGATTCTCGTTAGTTTATTCTGCACTGGAAATAATTCGTCATTTGGATGCAAGCATTTCATTTTAGAAATCAAAACAACGTGCGTAAAAATACAAGCAAGAATAGGGCCAACTTGAAAGTGGAAACAAAACCTGGTTGTGTACGTGCCTGTGAGAACAGTGGTTCATAAACAATTCCCAAATGTCTACTTTCCATTGCTTCTAGGCTTAACTTGGAAGATTAATTCATATCAATGCGCGTTTCAGGGAATCTACCAACTTTGTAGAGTGCAACAACGCTGGTTCCGCTGATTTGTGGTAAGAGTAGACGGGGAGCTTTGTGAAATGACAGCTTTTAGGGATAGACTGGGATTAGACCGAGTGTTTGGCTGTGTGCGGATGCATCTTTTCCAACGAAAACAAATATGAGACTAAGAGAGGAAATTTTACTTGCTAACCGTAACTTTATAAAAGGCAAAAGTTATTTCATCTGTGTTGGACAGCTAGTCAGCTTTTATTGCCACTGTGTCTTTTCCAAGGTTAATCTGATGTGAGCGATTTATGACGTCTCCGACAGATAAACCATAGTCCATCCCTAAAATTCAAAGCGGTTTAACTAAGATTCAACTGGAACAGTTTGAGACCTAGCTTGTGGAGGAGTTTCATAAACATTAGACGTAATCCTATGTGTTATTTTGCTTTATTCATTTAGAAACAAGCTGTCACTTTGTCTTTCAGGATGTTTGGTCAGATTTCTTCCAAATTTACTGCTTTATTTTCCGCAAATGTAAGGTTTTGAAACTGGAAAGGGTTAAGCAAGGTTAAGTGCGCTTATTTTAGGAACATGTTGCTGCTTCGATTGGCTAAAACGGATCCAGAACAATCAGTTTCACTCTGATGGCCTAGTCAAACAAATTACTTTCACAACTGAATCATTTAAGGGTGTGGTTTATCGGGTGTTCTCAACTTTGACCAGAAAAATTGCAAAGCCACTGAGTTGTATGACGGGCACCCAACAACACAAAGCACTCATTTACCATGCTTATCTAGCCGGAAGTGAAACGGTAAGCTGTCAAATGGCCACAACAAGGGATATGTTGGGGCTTGTAGTTGACAAGAGGTGACTTGGATGTTTGATGATTCCGGTGCCCCGTTCCGGTAGGAAGGAAACAAAGGGAAGGTAAACAGTTATGGCAAACTTCAGTGAAATTGTAGTTGCCCCGAAGCTCCTTACTTCACTCACAGTATCTTATAATCTGTGATCTAGGTGGTAAATCTGAAAACCACTTCCATTGTTTGGACCATTTTGTCATCGTCATCTCTTTGGTTTTATATGCATTGTGATAAACGACACCTTTCATGAAGTGCCCATCGAGACACCATTCAAAGGCTTTTTGAGTCAAACAAATACAAAATCATGTGTGTACCAGTTTATAAATACGGAAAGAAGACTGCGTGTTTCCTCATTAGGTTATTCTCATCCACCGGCCGTTTCTGGTCTCTTTTAGTCACTTATTGAATCAGCTCTAGAATGAACAACATTGCACAATTGCCAATTAGTTTTTGTTAAAAAGGCCTCCCTGACGATTCTCGTTAGTTTATTCTGCACTGGAAATAATTCGTCATTTGGATGCAAGCATTTCATTTTAGAAATCAAAACAACGTGCGTAAAAATACAAGCAAGAATAGGGCCAACTTGAAAGTGGAAACAAAACCTGGTTGTGTACGTGCCTGTGAGAACAGTGGTTCATAAACAATTCCCAAATGTCTACTTTCCATTGCTTCTAGGCTTAACTTGGAAGATTAATTCATATCAATGCGCGTTTCAGGGAATCTACCAACTTTGTAGAGTGCAACAACGCTGGTTCCGCTGATTTGTGGTAAGAGTAGACGGGGAGCTTTGTGAAATGACAGCTTTTAGGGATAGACTGGGATTAGACCGAGTGTTTGGCTGTGTGCGGATGCATCTTTTCCAACGAAAACAAATATGAGACTAAGAGAGGAAATTTTACTTGCTAACCGTAACTTTATAAAAGGCAAAAGTTATTTCATCTGTGTTGGACAGCTAGTCAGCTTTTATTGCCACTGTGTCTTTTCCAAGGTTAATCTGATGTGAGCGATTTATGACGTCTCCGACAGATAAACCATAGTCCATCCCTAAAATTCAAAGCGGTTTAACTAAGATTCAACTGGAACAGTTTGAGACCTAGCTTGTGGAGGAGTTTCATAAACATTAGACGTAATCCTATGTGTTATTTTGCTTTATTCATTTAGAAACAAGCTGTCACTTTGTCTTTCAGGATGTTTGGTCAGATTTCTTCCAAATTTACTGCTTTATTTTCCGCAAATGTAAGGTTTTGAAACTGGAAAGGGTTAAGCAAGGTTAAGTGCGCTTATTTTAGGAACATGTTGCTGCTTCGATTGGCTAAAACGGATCCAGAACAATCAGTTTCACTCTGATGGCCTAGTCAAACAAATTACTTTCACAACTGAATCATTTAAGGGTGTGGTTTCTCGGGTGTTCTCAACTTTGACCAGAAAAATTGCAAAGCCACTGAGTTGTATGACGGGCACCCAACAACACAAAGCACTCATTTACCATGCTTATCTAGCCGGAAGTGAAACGGTAAGCTGTCAAATGGCCACAACAAGGGATATGTTGGGGCTTGTAGTTGACAAGAGGTGACTTGGATGTTTGATGATTCCGGTGCCCCGTTCCGGTAGGAAGGAAACAAAGGGAAGGTAAACAGTTATGGCAAACTTCAGTGAAATTGTAGTTGCCCCGAAGCTCCTTACTTCACTCACAGTATCTTATAATCTGTGATCTAGGTGGTAAATCTGAAAACCACTTCCATTGTTTGGACCATTTTGTCATCGTCATCTCTTTGGTTTTATATGCATTGTGATAAACGACACCTTTCATGAAGTGCCCATCGAGACACCATTCAAAGGCTTTTTGAGTCAAACAAATACAAAATCATGTGTGTACCAGTTTATAAATACGGAAAGAAGACTGCGTGTTTCCTCATTAGGTTATTCTCATCCACCGGCCGTTTCTGGTCTCTTTTAGTCACTTATTGAATCAGCTCTAGAATGAACAACATTGCACTCACTCTATCGTGATGGTCAACTTCTATGACAGAGCTTTCTGGGAAAGGAACTTTTACGGCTAGGTGATCAGGATTTTCATGGTACTTACTATATGGCCGTTGATTTGTTCACGTAACTGGCGAATTTTCTTCGCAAGTTGAGTCGAGAGCATCAGTGAAGAGGTGCGGTGCGTTGCTACTTCCCTTCAGCCTGAGGAACAGGTTACTGATATTTTTGGAGGCAACTTTTTTGACCCGCTCAATAAGTCATCTTTATCTTCCATTGCATATCATCTCGTAGTATGCTGCTGCATCCTGCTAGTGTTTTACTAGCGATATCATCTATTGCAAAAGCGACGTAGTTCTTTGTCCTAAATGAATTTGGCCACCACTTGTGGCTTTTGCATAATTCCTATTTGGGCCCCAATCCTCGCCTTGTGATTAACTTTGAATTAGAAAATGATTTCACTAATTATCAGGCGCAGAAACTCGGGGAGTCACATATTCAGTGTGTAGTGGAAAAAGGTAAGCGGACTCTATATGTACCCTAGTTAAATAATTCACCGAACGCGATAAAAATGTGGCAGCATGCGCGCATGTATATGCCCATAAACTCAAATTCTAAGGAATGAAATTACCCGGCATTATCCCACTTCACAAACACACATGGGTGAACAGTACAAGAAAACACCATCGACTGGTATTCTGAAGACGGTTTCATACATTTCAGATTCCGGGTTTATTTGGGAAACATGAATTTATGGGTAGAAAATCCCCGGACTGACAACCGGGGATTCTTTTTACGAATGCCATTTAGTTTCTAATGCGCTCACTGTTATAGCAATCAGCAGGAGGGAATATAGAAAGGCGAGAACAGTTGTTGTCCTACTGTCAGTCTTGAAATATCTGAAACTTGGCTGAATCTGCCCAACAGGCGCCACAGCAGTGAATTGCCGTATCATGTTAGTCGGGAAAACTGGGCTTGCAAGCCAGTTTAACACTGAATCACTTATACAAGGAAACCATCCTCATACGGTATCTAATTTCGCGACGTCTGGTGTCAAGAAAACTGAGATTCATCACTCTATTTTTCCATCTTAATGAAATTCTCCAATAGCAAGTAGAGAAGATCAGGCCCTGCAGCCAATCATTCTGTCACACAGAGCTTTAGAATGATCAGTCTTGGAACCGAATTTGCGAGATGATAGTCTATTTCTACTGATTATGGCTTCACTTTTGACTGCTTCTTCCCGCCCGAAAAGGCTTCAAAAACGCAACTAATGAATGGATCCATTAGAATTCATCTGTATATGGTACATATTTGTCACTGATATCATCTCAAGGAACTGTGCATAATCCATTGGGTATTTAGTTTTTGTCTGGATGACTCATAACTTTTCATGCAATGCCTCAAGTTTATTCTCATATCATAATGGCATTAGCATTGAGACGCATACCTGACAGATGAGTATTGCCCAATAATCATTCGACAGTAAAATGTTGAGTGCTGCAGATGTCATAAGTACAGATTGAAGCTGGGCGTCCACTTAATCTAGCCAGACAGCTTCCAACAGGTTTCCAACCAAGTTGAAAATTTCCGGCGGGTTGCATTCCTCCCTGGGGCTACCTGAATGGGAAGTCCCGATTGGCGAGTCATTCGATCGAAAAACCAGGACAGTTACTGGGTCGTCGTCTGAGGAGTCGGACAAACCAGTCACACCACTCATGCGTGAAATCGCTCCCCTGTTCAGACGTGGCGGTTTGAGAGCTTTCAGCTTGTGATGTGGTGGTAAGGAGCTGAACTCGCAAGTCGTACGTTTGGAATCCAGACCTTGATAAGGGCAAGGATATGCACAGATTATGAGTTCTAATAAGAGCAAAACTCCAGTTTAGTGCTTCTCTCGTTCAAACTGGACTCACCAAAATAATAGCTCCAGGACAGGAGAACTATTCAAACGGACATGATGTGAACATAAAAAAATATGTACAGATGGTTAAATGACCTGACCTAAAAAAACTGTTGGCCGCTTTTGGATAAGTCATAAGCCATCGGAAATCCGTGGATGAGAACAGCCCACACCGCCAGTACAAGCGGGTCACTCACTATCAAGCATTGTTGCGCAGTGACTGAGGGTCAAAAGTTACGTGTTAAACGAACGTGTGGGTCCCATTGTAGTGCACAAGTGAGAATTCAACATCTCTCTGTTACTGGTTTCAGCGCATAGATCGACTAGCAAGACTTAAAACCAACAAAATGTTCTTTCTACGAACATTATTCTCCTTCTACTTGAAGTGTTCTGCATAAAACCAGTAAAAGATGGCACAGCATTTTTTCGCAGTGGTTTTACTCACATACGCTGCCCAATTTGAGTAAAAAATAATTGCCCTGTGATTCACGTTCTCTTGACACGGGCAACTTGAAGTACAAGTACTGCTAGACCGTATTCATTAAGAGCTGCGTGGTTGATACCTGAAAACCAAACACTAATGAAAAGCCGTCTGGCTAATTGTCCTTTCAATTCAGCATTAAGCTCCATCGTAGAGGTATCTCGTAGCCAAAGTGATCACAACAAAAATGGGAAAGCTTGAATTTGCTCTGTTCCTATTAATTTGTTTGATTTGGCTGAGATATATAGCGTTTAATGAAAAATCTACTCATACTTGTGTCCAAGAACTTGACTGGCCTAATCTTGTGCTGAGATTAACCATGAGAGACGATGCGACATTACAATTGTAGGGAGTTGTTGAAATGAGAGTGACTCAAGTACGAATTCTTGAAGTCTTGTGAATATTTTGACAGAGCCACGTTATTTTGTGGTACAGTCACATTGCATGTTGGATGTCAATTCATTTTCAGAGCCCCGCAGTTCATCTTTTGAACATTACCATATTCAGTCCTCATTGTTGTTCAATTCATGGGGGTATCGCGTTTTACCAATTTCAAAATGGTTAGTGTTAACTCCAAACATACTGAGAACAAAATATGATCAAATCAGGTTATCGTAAAGGATGAACAGAAGAAATGATGCCAAAATGAATTGGCTTTTACATGATGCTTTCAATTACTGATCGCATCCAGCTACTCGAAACCACCATAAGCGTTCAATAAACTAGTAGTCTTGTGGCAATAAGAAGTCACTAAAACATAATGTCCAAACTCTACACCAGTAGAAAGCTGTCGCCTTTCTCTGATCTAGAATGGTCTTCATTCTCCACAACGACACTTTTGATCACGTTTGACACCTACCGAACGTGCATAGGGGTAGATTGTAAACTGAATATGCATGACCTAATCCATTGCATTGTGTTCATCTTTTCAATGAAAATGCCTAGTTGATCAATATAACTTGAATGTCAGTTGAAAATAGACATAGAAAGGCACTCGTTACTGAATGCAATTCAAACGTCTAATTTTCGGGGAAAAGGATAGATTTCAGGCTGGTGAAACAATTCCAGTCTTTTCATAAAACATTTCAAAGCTATATTTTACAAGGGTGTTGACAACTCATTCTTTAAAGTGGACCTGAAAAACGCCCAAATGTATTCCAGGTGTATGGACTGAGTTACCATAATAGAGCAATATCGATCAAGATGAAGCATCCGGAAATGAGACTTACAAAAGTTGTACATCCTGAAATTGGGCTAGAGCCACCCTCAAAGGTTTTTCGCCATTTTTCTCAATTGCTGTTACTAACCCGTCAAACTACGCATACAGGGTCGTTTCACGCTGGCGACGGCTTAAATTACTGCCATCTAGTTATTTGTTTTATCTTGTGGTCTTCATTCAGGCTAATTGTCTTCAGCTAAAAACTTGCAAGCAAAAATGCTCGCGCTTTCTCCACCGCAGAGGTTGATTGCGGACCGTACTCAGTTGCAACTACTGTTCTCCTCATGCGTCATGATACTGCCATTTGTGTTAAAAGTTCCTCCCCAAATATGAGTACACATAGTGTTTTCATCCTACTACATTACTTGGATGCGATAAAATGACCAGAATAAAGCCCACAAGTCCGCTCACTTCTGCCTTTGGTGAATGTATTCGGGGTTAACAAAATAAGTAAGCAAACCGAACTGGTCAACTTCACCTGGTCCTGCTGGAAAATAGGAGAGCTGCTATTACGTTTTCATTTTGGGGATATCAAGCAAGTTATAGAATCCATACATTGTTCCAAGCTAGACTGTATATTCTGTCCCATCTTTTGCGGCGAATAGTAGATTTATGAAGACTTCGGTTTATTAAGCATTGTGAAGGTAAACTTCATTCACTTTGCATATGTAACCAAGCAAACATAGTTTAAGACAACACATTAGTAAATAAAATAATAAAGTATTCAATAAGGCCATGAAGAAGGTCATCACTCACGGATTCGGATGATCCCCGGTCCGTTATATGCTTTCAAAACTGAAGAGATATCACTCAAAGTTTGGGAATCAAAACGAAGACATGCCAGGTGTTTCGGAATTACGTTTATTTTTAGCGCATCAGGTGTGATTTCGGCGAAAACATAAACGTTTTGATAATCATGTAAAAACAACCGATTCTTGCGTGCAAATTGTAAAATGAGAATGGCATTTACATCATTAGACGTAAGCGTTCTCTTCTAAATCTTGAGCCAAATTCTATCACACACTGTTACAATCTACAGTGTACAAAATCCGTGCTTCTAATCGGCATATTGTTACCAGTAATAATGACCATTATGCGAAAGCGTGTTCCTAGAAACCCTTGCCGTTGAGAGCGGAGTTGTTATCGATACTTGCTAATTTGGTCAGTCCAAAAGAGAATTCATTTGCAGACAATGAAACCGCCAGTCACTTCAGCTGATGCCCGGAACCACTCTCAAGCTGTCTTGTCTACAGATGCTTGATCTTACGTGTCCGTACGGAGGTAGTCCGGAGTTATATCCCTACAATTTAACAAAAAGTGTCAATCTACAGACAACTAATCCACGACATGCGTGTGCGGACGTGCATGCATACACACTCTTCGGCTCGGCAGGGTAAAACTGCATCTGGTGTGTTTTCGGCTTGTCAATCAAACCCAGTGGTGTTTAGTGGAAGGAAACGTGATAGAGTAATACAGCATTTAAGACTACGGTAAAAGTACACCAGGCGACGAACCAATACAAAGTTGCTTTGCATCCAGTGAGCATATGTCCAGAAAAGGCGCCACTCTAATCGCTGCTAACACCCGACATGGAACAAATCGCTACAGTCATTTAAGCGAATGCACACCAAATTCAGCCGACCAAGTGAAATTCCTCGCTTGTTGCTCTCCACCTAAATCAGTTATAATTCTTTCATGTTAAAATGTCCTTGTACTAGGAATTTCAATGAGCTGTCGTTGGAAGCCAATTTATAATTTTTCTAAGCTGTCTCAGTGGGCCTTGTGGACTGTAACACCAGACACGAATCATTGTGCAGCATTCAGAATATCGTAATTTTACTTCGAGTCATCCTTTAGTTCCCACAGGAATGTCGTAGACCAGCTGTCGCGTCACCTCAAGAGTTTCGTCAAAAATACTAAGCAGCATGAAAACAAAGAGGTGGGCGATGGACCGGCTAAAGTTTGCAAGGATAAAAAATTAACGCTTTCAAATTAATAGTATAATAATAATAATATAATAATAATAATTAATAGCATAATATTACGCAGAGTTGTCAGCTCTTACGCAAAACAGCTATTGTTTTTTCAGTTGCATATTAGTGCGTTTTACGATCAAAGCATAATTGAACATTCGGCTGATAAACCTATTAACATACCAATTTGGTTTCGACGGGAGACTCATGTGGGACCCAGCTGAATCCCTCTTTTATTATATTTTTTCAACTTCATGTGCTGTACCAGATTGTCTCTTGTCTCAGTTGGAAAGATATTCAAGATATCACAGAATATTTTCCTAAAGGAGTAACACGTTCATTTGAAAAAGCGCATCATGAACAAGGAATTCAACTGGGTTTCAAGTGAGTTTCCCATTGGTACGCAGACGAGAGTATGAGGCAAATTTCTTCCAGCTTATTCGAGCAGAACACAAGACTGACGGAGAATAAGGGGGCTGCGCCCACCCGTTGAGCCCTAGGATGGACGAAACCATTCGCTGGTGGTCGGAGAGCTTTCAACAGCCTTATGGGTGTGTATCACTTCTAAATGATGGTACGTCTTCAATGTAGGATATGATATACAATTTTAAGGTGAATGTGTTTGATACAAGAACTCGAGTTAATGAATTTGCTATTAACTACCATAACTTTTTCCCTCTTTAAGTATTGAAAGGAGATTTTGCGAACCTCATGTGGATTCCCCTATTAGTGTACGTAGATGTGAACAGATATCGGAAATCCGTGATAAACCTATGAACTTTAGGAAGCAAATGAAGTGTCAACCGCCTGTATAAAAGCCAATTGTCTGTGCTGCACAAAACGGTTTTTGGAACTGTCTCCGGTTTGTTTGTTTTGCCTTGTTTCGGTGCAACTAACATGTTGGTTTAATGAAGACTCCTCGCTCTACTGCGCACAATCAGATTAATGGCAGCCACTGACGAACGCCCACGTTTGACTGGACATTACAGTTAGTAAAATCCTCGAAATCTGGAATTCGGTTTTCTCCCAAAAAACGAGTCTGTTTGCCACGCCAAGTCGACTCCACCCATTACTCGACTTGGCAAATTGAGTAAATCTAGCCAGCGGGGAAAATATTTTGCATCTTATCCGACTCGTTCCAAACATTACACACTATACTGCCTAACTGTACTTTTCCTCATGGTTAGAGAATAAAGACGACAAGATATGAATCAAATTTGAGCCAGTAGCATCCATCGCGGCGGCCGAGGTAATCTGTTGGCTCGGTTTCAGTGGGTTCGTCTTCTCAAATTTTTGTGTCGGTTAAGTGTGTGCTACTTGTATTTTCACTCTGATGACTAGCTTTTGACACGCGGTGAACCCCTTCACCTTATTCCAAATTTCATTTGTGCGTGACCAAAACGGGATCTCGTTCTAATTTCTTGACTGATTACACATCGCTATATCTATAACTATTCAAGTAGACCGTTTGACCACCGATGAGCAATCTCAGGTGCGTTGAAATTTACTAATGGGATTCCAGCTGACTTATCTGAGTGGCACACTGGAGAACATGGGTGACCTTGACACAGATTTTCAACACTCAATTTTGAAAATGTTCAACCAATCCTCCAACCCCAGGGTGCTGGACACTTTCCTGTCGTATCTCCCGCATACGATTTTCATTTGAGTCATACCACAATATCAACGAGATGCATCGCAAGTTTAATCTGTCGAGAGTAGAAGCAGTATATATCCATCCTAGGATATCCAGATAGTCTATCAGGCTCCACTATCGAACTGTGCCAACACAAGCCTTACCAGCTGAAAGTCGTGTTGGCACCTGCTGACTATCAACGACACATTCTGATCTAGTAAATTCAATGAGCATTGGCTTAGTTCAGAACTAGAGGGTTCTCGGTATCCGGTTTTCTTCATTGGCAAGACAAATCAAAGCATATGGCCTTCACACGGGATGATGAAGGTTCACAATTTGCTCAACACTGCATGCCGGCTATTCAGGAAAGCGCAGTTGGCCGGCACTTGCATGGTGAAGGTTCACACGGGTGAAGAAGGAACACAATTTGCTCAACACTGCATGCCGGCTATTCAGGAAAGCGCAGTTGGCCGGCACTTGCATGGTGAAGGCAGTAGAAAAACTGACCTGGCGGACCCACTTCAGTATGCCCGAGGCAACGCACTCACAAATGCAGGTTATCTGCAGTGGTCTGATCATAACAGGCCTTCTGTGAGCTGGTGAAGTGACACAGTGTGACCCAAATGATGGTCCCAATGCAACATGTCGTACTTACTCAACGTGCTCACCTCTATTCGCCCAATCAGCAACTTTGTTATGAACATCAAAAAGTGATTTTCAATGTAATTTATTTATTTGTCCTCGAGCAAAATCAACTTGTGGAGTAACAACAAAATGTAAGACTATCTGTCGTTTTGGTTAAACTTTCCACGAGAGTCTGGCTTTACAAATAAAATATTTCCGGTCACTTAACTTGCTATGGTTGCGATGTCATTAAAATATCACTAGTTAAGTGGTATGTTTAATACTGATGTGCATCAAGGTGGTGATTATTTTCGTATTTATGTACAAACCGAACAGTCCACTGCGAACCAAGCGATATTCCACCCCAGTAATCTGTAATCCTTACGCCGGTTAGTCCGGTCACTGAAACATCGAGTTTCTATCTGGCACTTTTTTGTGTTCCAGTGACAAACGTATTTCCAGCAGAAAAGAACGCAATCTGCTTTAACTCTTTCAAAGTAATGCGCTAAGTAAGTCAAAAAGCGGAAAAGCCTGTCCCCGAATAATAAATGGCTTTCAAAATCCTTTGGCATACTTTTGGTTCGGGCTAACAATTTTGCAAACTTAACTTGGGATTAACTATTTGGCTGTCAGTTTCCAGACGCTGTATTTTAATAGTTGATGCGTTGCGTGATCAAACCAGTTTTACGTGATACGTAGTTGTGTGATCGATTTGAATTGGTCGAAAAGTATTCATTCGTACTTAATACTGACGAGGGAGTCAAAGCTGAAAATCCCTATCAGTCGGAAATACACAGCCTCTATTCAGCGCCCCACTGTTGTTTAACCTTGGTCTGTGGCCTAATGCTAACAAAGTACATGATATTTTTAAGGGATTCTATCTCGTAACAAATCCACACTGATTAGTTCAGCACTATCAACAATTCAATTTTAACCAGATTTTACTATCTGCTTCTACAGGCAATTCTAATATATGGAGCCTCTTGTCTGTCTGACCCTTTACTTGTGTGAGCTATGCAAACCTTTAAAAGCCACAGATTTCTCTTTGATCCAGCAATTGTTTGGGTCACTTGCTTCTCAGTCTACCGGACGGGGATAGCTAGAATGGTTCTATAAGCAAGTGTCAAAATTCAGTCGAACAGTGTAGAAGCATGACAGATTGTGAACGTG
Source organism: Opisthorchis viverrini (assembly GCF_000715545.1). NCBI lineage: Eukaryota > Metazoa > Platyhelminthes > Trematoda > Opisthorchiida > Opisthorchiidae > Opisthorchis > Opisthorchis viverrini. The sequence continues at coordinate 928,012 of NW_008751754.1, read as the reverse complement.
ATTCCAGCTGACGTGGAAGACTGCAACCCGAATAGCCGTGAAATGTACTTGAAGCGGTTCGAAAATCGTAGGACGCAGAACTTCCGGAAACCTGCATTTGAGGTCAAGTTGGCAGTAGCTAGATGACTGCCACAAACAGCAGTAATCTCTAAGTTGTGACCGGCTTTTCACCAGAGCGCTTCACTGATGAGACAAGCTGCATTTAAACGACATTTCTTCTGGCTTGTTCGATTTCCAACCAAGTCGTATTCTCTTGGTAAGGCTCACTTTCGTGCAATCGTTGAAATTTAAAAACGCACAACCATTCTATTATCTAGTGAACTAGTCCGACCACTTTTTCTATGTAACTGAACAATTATCCTCAAAACATAATGCGTTAATGACTTGTGTTCCGTTCACAACATCATGTCAAATTTATTCAAGTTTTTTTGAGGAGATCTTCGCGATTAAGACTTTCTCAGAGGTTACCTTGCTAGCAGATTTTAAGCGTCGCTGGAACTCAACACATCTTTAGGTGGAAAGCTTCTTCTCCCTTATCAACACATAGTCAAAGTTTAAACATACTATTTTTCAGGAATTTTGTCGAGGAGGTCTGCACGCCTAATCCTCAGGTCATTAGGACACGTACCTCCACCTATTCCACTTTAAAACAAATCCTTTTTTTATTGCCAGGAGGTGACGATGGAGTGGCATTTGACGTGGGTACTAAAATTGATTTCCCTTCGGATTCAGCTTCTGTGGGTTGTTATTTTGTTCCAAGGTTAGAAACGAAACATTGTTGAAATAAATTTGCGTGAACGACTATTTCTGAGGGGCTCAGAATTCTGAACGCGTTGGTTACTCACTCCAACGTGAACAGAGGAAGTTTATTGCATGAATGGGTGCCAAAATGCAGGAGAGATTCACACAGATTTCTAAAGAAAGGAAACGAAACCAGCAATTCATGATTAACTTTGTTGCTTATTAGAATCCAAACGAAAGAGCATCTTGAAACACAGGTCCGTAGAAATCTCCAGAAATGATTATAAGGACCTTCTCATGACCATCCAGGAGATGGGATAATAAACCTCGTTGGACGATGGTTACGCCCTAGATCCTATCAGTTTTTCGGAACTACTGTTATTCCCACACCCGCACATATGCTTACAGTTGTAAGAGCAGCCACAACTTACTCTTTGTCCAGAAAACCCTGCGCTGGTCAACCTCGTTTGTGCTTTTTCATTTCAGTGGAGACTTCAGCCGTTATTATATTGTAATACTTTTATTTTAAAGCTGACGACTTACACTCGTATCACGCCTTCCCATTTGAATCTCGTGGCGCGCGTTCATCCTTGGATTAAACTAATTTTCCACTTGTCTCACTTGTTCCATGTGACGTGTTTATTCTCCAATATTCCTTGAGCTCACGAAAACTCTGTGATTGATGGTTCCATGAATAATATCCGGACGTGAAATTACAGAAGTAATCTTTAGCAGCTATGAGCGAAATGTCCATGCATAAGACATGCTGACATTCTGGCTCATTTTGAGAAATCCCGCAATCATCAACTACAAAAATTTCAGTTGAAACGTAGGAATCTGTTTTCTTCGTTCAAACACTTCTGCTTAGTTTTTGCAGATGAAATTTTTTGATGAAATTTGTTAGGTATTGTTGTGTATTGTGTATTCAAACATTCTCATGCGGGGATGTGGTAACCCTTTGAATGCAAAATCCGCGTACATGTAGCATGAGCAGTAAGGCATGCTTGGAGTTGAACTGAGAAGTGATGCGTCAAATGCGCCATCTAGTGCTGCCCCTTAGGGTTACTTGCTATTCGCACGCTGTTCGCCATATTCACTGGCTCATCAGTGGCTTTCTACCAACCTAATTAATGACGTGGTTGACTCACAAAAGACGCAGACGATTCTGCCGTTCAGACACAGTTAGGGCTTTGTCGTAGATCTGTAATAAGTGAATCCATGTTTAGTGAGCACTAAAAAATGAGGGGCTTCAGTACACAAAACTCAGATGTGTTTTTTCGAACATATTACGTCGTATGAAGAAACGGTAACTAATCCTTTTACCTGGGATGAGCGACGGTACTTTCATTGATCACACATGGACTGGAGCCAAACTGCTGTGCTTGAAGTTTTCTTTCTCCCTCCATTTTAAAGATACTAACCTTATTCATTGCTTACATGTGTGCACTCATTTAAAAATTTCAGCAGCTGTCATTGATTTTGGTCCGCACCAAACAGAATAATTCATGCTTCTCCACCCGACCATGAATTTGTACTGTACCCCCGTCTACCAGCGAATGCGACATTCTCAGATCGGCATGGGCATTAGTCACAAATTTGCAAAGGTACTGCGTCGCCACCGGTCGTACACACTTCAAGTGAGAAATGTCGTGCAAAAATGGCGTTCTTCAAGTGTGTGCCAGACAAGTACCTTTAGTCGCCGACTTTGGACTTCCGGTACAACAAACAAGTTCGCGAGGCATGGGGTCTAAATTGTGTTGAATTCTGGACACTTTCAACCCTGTGGGAAATCACTATGAGGCAGGTATTGTTAGAAAAATCCGGACAGAGTAGACTCAGTCATACAAAAACTACCCGTGACAGTATGAGATCACTTTACGCAGGACATATGCGGCGTATGTAGAAGTGTGATGAACGTGAATAGCGTGGGTGGTGATTATACGGAAACAACAGTCAAGAAACTTGTAGTTTTAACCCACTAGATCCTATGAGATTACAGAAACAACATTGCCCGCTGGCCTTATGATTTTTACAAAAATCGACTGAATCATTTCAGGAATCTTAAAAGTACCAATAATATTGGTGATTCTTACGAAGAACGTTATGCAGTGTAGTCATTTTTGAAGAGCTCAGTCACACAGAGAAACGTTTACATCAATTTCCCCTAAGATCCGCCTGTATATCCCTCTAGCACAAACACAGGGCCTGAGACATGCCGAATCATTCTTGGAGGGTACTTACTTTGGCGAGAATAAAATCCACCGCTCATTTTGATGGGGGTAAACCACAACCAATCGGCAGAACTAGTACCATTCTAAATGATGATTGTAGGGTCGAAGAAAGATTACTTACACAGGAACACTGATGGATTTCATCATGCGTTACTTCGTGGTTGTTTCTTTCAAGCACAAAAATTAACTGCTTGAGGTTAACTATGATGACACTTTACTAGAGAAGTCCAACACGGAACGACTATCGCTACTGTCAGAAGCCATATTGGGGTTTCATTTGCTTGGAAGGAGAGAATGAAACGGTTTTAAACGGAGTAACATGCTTGAGTAAACCAATGTTAGTATTTGTTTGAGCAAGGGGCAAAGCACAAGCAATATAAACGAATCAGGGTTTTCCCCACAGACCGTAGCCGTTTTATGTTGGCCAGAGACTGGTTTCGTTACTATTGTTACAACAAATATGACACCAACTCGCACAGAAAATTAAGTAAATAGATGACAAGATTGTATGAATCCACTGACTAGGGTTCATGAAGAAATTCTCACAGGTTATAGAAATGTCAATTTAGTAAAGTATTGGTTCACTGATCGCTGTCTTACAGATTCAGACCCTGTGCTGCGAAATTTTCAGTTGAATGAAAGCTTCTGTAACAATGAATTGTAAGTGGTAAAAGAAATTAGGCGTGCTGTGGAACGGTAGATTTTATTGAGTCGTTTGTCTCTGGCTACTACTGCAAAGTATAATTAAACAGTGTGTCGCAGAGTAGAAAAGGATTTTGTAGAGCTTGAGACGAGGAGTTTCAGTAAAAAACAGCCATGGGTGAACTTGGATCCACCGCAAACGGTAATCTATCCACTGAGGGTTTGACTTCTATCAGTTAAATTTCATTTCGGCGTGGTTCCTTCCAGTGGATCATTGATTAATATACATCGGCGCCACTAGTGAAATTTAGTGTATTTTCCACAATGGGGATGACATTGATTTCTTCAAGATGGGTTGCCGAATAGTAAAAAGCCACATTACAGAACTTGAAATGCGAAGCTTAAAGTGAGACATCATGCGGAAAGACAGTTTTTAGGATACAATTGAACCACCGACTCTACACCTTCCAGAGAGCTGCTGTACCAGCTGAGCTACCGTTTGCAGCCCGTCACGCTTATGCAAAGCGAGTTTTTCTAAACTCACTAGTGCTAGACTTGGATTACCTGTTTCAACATCCGCAAAATTTTTCAAGCTCCAAGTCATTTCAAACTCTAACCTCATGATTGTTCGCATCCTCTTCAATTAACATTGATTATGCAATCAGCTCAAGTAGTCGAAAATAACCAGCTTCCTGCTGATGAATTCCCCGTCTAATCATTTTCAGAAAAGACGTAAGCAACAAGTAACCATTGAGCAAACTATTAAGTATACTGCTGAATATCTTAACCATGGTTCACGAACCAAACTTGAACCTTTATCATGGTCTGTATGATAAAGTGTTGCGCATGTTTATCATGGTATATTTATAAGCATTTCTATCTGTGTTATAGCATAGTAAACGGCGAAGCGAAACGGACAACTAGTCAACTGATCAGTATGCTTAAAAGCTTGGATGAATGAGCATATGGCTCTGCGTGGAAAAATTTATGACAAGTTGACGGGGTGGGCGTAGGCAAGCCATGCTGCGTGCTTCGTCACATACAATTTTGACTGTGCCAGTAGAGCAAGAACAATCACTTAGGCCCTATGCGATAGATGCTGGCGCCCAAGAGATCTGTGGATATCCTTAATCAGGGCATCCTGGCAAACCCAGACCACATCACAGATGGGACAGCTGTTCCCATGTGACGATTTACAACCATCTTGTAGTGAGCTTCACTATCAAATGTACTTAGTTGGTCCTGTTTCGCACGATTATCGGCATGTGCGTTGTTTGTGAACCAACTGCATTTTGGTATGCAATATCTGTGCGAACTGATTTTCCCACCGGAATTCGAAAGAAGAATACTGAGTGAATGATCCACATCAAACACAGTGTACTTCAAACTGGCAAGATGTCACGTGACTCCTGGTCGATCCTCGCAGTCGTTAATCCATGATATCTAGTTTGTGTGTACAAATTTTAGTGAATTAACCATACTGTAACTACCTACTTCGAGAGGTGGAGCAACTAACAGGCAGCAAGTTTCTGCGTCCAGAACCTAGTCTGCAATGCACAAAGTTTGGGTAATAAGTAATAAGTTAAGCAAAATTAAGCGGTTCTATAACACCACTGCCTTGAGGCTTATCCGGCAAGTTCTGGTTAACAGTAGGTCTTATAAAAGTTTTTTGCCATGAATCTACTGGAATGTGAAATGAGACAATACTAGCACAGCTGGACAGTGAATCATGTCACGAAAATAAAATGAGGACTTATACTATATCGTTCTTGAAAATTGTGCACAATTACTTCGCACACAATTTGGGAAGTAGCGAGAAAGTGTAACATCTAGGTACGCATGTCGCTCTAAAACGCCCAAATGCATTACCGCTCCCTGTAGATTGGTATGATAAGGACGATGATCATAGAATTTTGCTGCACCCATGGGTCACCTATTTACACTCCCTAAATACCAAAGGTCGTCACATAGAAACACTCACGTTGATCCTGTATGCTGCTGTTGAAAATACGGAGGGAATGTAGCGGTATTTCTTGGAGTTTCCCCTTGGAAAAGTCGCTGTACATATACGATGATAGGCTTAAACCTTGCGACAGTACCAACAGGCAATGTGAGTTTTTTCTACGTATAATCTGTTGCACAAAGCAATCTACCGACATACAGTTATGAGCAATAATTCACTGACTTTCTTAGGAGTAATTGACTGACCTACGGATCATGGAACAGAATCATTGCCCTTCTATAATTATCAAGTAACCTATACCTTTTATAGGTAAGAGGTACAATTAGGCTGTGAAATTTTTATGCGTTTCCCATAGCGCAATACTCGTATTCTCAAGGGATCTGATGATACTGTTTGGTGTTCCCAGAGCTTACATCTGCCTTCAAAGTGGGCGAAGGACAATCTTGAGCCCTAGTCTGTTCGACGGTTAGTTGGGACGGGCAAGTTCCCTTAAGCTTCATTTATCTTCTCCAGCCACCACTGACCAAACTCGGGGTCATCATTCGTAGGTCTTGTCTATGTACATAGACTGTTGTAGCAGCTGTGAACCAGCTTTCATGCTTACTATCTGATCCAACTGCCTTCACAATTTGCAATTACTTATTCCAATTCTGCGTTAAAAGATCGTAGCCTCAATAAAGAGCAACCTGATTTGGTTTTGGCCTTTGCTGAGTTAAGCTCATATTCTGCAAGACCCGGCCCATTCAGTCGTACATCCTACGAAACCTCACACGCTACACATTCTTGTCTGGATCCTAAGCACTTGTGCGAGATTCATAATGAATTAGATGACTTTGGGTTACCAACAGGTATCTTTTTACGGAAAAAGACATTAAACGCTCGGAATTATCACTTTTGGCGAGTTTCCAGTGGCACAGTTACAGTTATATTATTTTGCATTTCACTAGGACACTGGAGTAAGGTGCACAGGTTCACAATACGAAGCCCGAAAAATAGTCGTACCGGCTTTTGGAAGTCTTAATCTTGCTAGTGTAGTTATGAAGTCAGATAGAATGGAACAGTGGTTCTAGAAGAATTTTATCCGTAAATACATTATTATTCTTTGTGATGAACGAGATTGTGCACCCAAATGTTGCCTTTGAAACATTTCCGAACATGTAAGCATTATTTCTCAATACTGGACCCAGATCAGATTTTGTGTATAAGGCAGTCAACCATATTATTTTTCGTAAAAAGTCCAAAACTGTGACAAATTTTGCCAACGACTGATTCAGAGGTTCTTTTCCCTAACAGTTAATAAGTATCTATCCCACCCCCATTCCTATTTATCGATACACAAGGTAAGTAAAGGCTTGAATCCAAGTCTCTCTGGTTCGTCTGTATCATTTAGTGAGTGATGGGTTTCCAACGTCCACTGTTTTGTGATGGTTTGTTAATACGATCTCCTCGTAAACTACCTGCAGACTTATCTTGCTTCTACACTTTTTCTAACTTTGCAGTGCATTTTCTCTCAAATGATTAAAGAAAATGGCGTCCAAACTTAGTTTTGCACGCTCACGTTCCAAAGGATTCATCAATATCTCTGAGTCACTCAGTGGTCAATGCTTGTCAAACAAAGTTACCTGAGAGAAAGAGGTTGCCTTTCCGCCCAGAATTCACGAGCTATGGACTACTGATTTCATCCGACTGGTTAGTAAAGACATGTCCTGTCACCATTCGGCAAATGCCTAAAGCCTTAGTTTGACTAGACCGAGTGCGCAATCCAAAAAACATGGTGAACTCGTCCCGTATAACAATTCGCTTATTGGTTTCAAGAGTTTGAAGAAGCCTCAGGTTTTCTTATTTAGAACCCCTATAATTTGAGGGGTCACATGTAAATTACTTGCATGTCTAACATTTCTTGATGTTGAATATCTAATTCTAACATTGTTTTCACATGGTGTTTGAATTTTATGTTTCAGCCAAATTCATCAAATGGCTACAACAGCACTAGAAGCTACTCTACTTCAGCGTCTCCTCTGGTTGGATATAACGTTCAAATCCTTTTCCATCACCCTACTTCTTGTGCTCATCGGTTTGTTCGACCAAACCTTCGGAAGTATACAAGAATCTGTAACACATCACTCAGCTGACTCAATCACCCCATTCGCTTCCGGTTTCCCAATCGCAAGGGTTTACGTAGCCGTGCAAGAGGAACTCTCACCCGGGGCTATTATCACTGAACTTTCAACCCATCCACTTGTAAAAAACCTAATTACACAGACAGATGGCACGCAGTTTCATGAGACCTTTCAATACCGCCTGATGAATGCGTTCGATAGTCATTTGTTTCGAATCACCGGAAATTCCGGCCAGCTCACAATAGCCACACGATTGGATAGAGAAGCATTATGCGCAAGCCAAAAAGCTCAGTTTTGTTGCAACAACCGAGCTCAAATCCCTAGCTCATTGATGTCCGATGAGAGCTGGAAACTGATTGAAAGTGTGCCTAAGTCACAACTATGCCACCTTGTGGCTCACATCAGTCTGCAGCCGAACAAACCGGCGTCACAATCAGACAGTGGGTCAGGACAAACGGGTGTTGCTCAAATTAACCGTTTGGCCCTGGTCTACCTATACATACGTTTAGATGACATCAACGATCATGCACCCCAATTCGCCTCTTCAACTACCACACTCAACATCGCAGAAGATGCTACAGTAGGAAGTGTGTTGCAGTATTTCCGAGTCACTGATCCAGATGCCGGTGCCAACGGACTTCGAGATGTCAAACTTTCTGTAGCTCCTCTGTCTGGCACCAGTCTGAGTGCCAACTCGCGAACTATCGAGCCAGTGCGTGGGATTAGTACGGGGGTTTTGGCGAACCCCTTTGATGTACGACTTAGTAGAGACGGAGCAAGTTTGCTTTTGCAATCTGCATTGGATCGTGAAAGTATACCAGCCTACGATCTTACTTTGACCGCTCTTGATGGAGATCCGATCAGTCCAAAATCAAGTCAACTGAATTTACGTGTACTTGTGACAGACGCAAACGACAATGCGCCAACGTGGGTCCGGCCGTTGGTCAACGCAAACAAGTTACAACCGGAAAACGCCGATGTCCACATAATCGACCAAGCCATACCTCAATTCAATGTTTCCGTTTCAGAAGATACCCAAGTTGGTGCCCTTGTGTTTTGGTTGCAAGCACGTGATGCTGACGTGGGAGACAACGCTCGACTAACTTATGCTATTGATACAGGCGCTCCTGGAGGCCTGACAGCTCTGAATTACTTCTCTGTACAGTCAACTACCGGGGAAGTTCGCCTGCGAGCTCAGCTGGATTATGACAGTGCTTCTGCTAATTCAAACGGCGCTGAAATTGAAGTGCCCATCACTGTACAGGATAACCCTCACATAGGACGCCCATTAATGGCGAGGGCGGTACTTTTTGTCCGGATCTTGGATGTAAATGACATTCACCCTATCATTGTTGCCAGTCCTCTATCTCCAGTGCCACTAAGGAGGCCATTTTTAATGAACGCGGTTCCTAGTCAATATACCAGCTTTGGCGTATGGGAAAATCAACTGGCCGGTCAGCCAGTAGCCAGTATACTTGTCAGTGACCCAGATACTGGAGGAGGCGGAAAAGTCAGTTGCTCGGTGCAGAGTGATTATTTCCGGCTGGCGAGTGAATCGATAAAAACTGAATTCTTTGAGACAATTCAAAGTCAGTCTATTTCGAATTATCCATTTTCGGATGGTGAACTCATTAGCGGGCCAATCACCTATCAGCTGATCTCCACACAAATTTTGGACAGAGAACACATTCCACGTCATCAAGTTCTTCTGACCTGCAGAGATCATGATCAAAGTAAACCGCTTGTGTCCACTCGTCGCTTGGACATTGAAGTCCTGGACGAGAACGACAATGCTCCGGAATTCATAGCCCCGCTGATTGAACTCACATGTCCGGAAAACAGTCCCCCCGGCCAAATTATCGGGGTGGTGAACGCGACGGACAAAGACGTGGGAGAAAACGCTAGGTTACGGTTCTGGGTTAATGAGGCTAGCAGTAGTTGGATTAGCATTCATCAACAAACAGGCGAAGTACGAGTCAATACAGTTTTCGATCGTGAACAGGAAACCGAACGTAGATTTACCGTTTTTGTTTCCGATTCAGTCGGTTCAACAGCGCACACGGCCTCCGCGGAAGTGTGCATTCGGATTCTTGATGAGAACGATCACAGTCCTCAATTTGTGGATTTGTACTTCTTTTCAGTGTCCGAAAATAGTCCGCCCGGGACAGAAATTGGACAGGTTAAAGCAGAGGATGCGGATTCTGGCGAAAACGGAAAAGTAAGTTCACTTTCTTTTCGACTGATTCCTTTCGGCACTACTCCGTTAACTAATACTGGTTAGAAAATCTCGATCGTGAACCAAGGATGTGTTGCATCCACAGATATGGATTCGATACTTTTCTAAGCTGCTGATGTACTTAAAACGGATGGGTGGCTGCATTTTTCATCCCACCATCAGCAACCGGTTGCTTGCTGCTAAGCTGAGTTCAGTCTAATATGCCACAATTTGGTGCATGTGAATGCTATTTTCCAAAGTACATTCTAAAAGTACGTTTCTTGATGTCGACGACAGCACAGATATTCAAAACAATCTTTTAATTATGAACCTCAAAGTTTGATTCCATATTGTTGTCAACTTATGCGAAATTAGCATCAGAACTACTTTTGTTAGCTCTCAAGCACAGGCTCCTTAATTTTAGCCCCAGGACACCGACATTTTGAGGAATACTAAACGGTATAGAAAGCGGCAGTTTAGGAGGCTTATAGGATGATTCACATTATCGTGCAGGTCAAAGACATTGTAATCCTGTCACGTGCCACAAATTATTTCCCCTGAGAAGATGCAAGCAGGCCATCAGGTACCATATGAAAGCAGACTGCGTGTCTGTACAACGTTCTGAACGGATAACTCGGTTTCACTGTCTCAACCACTTGAACGAAGTCTTCGTATGAGCTGGATGAACCAACGGCCTTTAGAACGGCTTTAGAGAAGTTTAGTGAACGTTTCACTTAGTCCTTTTGCTCCAGGCTGCTTCCTTGCCTTGTAGCTTGGCCGCGTACTTTTTTTGAGCTCATTATACATTAGGACGTTCAACCAATAAAATGTAGCTACAAGTACTGTAAAGTTGTACTACATTGTCCTGCGACTATCGGTCTAAACACATTTACAAAATCCTCGACTTTATCAAACGAACCTCCCTTAAGTGCTCATATTAGGTGTCTGGCAGGTGCTTTCACAGTCACCGGTTTACTGAACTCAGCATACCATTTAAATGGACATTTTTAAAGCATACGGGGTTTTCTTGTACCAGTCCCTATCCATTATCTCCCTTCACCAGTTTACTTTTGATTCCCATATGTTACCATGAGGCCGCCAGCTGCCAGGCTGTTGAAAAGAACGGTACAGGTGCATAGAGTGACTAGATTTGGTAATCGGATGTGCCGTATACACTGACGTCAAGGGTGCAACTTGCCTAGTTAAGTCGAAATTCATATGGCCACGCAAGCAAGAACAATCAGTTTGTGGACCAATCTAATTGGTAGCACGGCACGAACATCCAACCCAACTTTGTGATGGCATTGCACTGGCAGGTTGAGCTAAAAAAAACCCATCTCCTAAAGGTTATCGTGTGGGGTGAAGACAATGGAAACTCGAAAAATCTGTTGCGATGGAACTACATAATTACTTCGACCATCATTATTTTGACCGTGATTATCTGGAAATCATTTTTTATGCAAGAATTACATGTATTGCAATAAAATTCCAAATGGAATGAAGGAATTGGTGTGGGCTCCATAAAATTATACGGTTGCCTATTTTTCCTGCCTAATTTTTGATGACTTGCAAATCAATCAGTTTTAGTGATTCGCACAGGTTTAAGTAGCCAGCATTAACACACAAAGGGCAGTAGCCAGAAAAGATCAAAAGATATCTAATAATAATAAAAATTGCTAAACTCTGGGTGAGCTTAAACAGGTTGCTAAAATTATATTGTGAGACATCAGCGTTATTACCAGCCAAAATAAATAACACTTACCTGTGGTCTACTTCTAGCAACCTGTTATCGGGCCCCCTTTCAGCAAGGTGACTACTAACGCCCATGTAAATGCTGCGTTTCCAGCGGACTTTGTAAGGGGAATTATCCACCCTACGAAAGATAAAAATTCAATTGTGATGTACCCCTTATTGCTGAGTCTATTCCTCATGGTTTCATTAGAGTATTGCTTCATGTATTTCTAGCGGAGAAACCAGGGCCAAATACGCGGTAAAGTAAAATCAGTTGCTGTTGAGGGGAGACTCAACAGAATCTCAGCCGAAGTCATTCAAACACAAGAGACTATGCTTGGACTTAGCCAAGTATCCGGTCAACCCCAGTCTAATTTGCGAATGGGCGCATTCTTCAAACTGCGTAGACTGTTTGTTCAAACTGAAGGTAAGGCTAGCATAAGTAGTCAGCTTCAGAAGGGCAAAACAGATTGCGAATGTCGGAGGATATTCAGAAACCTTATATGTTCTATCATATATGTTCTATGTTCCATTGGCACTTCAGTCCTCATCCTCGAGAAGTGTGAAGAACGAGACTTCCCTCTTAGCGAAATACATCCGAATTTGTTGTCGATTAGTCAAAATATGTGTAGCTCGAGTGTGTTTACTGTTGGTTGATCAGATGGTAGTTGACAGAGGCAAACAAATCAACCACCATCTGATCAGCCAACGGAAATATACCCAGTTGCACACCAATTTGGTTTTGACAGGAGACTCACCTGGAACCCAGCTGAATCCTTACGCTTCACCGATTTTGGGTTCCTTCATAACATATGGGCGATCAGTAGCGTTCAATCTAAGTGAATTAATTTCCGGAATTGACTGGATTGACAAAACGTCTAGGTGCATTACTGTCATCACTTTACATTTAAAAGTTATTCACCAGTCCCCCCTGGAAAGATCTCTATCCAGAAGAGACTACTTTCAGTGGGTTCTTCCAGGTAGTCTCTCCACCGGGGCAAGACGTTGGACGTATATTGCAGTGAATTACTTTCCTGTAAAAAAAACATGATTTACCTACTGCTTGGTTGTCCCACTGCGAAAAGGGCTGGATTTACACTGAACAGTGCCTGGCATGTCTACAGAACTGGTTCGTCCTACGTAGACAGAGCAGTGAATATGTGCGCTCTATTGTAAACCATGGAAAATACACGGCTAAGGAGCCATGTTTTAGGCGATGAAGTTATCAATGTATACATAAAACATTGAGCTTTACGAATACTGCAGATCGCTCGATCAGTGACCAAATTTTGAATGGTTGTACCACTTTGTAGCAGTTTTTCTGGGGTTTTGCAGACTGCAAACGTAGAACATAACATACATATACTTTTATGTTATCCAGCCGTTGACGAATATCGTACCCACAGTGGTTACGGAAAGTGCAATCGAAAGATGAACATCAAATAGGCTTGCTGAATGACGTACGTAGTCTTCATCAGCACCGAGCACCCACACCTCATAAATTAGTAAACAACCTATTGAAGTACTGCATGCATAGAACTTGCTTGAAAAGTTAATGAACTGAATAGTCGAGGCAGAAAGGTCGTTGAAGTAAACTGACTGCCATCAACTGAAATCGGACTGTTGCAATAAGTCTTTGATTGCGCTCCACTGTCTTCACTCACCTTGGACGTGTTAACCTGAGTATGAAGTAACTTGGAGGTAGTAATATGGAGATGGCGCGCAACAGATATCTGGGTTAGGTTGTCTGTGAATGAATGGATAATATTCGCTCCAGTTTTCGGAACTGGCATCAATAATCGGACACCTCCGAAAAGCTTTACTCTATGCTTCTCTCGGGACCAAAACGGAAGTCACTAATTAGACTTTCTTAGTTTCTTGAAGTCAGAAGGTTAGAATCAAAAGTGACAATCTAAACAAAGATGATAGATCACTTGAACTAGACAACATATGCCTAATTTGCAACCAGAAGCTGCTGGGAGTTTTTACTCAGCAATGTCCCTGGACGGTAGAGCATTTTGGAACAAAATGCACCAGAGACATCCTCTTCCTCGTCAGCTTATCAGCCATAAACACAAGCACTAAATTAACACTTCAAGTAAGTCAAACAAGTAACGCTTCGAAATGGGATCCATACATACGTGACTACCTAATATTTTTAGTGATTGTAAACTTAGAGCTAATCCAGAAATTCCACTCTTCCCGTAAACAAATGGTCATGGGAAAAGTCACTTAGTTCACGGAATAATGGAGTGATCAAAACAAGTTTGACTATCCCTCGTGTCCTAACTGGCAGCTGGTCATTACCTGTCACCAGTGTCATGTCAAACCGTGACAACTTCCTTCTTCAAGTTGCCTGAATGTAGGCTTATCATTTTCGTGTGTGTGTGTGTGTGTATGGACAATGCGGTAGCTGATGTCAATCCAGAATACCTTTCTCAGCTGTTAGTCAGTAATGATGCACAACCTTTAATTTAAACCACGATCTGCTGTCAGAGCTGTTCTGAAACGTCCAGGCATGATACCGTTTACTTAAAATGTGACTTAACCCTGAAAACGTTGTTCGCACCAAGTGTTTCCTTTTTAGCGTAACTTACCAAACGAGAGTGGATTTGTAGAGCCAAGTGGCCAACTTCAGAGGATAACAGGTCTACGAGACTATAGCTGAGTCTTTGAGCTCCTGCGTTCCAACGACATCAAGGTAAAAAATAACCGATTCAGAGCCGCCCAACTGTCACGAGTAAAAGCAACGTCTGTATGATCTTACTAAGACAATATACTTCTGTTCGGACAGGAATACGCTGAATAAGGGAGTACTCAGTTGAAAGAATGGCTTCGCCCTAATCTGTTCTCATCTCCTTGATATATAGGTTTCTGGAGGTAAACAAGTTAGAATTTAAATGTTATTTAATCGAACGATCAGCCAGGCGAGTAGTAGTAAACAAAGCGCGGAATAAGGTTCACTGGGTTCACTAAATAAAGAGCAGGACGTGAACTCAAAAGTTCTGTTGGGAGGTGCGTCCAGAACGCTAGTACAAAACAAAATGCGTATGAGAATCTTATTTTCTAAGTCCTCTGTGGCTTCGGGCATTCAGACTACCTATTTTTTGCTATACCTTCTCCGTCGTTGACGATAGTAAATTCAATTCCGGTATCCGCATTTTCAGGTGATAATTTTTCTCACCACATTTTTAAACCCGAAATTAAGCATCCCTTATGAATGGCCCTTATCGCGTTCCTAACACGGTATTATCATCAAATTACTGGTGACGTCAAATTTGATGAGACATTCAGGCTACATTCGTTGACCGGGACTGGGAGGCACCCATGGAGAAACTTGATAAGTCCACTACACAGACTCCATTACGATATATCCGTCTATAAAAATAATTTCACTTCGTAAGAGTTTGTGATGGGGTGCACATTATTCCTGAAAGGTAACATTTACTCCCTGGGAGAGGCTGTACTCCAGGGGATTGTCAACTTCCCATCATCCGTGGTGATCTCGCCTGCGGGCGAGAAAACCCTCTATTCTGGTTTGAAACGATGTTTCACGAGTTTTTCGTTTCTCCTTTCGACTCAGCTGACCTAATAGCCCTGGGTTATATTTTTACTCTCGAACATTTGATTTATCCTTGCATTACTTATCAGTATGATATGACAACAGGAGGAGTTTGGGTAATAAAAATTCAGTTGTGCCGCACTATAACGGGAACAAATATTTATTCGTCGTAAACGCTGACAACACTAAACTACAGTGCAATTTGTTGAGCGCGCGATATCCACTGTTTCAGACGAACAGTAAAGTATTTATGTTGCGTTTCAAATTCTAGAGTAGGAACGTATACATCTCTGTTTTAACTTTGTACTTCTGCGGCAGCACAACTCAATTGACGAAAATGTCCATAAACTAAAAACAGAAAAACCATGGAGTCAAGATTCAGAACTTAATGATTCTGTACAGTGAGTTGAAGTGTGTCAACCTCACGGATGCCAGTCTATGTGTACGCAACCAGGAGCCGAATTTCTCATGTTTATCTGATTTCCAGAACTTATGCGATACTATTTCTTTGACTCAGCTCTGCGTAGGATAATAAAGCCGAATCTACAAACCCAAATTCCGGAAAAAATAATGGTTTCTTTCATTAGTCATTAAGCAGATGGCTCTCAGGTTGTCCAATAAACTTGGCAAATGAGGCTAGAAGACCATACAACTTAAGGGCCTTGGTGAGCAAGCAGTGATTCTACTGAGCTTTCATACAGAAACTTCACGTGTACTAATAATGGTAACGGAAATAATAATAACCGTTCATTCGTAGCATCTATTTTGTGCACAGCTGCTATGTCACCCAAGGGGAGCACGAGGCCTGAGATACTTCCAGGTTGTTCAAGACCAGACAGTAGCAGTCCAAAAGCTGCTGGGGTTGAACTCAAACCACGGACCTTCTGATCATTCGTGCGTTAACCACCGAGCTATCTCGAGTTTTTGCATTCCTAATGTGCTCAGATTTGCTCCTGATCACTACGGTCAAATGTGCCATCGGCGCCCCTCTAAAAGGCATTAATCGCCCACGGGAACAGCGGCAGATGAATTGACACTAATCTATCCATCTATTTCCGCTTGATCGGAGCGAGTTCGCCTCGTTTGATTTTCATTTCTATCCCTCAAGTTCCCGATATCATATGGCTTATTAAGCAACGAAGATGCGAAAGCAATCATGTAAATAAGATGTTTTACAATTACTTCCGTACCGATGTCCCACATGTCACGTGTTCAGGGTAGTGATGGAAACTCTCTAATAGTACAAACAGCGATGAACAGGGGTCGGGGAGAACTGTGCAGATGAAAATGCGCAATGACTGTTAATATTTACGAAGCTTTCATAATTACGCAGACCTTTTGGGACAAACGAACAGAGCCGCTCTCATCCACGTGTTCAAAAGAACTTTAATTATGAGATCCTGCGATCCACTTTTTCGATTGCCTCTTATTTTTACCACCCACAATCGTTCGTTCGATATTCACTTTCGATTCAAAGCATTCGTTTTTAACTCGGCTTAGTTGAATTTAATCAACTACTCACAAGCTCGCTGAAAATTCTTCGGCAGACCACGCCCGGTTTTTTTGTCATTGCTGCTCGGCAAGTAGGCATATTCCTCGAGTCCCCGTTGACCACGTGCTGGACTTAAGTTCTTTACTGATTTATGGTCCGGGTACGAACTGGATATAGATCCAAATCGGCTGGCACTAAAAAACTGAATGGAACTGGCCAACAAGCTATGCGATTGCTGTTCTTACCGACTTAACTGCCATTCAAATTAGAGGGTTCCCAGGTGCTCGTGTCCATACGCAGCATTAAAAAATGTACATGTGATCACTTTCGTTTACGTAATGATCCGGATGAAGTCAGTCATAGCTTCAGCTTGTACCAGACCCATGTCTGCTGTTGCTTTGTTCTCCGCCATCTGTTTTTTTTTGCGAGAACAAATTGAAATCTAGATTAAGAAATTGCTTCTTATGGACGACTTTGAACAAAGCCATTTCCTTGAAAAAATCTATAGCAGCGTCTCCATGGTTGTGCAAATGAGCCTTCCCAAAATAGCTACTACCTTCCGAAAATGAAAGACTGCTGATGTTGAGATCAGCTAACACAGAAGACAGAGAGTACCTCGTCCGTGGGTGAGACAAGTGATTTGACTATCTGATTTCAGAAATGCCTTGTGGAGAAGCGACCAGGTGTCTTCCAAAAGAGTGTTAGAAATAGAGTTAGGAAATAGACACATACTGAGGCCGTTATCCTTTTCTTGGCATTTATTAAACCGCCTCAATTGGAAATAAGGACGTGAGATTTTCAGGGTCGGTCTCCATAGTAGAAGTTTGACGCTAGGAAATGGAGGAAGAGTATGTAAGCGATGGGTGAATGAGCGGAAAACAATTTGGGGCTCGACTGTTGGAGACAGCTTTGAAACAGATGACATTGGACTAAAGTTTAAGGTCCCAAGCAAGCTTTTACTTTTCTTTAGTCATCTTTAAACGCGTCCGTATCCCGAAGAAACTTACAACATTTGGTCATAACCGATGGGGACGGCACAAGAGGCAACATTAAGTCTAACTTCATACTTATCCACTATCTAGAATTGCCATCTTCGGTCCCGTAGTGAGGAGTCGCGCTGCAAGTTATATTTTAATATAGACCGTACCAAAAAGCCTTTGGTAGGCCTGTGACCGAGTGAAACTGGCTAGCATAATATAGGAACCGATAAAAATTGTTTTAGTTTTAGTTTTGTAATGGTTGATCAACAAATTTCGGACTTATCAAGGTAGAAACCATACCTAGTTGCCCAACATGCTTAATAATTGACTACATTACTGTTGGTTAGA
This sequence comes from Opisthorchis viverrini, assembly GCF_000715545.1. Classification (NCBI taxonomy): domain Eukaryota; kingdom Metazoa; phylum Platyhelminthes; class Trematoda; order Opisthorchiida; family Opisthorchiidae; genus Opisthorchis; species Opisthorchis viverrini. Next base: position 909,987 of record NW_008751754.1, on the reverse strand, counting down.
ACAGACTTGTGAACAAAATTAGCCACACAATTGTTTGGTATTTTTCGACGGGTTATGTAAATACTTGTTTGAATCATGTGTACGCATGCATCGCCATTTGGCCTCGCGAGTATAAAATAACTCAACTGTTCCCAGCTGCTGTCTGAATGAACAGAAATTTCGCGTATTCGCACTATGCGAAAGAATATAGCTAACCCCCGTGACCTTCACACAGAGAGCTTCCTGAAGCAATTTAGCACCGTACCTTTGTGGACCAAACCGATGAGGTCAGAGGTGTTGTTCATCAATAAGGCTACTTTCCTACATCCTGAGCTCCATGGTCTGACAACACAATAAACTGAACAGGTTTAAATGTTAAATTCTAGATTTGCGTGGCATTCTGGCTTACTGGTCGCAGCATATCTTCATGCTTGACCCTTTCTCAAGCTGATGACTAGTCTTTGACTGTAGAGTTACATGCTCACCATGGCGTGGTTTTTTGTTTGTCATCACCGAACTGGACATAGCAAAGCACTCCCTAGCAGACTGAGGATGATTTCAGATGTGAAACAATGTCAGTGAAAAATAGGGTCACCTGGTGGTCACCTTGAAACGCGGAATCCTTAGTGAACTAATCAGAAAACTCTATGAAGCCTATAACTGTGCATGAGAACAGTAACAATTCGTATTTTTTTAGGCTGTGAATGTCGAGCTATGTGACGTGACGAGTGTGGAAGAGATTTCTGGTAGTATTTTCTCGAACGTGTGCTGTGGTCTGGCCAGTCTTTTTGTGAACGGTTCGGGATTGAACTGAATTTAACGGCAGGTCTTCAAACTCAAACGCTCTTGTAAAGCTGATATGCCGTCACTTAATGACAGTCAACTTTGGAGATCACATTCAGCGCCAAAAATACAAATATTGGTTTTTAGTTTATGGTTGCGGGGTTTGTAGTATGTATACTCACATGACTCTCGTTTGAAAAATCATCCTCGTATCTTGGCGAAATCATTCTAGTGAACCCACACCAAAAGGGGTAAGCACTGAGCTTGAATTTCTCTCTTATTAGAGCTCATCAGTAGTGTACATCCTTGGCCATGCAAGGGTACGAACTCCGCAAAGCTGCCACTTGAAGAAAAAGGGGGTTACCACTACTTCACCAGCGCACACTGGACGCATCTGAAAATTTATATCAGACCAGGTGAACATGTTCACATTTGAGTGATGTGAGTGGAAAGCCTGACGTATCGAACGATGACCAAATGATATTCCTCTGTTGCGCCGATCGACTGACCCGCCTGTCGGGACTTCCCAATCAGTTAGAACCATAAACGCTTGAAGCCTGCTGGACACTTTTTTGCTTTAGTTGTTAGTAGTTGCGAGGTTTACAGAGTGTACATTTACATGACTCTCGTCTGAACAATGGCCACCATCTCATCTTTTCCTCAGATAAAATATGTTCAACCAACCTCACTATCGATTCTTGTGAATTCATATGAAGTCTGTCTAAGGTCGTTTCAAACAGATGTGAATTGACTAAACTGATAATTCTACAACAAGATTTACGGGCTATCGGATGTTTCACTAAGTTACTTCTGACTCATTCTGCTTCCTTAATTATTTTATAAAAATTGCGGGAGAATTTGGACCTTGTGTGACTTGTGACTTGTTCACATCGGGAACCTCCCACCTACCTCCATCATTTTAACTCCCCTGTCAGCAGACTTAACTGGCCTAACCGGAACTGATACCCTGCGCGACATGTTACGTGTAAAGTGCTGCTAACGAGGCACGTTGTGTTCTTTGGCCACAGACATATGGAGATGAAAGTTTATTGGTCTCTTATGCAAGGGCACTGGATACGAGTCTAGGAAGCTCGGAGACTTGGCAGACAAGGCATTTGATCAGATCGAGCGGGATGTCTTACTGCGTGTCACAGGCGTCTTCTAGCATATCTGTACCACTTATTCGCAAACAGAAACTGTCTGTATACAGTCACAATTTTTTCAAAAATGGAACGACCTTCTATCCTTTGAAAGCCTCAAATCACAAGGAGCCATTTTCTCCCAATTGTGAGAATACTGGATATTTCTTCGTAAGGCAATTTGCTCGGACCTTCGGGAGTATCTAAAGCGAGCACCGTAAATCTACCGTAAAACAGCAACAACAGCAACATTATTGTACTTTATACACAAAACCTTCGCATCCAGTTGGATAGGCATGAACATAAAATTTATCGAGGCAGTAAGTGGTTTCAACTATTCGAAGGGGACAAAACTACGTTACAATTAGCGTGTACGGAGATAGCGAATGTAAAGGCATCGGAGCAAAAACAAAACGGACCTAAATGGATTGTGCACGGTGCCTGGTGAATTTATGGATACGGGTAAAATGGTCGCACGTGGTTTAGCCTACCGCAGTCCCATAACGTGTCCTTGTGCATGTGCGGGCCTATTACCGCTGTGTTTGAAAAGTTATGGTGCAGCAGTTGTTTGCAAATGTATGTGCACTCGAAGCCCCGGTAATGCATTAGCTTAAAACCTACGTAGACCTCATGCTGTGCATCGTCTGACCCAATCCGGGATTTTATTTGCCTTGGATCATGTGCTGCACTTTATTTCAAACCACCCGTTTCGGTGATGGAAGGTCAATGCCGAGGATAGTGAGACGCACACCTACGTGATCGCAGGACGGACGGATTTTTTTCAACAAACCAGCTAATTTTGCGCACCGTCTGTTCAGCTCATCCGGTAAACAAGATGTTTACGCACCGTATGGTTGGTTGGATGTCGGTTAATTGTTACCTCGCAAAGTAACCTGGCGCAATTGATCATGGGTTGTGTACCGGAAGTTGATGAATTTTTGTCGTGAGTTAGCGTGAGTGGGGCTGTTTGACTGAGTCACGTTCCCTCGCTTTGTATGAATTGATGAATGGGCGTTCTCAGAATCACAACAGCAGCTCCGCCTGGTAATTTTGTAGGGGTGGTACCGACAGGCTAGTGAGAAAACCAGGAAAGAGGAACATGGCTAATTTCCCGTGCTAACCCACAACGCCCTTGATTTCGAGCTTGTGTGTATATCAAAAGAAATATTACGATAAAGATCCAGGACTCCTCAAAGTTTTTTTTACATCTAACTCCCTGATGGCCCACTGTTTTACAAAACCACTTGTATCCCAATCTGCAATATCATCGAACCAAAAGCCAGTACCTCGTAGCAATGTAATGTGGAATAAAGCCATGCGACCTATAGTAAGATATTCTATGCACTGAATGCTGACTCGCATGAATCCATTTCAATTGCGTGCACCTTCACCAGTTGGAGGAAACCAGGAGAATTTTTGATTCAGGAAAATTAATCGAGTACACTGCAGTGCATGGAAGTCTTCGAACTCTATCTAAAAGTCACAATGGATTTATGAGGACGCATCATTTTGCACTTTACCACAGAATGAACACTTCCAGCGCTCGCCGGATGACGAGGCAGGGTCGAATCGGTTTGAAATCACGCAGAAGAGATCAAAATTAAGCCCCACAACCATATTTCAGTCTTCATGTCCTATAAATTAACAAAAGCCGGTATCGTGGCCACTGGTAATCTGGTTGTCTGCCTCTTTTTTTCTACTAAGAATTCTTCATAGAGTCCACTAACGCTAGCTCTCAGTGACCTGCTTCCGCATCACTTTTCTGATGTTCCAGGTATACTACTCTCTTCGACAACCAAGCAAGGAATTTGAAATTAACAAAAATACTGGCAAATTAACGGTCCGGTCAGCCCGATCGGATGTTATCAATTTAGTAAAACCGGATTTCACAAAATCTTCATTTACTTTACTTGACCGAGAGCAACAAGATTCCTACGAACTGGCTATTGTGGCTGAAGACGGAGGTGACCCACCAAGGCGTGCCACGACTATTATTCATATCGCAGTATCCGATGTGAATGACCACGCGCCACAATTTCGTTACCCAATCCCACACGGTCCTGGCAGCGTACTTAATGTTTCTTGTGCACAACTGAGCAATCAGATAATCGCTCGCGTGCACGCAAACGACTCTGACAGTGGTCAAAATGGTGAGATCGAATATAGCATCATCCGCGATATCTCAATAAACAACAGACCAAAACGAGAGCCTGAGCCAGCCATCGTCAAAGTACGAAATGATTCGGATTCCGGTAGTCAGGCTTCCTCCAAAAGAGACGTCAAATTCTCGAATGAACCAAGCAAGTCCAACGAAACAAAGGATCGAAATCCATCTTCGCCACCACCTATCAGCTCTTCCAGTCGATCAGTTGCCAACAGGAGGCAATTTCATTCCTCACCGATACCAAGTACTATCGTTAGAGGACCAACGACCGATAATTTTGAGATCAACAGCTACAATGGACAAATTTTCCTCATCCATCCAATAGAAGACTGTAGCAGACCGGCAGACGTACGCCTTTTGATACAAGCCAAAGATAGAGGTAGTCCTCCTCAATCCTCAACAGCACTACTCACCATTCATATTCATCCAACAGAGCAGAGTGACATGTACCCCTTATCGGCTGCGAATGGGCTGGACAGCCACCCACACGATCGAATCACTCTTGCAGACAAGGTTTCTGATTCTAATACCTGGTCAAGCAGACAACAGTCCGGTTATGAAAGGCGGTTTCAACGCAAGTCTTCCGTATCCAACCCGGATTCGTCTGTTCACTTTTTGTCTGGATCTTCTCATTGGTCTGCGATTGTGGGTCTAGTGGTAGCCATGGTTATCCTAGTCTTACTGCTTTGCCTTATGCTGGTCATTCTCCGTCGACGGTTCATACTCGAGGATCAGAAGGTCACAATTGGCAGTGAGTTGGTATTTTGTAAGACATGTGTTTTAGACTTCATTCTAAAACGTTTGTGTTTTCCCATGACACATACTATTTACTGCACAATTTATTCCTCGGGTCTTTCAGAAAGTACACTCCTGTCAAAAAATACTCGGTACAATAAAAAGCCACTTAATAAGGTCTATTTTAAATACACTCCATTAAGTTGGGGATAAAATCAAGAGTAATTGAAAAAACTGTTCTGGACATCCAGGCAGATGAATGCAGTTCAGTGAGACCTATACTAGGCGATTAGTTGAAGATAAGCTGGGCTAACTTAACTAAACAAAAAATCGATGGTTTAGTCCGTATAAAATCAGTATATCACCCAACCCATAAATATCTTCTGGATCCGTATAACTTTGAATCAGTAGTTGACCCTAAATCGGCTGATTTTGACGATCATCTGTGCAAAACATAGGGTTCAAATGAACTACTTCCCTTCTCAGACAATGAGACGCGATTGAAAATTCTCGCTAGCATACCAGGTCTGTTTCGATTGTGGTAGCTGCGTCAGTACCGTGAATTTAGCAGAATCCTGAGCTAGCTGATACCTCACGAGCGAATGGATAACAGAGTGACCTTCAGTGCGGGTAATCAATATCGCAGCCAGCTGACGGACCATGTTTGAACGCGTTATCAGGGAGGTGGGAGGTGGGAGTTGGGTAACGACATCATTCATGGGTTCGTTACAGCACAGACACGCGATCAGTTTATCTCGACTGGTCTAATTTGGGAGGTCCGAGCCACTGCCTCGGGTTCCTGGGAAACCCGGAAAAGCCTCTTTACAGGGGATACGTACGAGGGATACATAATCGCTTGCAGCCTAAAGTGAGGCGGCTAAACACGCTGTATTTATCCAGCTGCCCTGCATTTTCTGAATGTCTTAACTGAATGGTCAGCCTTCAGCAATCTTAAGAGTAGTGTCCCTTCGAACAAATTTAATGCGACATCTCAAATCTCGTATTAGCTGATGCGTGATGCGACCTTTGCGCAACACATGCAATTGAATAATACCATAAAAAAGAGATTCACCTGTGGTTCCCGACAAAATAGAATTAAGTCGAAAATGGGGCTATTTTACCGTTGTTTATTTTTTGTCACCCGCCTTTAGTACCAGGCGACTTGCTTATTATTTCGGTCCATCCTTATGCATATGATTTGTGCATAAAAGGATGCATTCTCCAAAAACTTTGGTGGCCTTTCCTACCTTTTAAGTTGTTGCATAGTATCCATGTGGCTACTCGGCTTATCTAGTGTTTGATGTGTCTAAAAGTGTTCAAAATCAGTCAACTGATATGTGTAGAACATCGCTATAAATTTTATAAGTAGTCATTCAATTATGATGGAAAACAAGATGTGCAGATATCTGCCGAGAGATGGGCTACCAACCAGAGTCCTTCTGTTGTGAGAATTCTTCTCTGTCAAGGATGAGATAGCTGCTGAAAAGAAGCAAACATAATCAGTCTACTCTGAGGGTACTCTCTAGGGAGGCAGCCTTATCTGACATAGCCTGAAGTGAATTTTTTTGACCTCTTGGAACACTCTAATGTACAGTGAAGGAGCCTTGTCTCCTTCTACTGTTTCGCCTTGTTCCAGAAAGTATATACGAAATTTGTACGAGCATATGTGGCTTTGTATGCATGCAAGACAGATTGACCCTAATAATTTTCGTGCACTTCTAATTTTGCGTCAATGAACAGGCTGATTCTGAAAAATTGTTCTTTTATCGTGAAATCGATGTAGCCGTCACGTCTTTCTTGTATGGAAAGGTCAAACATGTGCTTATTTTCCCTTTAAGTAAACAAATCAAGGGTAAAAGCCTCACAGAAGTGACTATATTCTCTGAACCCATTAGGCTTACCGCATTCGAGGATCACTGAAACTGCCGACAGAGTGAAGCACCGAATTTCAACCTAGGAAAGTTTCGGTGCTCAGGTTTGTCGCAAAGGTGGGTACCATACGTTCAAGTGTAAAAAGACAGAATTTACGAAAGAATCAAACTATGGTCACTTCTGTCGATAGTGCTGCCTACAATCCTTCTGACAATAGATCAGGACTGACTGATCAGTACTCAGAACAAAACGTTAAAACACCTCAGCTAGGTACAAGACTTATGAGCGCGGCCGTATATGACGTAGAGCAAAGTAAGTACAAATGCTGAAACGACCATAGGTCAACTCCAAATGGGGATCGAGAAGTGTTCGTTCCATGTCAGCACAAGTGAAAAGTTATGGAGTGGGGAAACAGTGCGCAGAGTGGAATAATCGACACGTCTTTCTCCAACTAATATAAACACCATTGGCACCACGAAGTTGGCCAATTGCGAAGATGGTGAACCAAAAGGGTAACAAGTGGCTCATGACGTTGTTCAATTCCTAAAAAGTAACAAATTAAACTGGATGGTGAGTCAGCCGGGTGTCTTTGTGTTGTATCCACTACAAGAGTACACCATTGTCTAGGTTACGTGTGTAAGCATTTTGAAAGTACATTTTTCCAGACCTTTAGAGCACTCACCTTCAACTACCTAGTGTCAGTGTTACATTCTTTATGGACAAATCGCTCTGCCACACGTTGAACATTGTCAACTAATGCACACTCCAGAACGGTACGCAGTTCACCATCAACGTCAGTTCATTTCTATGGACATCGACAGGACTGTCCTGGAAACAATGAACTTGTACGGTTAGGCATCAGTGAGTAAGCTGGTAACCGGTAATTGGTCAACATCACTGCCACCCACACCATACATTCTTCAAACCCAACTGTCTTGGAGCCAAGAAATGAGGCAGTGAGTAGGTTCTTTGTCCAGACAGTTGCACTTATGGGCCATCATAAAATAGTCATGCATTTGTTCACAACACACAAGGTTGACAATCGGCCTCGGCCAGTTTACTTTTGGGTTGGGGGTGTAAACTGCTCTGCACGTGGCAAGGTGAGGTGGGGTCGTGCTTGAAACGTCAGTAATTACCGAGACCATGCGTGAGTCAGGTGCATTAAAAGGTACACTTGAGCTTGTGCCAACCATCTTGACAGAGGTACAAACTGAGATAAGTATCGGGCTTGTATATAAAAGAAATGACTAACCACGGGTGAGTAGACTTGAGTTGGATGAGGGTTCGTTTACGGCTGATACTTCTGTGCCATGTCTCCGATTTTGTGGAATTTGGTAAAGCACTTGAGGGGATCTCTTCGGAAAAGAATAGGCCTCTATTATCACCGGTTGGGCAAATAATGAATAAATAACACTGGTAGGGAAGTAAAATGCTTCTGTTTACAGTGTAACTTAGTTGGGCGAATTGAGACATATTCAAAGCAGCATTTAACGAAAAGATTAAAAATGTTGGGCCCGACACACAATACATCCCTTCATGCTGTAGTATCCAGATTTGCGTCTCGTGACCCTCGAATCTCGGTCTACCTTTCATCTTTTTTAAGCGAAACGGAAATCAGTCACTTACGAATGCATTTTCATACGTATTGATTGGACACCTGGATAGGCCACCGCAGAGTAATACAACTTCTGAGTAAGTTACGCTTATTAGTGATTTATCAAACCGGGAGTTCAACAAGCCGTTCACTGTCCACCACATAAGATTGATGGATGGGGCTAGCAAAGAAAGGCCTTCCGTTTTTAGCCGAATCGAAGAGAACCTGTATGACTTGGACGGAACCTGTTCTAGCTTACCCATTCCGAACACTAGTGAATCCAGATCAGCCAAGAAGCTTAGATTCAACGCAGATACCGTGATTTATTTCGTCGTATTGTGGCGCTATACTCGAACGTAATTCCCATCATGGTAGTTTCCTCACTGTAACAACTAAACCGATTCCAGTTAATCATACCATCAGAATCTGCACAATTTCTACACGACACACATTTTGTGCAGCCCTTGGCACCTCCTTCGGAAGGAGTTTTTGTAGACTCTCAAAATATGCTTCTCGTAGGAGATTAAGACGTGTTGCAGAGTCGCTCCGTTCTCTGACCTATCTAGTCCCTTTCAGGTCCCTCTACAGAGCTAGGCTTTTGGATGTATTAGCCTCCGGAGGAAACTGCTTTTCACTGCTGTCCCTCTATATGATATTGCAGAAAGTCAGCTTTATTCACTTGACTGCTGCACATTTCTATTTCCTACTTACGTTGACAAAACCAACATTGTCAGAAGTGGTTGTAGGATTTCTACAATTTGCTCTCACATCAATATCTCCCGTCCTGGCGCTACTAGTTAGGTGAGTCCACACTAAGGGGTGAAACACTGAACAAGCTCATCATCAGCGCATAGCCTTGGAACTGTCAGGGTTTGAACTCCGGACATCTGATATGCGAGGTGAACGTGTTACCACTACTTTCTCAGCGCACATTAAATGTTAGTCATCTTTGGCTATATCTGACAGACCTAATCTGGCTTGGTTGCATAAACGAACTGTCTGTCGAATCTTCACAAGACTGTCTTTCTGCGACATCTCAAGTGGTGAATTCTTAGTCAAAATGCCCGTCTGGCATACGACGTTTTCCTCTTCAACCAGGATGTTCAAATCGGTGATGCATTCTATGAAGAAGGAATTAACCCTTCTGCATGTCTGAAATCTTTCAGGCAATGGCTGGTAAGCGGCTGCTTCCCCCAAAGGAGATTGAAGTAGAAAGCATTCTCGTATTTCAACACAGTTTCCTCGGAAAGTATTCACTTCACCATGGGTATCCTGTTTAACAAATCAGCTATCGTGAGTTGACTCAACTGGTTACCCTTTTCCATCCAGACAACTACATTCAGTAACCATTCTAGACAGTACCTGGCCTTCAACTACTTGCTTTCTCGCGTTTGTCGATAAAGAAGGAGGTCAGCGATCAGCGGTCAGTGACTAACTTATTTAACCACGGACAAAAAGAACTCAAGCTTGGTAGCAGTTCAGTTTACCAACCTAACAGACGAATAGTAGGAAACAGGCAAGAAATTCAATCAACGGTTGAAATCAAGCGATTTTCTGTTAGTGCATGGAGCCGCCACTTCAGTCTGATTTGGTAGGGCCGGAAATAATACCGCATATGCTGAAAAGAGTTCCAGGGCAATTTGTTTTCTTCCGTTTCTCTATGGCGATATTTGACGCATCAAGAATTCATTTCCATCTCTTCCCGAAAGGCTTACTGTGTCAAAATATTTTTAATTGCCGTTAATAAAATCAAAGTAACGGCGCCAGCTTTTTCCGACTTCGGCGGGTTCTTTTATCATCTTCAACAAATCTGGCGCTGTGGACTTTGTGCTTCGTTCTCAGTGTACACAACGGGCACATTGTTTTCCGTTTCACTGACTGGCGAATTACCGAGCCTAACCATGGACGAATGACTAAGCAAACAGTTCCGTCCGACCGACTGACTAGATTTCAAATATTTTGAAGTAAACTGATGGACCGTTTTCACATTAACTTGGAGGATCACACGACAATGCATCTGCCGTTCGGTTGGAAGTAACTTTTGATGGGATAATAGCCAGCGGGAAACCAAGGACTGTGAATTTCTGTTGTGTTGCATGAACCAGTGTGTGATAGCATCACTAAAACGCACACCCTTGTAACCTAGTCCTGTAATCCCAGCAATATCTGGTCATAATGAATCAAGGCTGCAGTCACTTCATCACAAGCTGCCTAGTGTCACCGAGGTCACTCAGGCGCCACAGATAGTTTCCGCTTGTTCTTAAGCCATACAAATGGAGTGTAGCGAGTTGTCTTAAAACAGGATGTGAATGAGGCGCAAATTGAAATCGATCGTTCCAAAACCTTAGCCAGCAGTTATAAAGACCCATCAGCTTGGCTAGGCATTATATCTGCTGATATCTCTCGAATATTCTGCATACGTTCAACAAGACATTCACTTGGTCAGTCAACATAATGCTCAACTACGATTTGGAAGAAAACTCGAATTCCGACACGAAATTAAATCGGCGTTAATTCCACAGTTTTTGATGAATTAGAAGGACGAAACTCAGTAGTGTGTTTCTGTTCCCGGCTAAAAACTTCCCTGGGATGCACCCCTCGTTTGTGGGGCCTATAAAAGCGTCCTCCATCAGCAACGAGCTAAGTTACGACGAATTTAAGGATAGCCTGTTCACAGAAAATACCAGGTCCTCCTTCCCTGTGTATAGTAGTCTCCATTCTGTTGGAATAATATAATGGAAACTCCGCACCAAGATGATGCGTGACCTACCTATCGTTGAAGTGTTGAACTAGTTTTTTAAAACACACCTATATTTTGGTTATGAGAGGAGGACATAAGACCCGCGTTTCGGCCCAGCCTCTATACGAAACCCTGTTGAGGAACTTTCAAGAAATTAAGAAGCCTCCGCCCTTATTTGTTCCTCGACGCAATTCCAGGCCAAGAACATGCCAACAGGAATGAGAAGGATAAAACATATGCCTAACCTGGCACCTGTACTAGAGGACTCTACTCTTTTGAGTGTCACATTTCTCGCTCACTTCTGTTGCCACCCTGCGGGTAGATCAGCCGGCTCTTCTCATTCATGTGAACAATGCAGAAAATTCGACGTATTTTAGTGAATTACATACATTTGCAAACCGATTTGATTTTGCGGGATATTCAACTGGAAACTAGCTGAATCTACCGTTTGGGATGTTTTCAAGCCACTGAATGTGCCCAACAAGGAAGAAACTGGTCGTGGGTAGTTGGAGAATTGTCAGAGACCTTATGAGTAGTGCACTACGTCGGTGTACTTTTGTTCTAATGGTGAGTAGATAGGTCGGTGTAAATGCCAAAACTTAGGCATTCTAAGGGGAGCCTATTGCGATTAAAGATCAATTGCTACTGAGAGGCACCTCAAGGCGGCTAATGAACACACAAACTTCCAAGTCTAGCTCGGAAGTCTGTCTCGGGATGTCTGTCTCCTCATTCGAGGCACGTATAGCTGGGCTTCTACTTTACTACAGATAAAGTCGACTGAATTTTTCATTTGAAACAATTATCTGTTTAAAGGACGCTTCTCGACTGGTATTCGTATAAATATTATCCAGTCTGTAGTGTCATCAACCTTGTGTTGCTCAGGTGACTGGAGATGCAAACCAGTCCTAGGTAAATGATAATATATAAAAACCGAATCAATCTGCGGAAACCATCGTATTGGATTTCCAAAGCGCCGGGTTTAAAACACACCGCCGCATTTTGACAATGTGAGACTACTGCTACCAGGTAAAGCCATCCTTGAAACTGAACCAAAAATCACTTATGTGCATTTGGTCTGACTGTCGGTCCGTCTGTTGCGTCGTTGAATTGAGTCTGCCACACACCTACGATATTGTCTAGACGTAACTCACTACTCATACGGTTGCTGAAAAATCTTCGACAGTTCACGACCGGTTCCGCCGACCGTGTGTTCTAAGTGAACCTAAATTGGGCAGATTCCGGCGAATACTCTCAGTTGCATACCAATTGGGTTTTGACATGGGATTCAGATGAATCCAGTTGAATCTATCGTTTACGATCATTCGTTTCAATAGAATGTGCTGCACCAGGCCACCTCATGTATCAAGTGGTACAATAGTTGAGATATTGCAATACGTTGCTGCCTAGCTGGGGTCAGTTGAATCTCCTGTTAAAACCATATTCGAATGCAAATTAATTTTTTATTGGTTATGGTTTGGGTAAGTGATCTACGGAAATCAACTCTACAGACCACGGGTGCTACGCTATTGAAAGATATGCGGCCACTTCTGGTTTCTGAAAAAAATCGTAGGGCACCTTCCTCACACTAATCTATTGACACAGGCATCAGCAGAGTTCTTTGTGGATTCTGACGAAGAGAAAAACGGGATAATCCTGTCACCAACCGACAGCTAAACTTCTTGCTTAACCAATATACGATGTTTACCGACTGCTGGGAGTGCAGTTTCCCACAGTCAGCTGCAAATGACGACAAAATAAGGGGTTTAGTCCGGTTAACTTGAATTCTTACAGGCATTAACTGGGAAAAAGTCAGACGGTACACTCCTGACGCATATGAACAATGGTACCGACATTTCAGTGTCGGATGCAACAGAATATGTATTTGTGATGACTGTCCTCGTAGGAGAGGTATGCAAGTGTGGGAATCGTCAGCTTTCTAAGCCTTGGTGCTCAGAAGAAGTTTAGTAGGTAGGTTGCATTGTTGCCAGAGACTGCCCCGATGTAAAAGAAAACAATGGGTGTGTTCCATAATTTGTCTACATGCGCGCTAATTGACCCATGTTAAGTTGGACAGACATCAAGTATCGTCCAGACATAGCAAGGAGATACACATTCGGAAAAGGGAATTAATTTCGTGGAGGGAGTCTCCGAAAGCGGTACTGAAGTCGATTCTATTGAAAAAAAGCAACGACCGTCTAACAGCATTTCGTAAAAATACACTGGGTTGTCGAGAAACACACTCATTTGCAAATCAATTTTTTCACGAGAGACTCAACTGAATCTCTCGTTTATGATATTCTACAACTTAATGTGCTGCACACAGGCCGCCTCGTGTTTCAGTTGGCA
>NW_008751754.1:867604-896185 GCF_000715545.1 Opisthorchis viverrini | reverse complement strand
GAGCCCCAAGAAGGGCGAAACCGGTCGTGGGCTGTCGAAGAGTTTTCAGCAACCTTGTGAGTAGTTTCCTTCATGAAAATACACTGGGTAGTCTTCCGTGGATTTTTGTGATAAGTTTTGAGTATCACAACCACAGTATCCCCCAAACAGAGGCGATCCCCCCAGAAGAGGACGTGTGCTCTCATCGTGTTGGTCAGTCTCGAGGAGACTACCTGTGATATGTAGCTTTTTGGTTGAGGACTCAGCCTGATCGGAAGGAATCTTCAATAAACAGATCCACATTCCCACAAGGCCGAACATCGATTTTCCTGCTTGTGCCCATCTTTCAGGTAGACAGCGTGTGAGCAGCATAAGCGCCATGGCACAGATTAACTACATGGGGCTTTTCCAGATAAAGTTGGACTCCCCAGTCCAGCAGATGTTGGTTAGTAGAATCACACGAATTTCGGGACAACACATGCTTCATCCGTGAATTCATTGATACCCGCCTATTGTAGGTAACTCTGTTTTGTAAGAACAGGTGTAGAACAGATGTTGTATAAAAACTAGGCAATGGTAGATGGGAATGTCAAGTGATGGAGCGGTATGGGAAAATGGTGCAACGCAACTGTTGCAAATGAATCCCTAAATCGATTCGGGGCATCACCGGAGTGATAGATATGCTTTCAATTCATATGTGCCAACACGCTCCTAGTTTAAAATGAGTCTGCATGAAATCACTACGGAAATGTCGATTTCCAGGTACAAAGTTAGCTGAAAAAATAACTTAGCTGAAAAGCAGAAAACTGGGATTTTCAGCTTTTTTTCAGAGCACCCAACAATTTCCTTGCCGTAGCCAATACTTGTCTATGAATTCGATTGGATAAAGTGAAGTACTTTTGGCCATTTTTGAAGAACTACTCAATTAGGCTTTCTAACAGGATTAATTGTCCTATCACACGAAAGCTGAAGGAACAATAGATGGATCAACGGTAACAGATCGTCTGCTAGAGGTGTCCACTTTTGATTGGTTCATCCAAATGGTCCCTTCAGAAGGGAGTGGAAATTGCGCAAGGCGTACCGCTTGTTGTTTCTGGTAGTTAATAGCCTAAATGTGGCTTGCCCCATGCCTCCTCATGTCCCATTTTTAGTTGGAATAAAGTGATATTGAAAAGCAGATGATTGCTGAGCCCATTGGCGACGACGATCGTCAATAATTGCCAGTCTGTGTGTTTGGAATTTACTCAGAAGCTTCCTTGATAGCCTCAGCCAGTTCCCGGGAACCCTGATACGCATCCCTAAATAAGTATTCGTTTCAATTTTGTCTGTTTGTAGAGGACGGAGGTATGGGCCGGAACTCTGAAAAGCCAGGCGAGGTAAGTCAGGCTAGCGGTTTATTCTCTGTGCATTGTTTCTGCCGAAAGACTTAAGGTGTCTGATATGATGGAGGAATAGCTACTAGAAGCGAAGTAAAAATTTAATGCTCAGGCATTACTTATTTTTTTAGTCACAATGAAGCTAAACTGGGTTTCACTACTTGCCTGTATTTACTGCGATAAGAAAGTATATATGTTGGCATCAGTTTCCAAGTTTTCTTGTACTATGCTGACAAGCGCCTGCGCACGTCAGGTGTATTGTAAGATTGTGTGCACTTGAGGTCCTCTGAAAAATTAGTGGCCCGATGCCACTCCTTACTTTGGGACGATGATGTCCTATCACAGGATTATTCGGCTTCAAGATTGTCTCGTATTGATGTTCCCTAAAAGCAGTGACATTTGGTCAGATCTGCGCAGTTTGTGCATAAAACTGATGGCGCAAGATGGCTCTGCATTCGCCAACATCTCCCGATAGTTGGTTTGTTCCCTTCACCTCAAATGCGGCCAGCTAAACAGTCGCGTCACAAAGTATCCGCCAAGCAAACTGCATTATCCATAATGAAGTCTAATCAAAATGTAGTGATGCTAAAACTGTGACAGACCTGGTGCTACAAAATTTCCAATAATCTAGGAGAGAAGACTGGCCAATCGGTGAATTCAGTGATAACTTCTTCGTTAATATACCGTTGTACACATCCGTGTAGATTGAACTTTTTGTGGACAAAACTGGCGTTTGATAACGATTAAGAAAGTCGTCTCTTGACCGAACAAGACAACGTATTTCTTGTGTATCAGATGCAAATGCTCTAACAATTAAGAGCTTTTGGGCTCAGTATAAACTAAACCAAATTCAACTATTGAGCGAAGGATGGAAAACACCCATGAGTGATTGGTAAACTACTGGATATTAACAGATTTTGTTGATGCCAAATAATAGCGCAGAATCAGCACTCGACGTTACAATCCCAGAGTAGTTTTAAGAGTTCATGGGTATCCGTGACATCATAACTGAATTACAGTACGATCTCGTTGGGAGGTGAAAAATTCCAAACCTTTGATAATCGCAAAAATTGAATTACGATTGCTGGTAGAATGAGTGGAGGAAACTTTTAACGTAATTCAGAGTAACCAGACATAAGTGATTCACATGCATTGTCCCCCAAATTTGCAGATCAGTCCCGTCGTCCGAACCATGGATGGCTCTCGCGCAGGACTGTATTACAAGGGGTCTCAAAGTGGCCACTCAATGCACGAGATGAAGACAGGGTCACCACCTCAACGTTCCCTATCACCCACAACATTAACACGCTTGGATGATATCAACTGTTCGTCTGTCACATTGGAACTTGGTCCACAAGCCATGCTGAACACGCATTACTTTTGCACAATGCCACCGTCGACGACACACACGACCTTGAATTCCGGGGAGCTGGGTACCGTTCAACGTGAAGGTCGCATGCAGCCGGCACTGAGGGAAAACCCGCTTGGATTTAGTCCACCTACACAAGTGATTTACCGGGCAGCAAATGGAGACCTGTATGGATACGTGGAACCGCAGCCACAGAACAACCTGACTAAAGGAGGTAGGCTCTGAATAACCCACTTGAAGCTAAACCCGAAACTTCAGGATCAGCTTTAAACAATTAGTCTGTTTTCTAAAAATTCTTTTCAAATGATTTCTAAGAGCCCAGTTGGCGTGTAATATACACTTCGCCAATTGAAGAACTGCATAGAGAACGCAGTGCAAGTCAGCGAAAATCAGTGTGGATACCAGTTCGTCAGTATGCGACGAACAAACATGTGATGAGCGGTCGCCAGCCCAATGGCTAGCCCACCTTTGTCGATCCGTTTCTGTAGTATTGGAATGGTACTGCTGTATATGCTAGGGTACGAAATTTGTGTATTCTCAGAGCGCATGTTCTCTCGCTTCGAGCCCTTCGGAGATTTAAGGAAATGAGACGATACTCCTAGGATGAGGAAGTATGAAGGAGGCGAGGACGGCGAAGAAAGCCAACTGATGTGGTGTATTTCTAACGGATTTTTCAGTTTGATAATGTGGGAACAACTAAGCACATTTCAACAGGACAAAATCGATTGTGGCAGCAAAAAAGTAACAGCGACCCATATGTACCGATTTCGAAACACTTGGTCACAGTGAGTCAGGAAGTTCAACCTGGCATGCCCTATGCAACTACGGATCGGCACATTACGTCCCCATCACTAGGCCTCTAGACAATGGGTATGAATATTTTTCACCAAAAGTTTCCTGACAAACCGATTGTGACTGCAGCTCTGCACAAACGATTCCACTGGATCCCTCGCTTGCACGAAGGTAACTTGCAAACGAGTATATTTCGCCCGATCTATGCCTTTGCAACTTCGCCGCAGGGTCACTACAATGTGACCCATCAATATGAACCCACTTTTGGCTACTTCATACGACCGGACGGAGTCAGATGGCTAGAGACTGAAACTTAGCGTAAGGCCACCACTGTCTTGCCCGTTCCCACAGTTTGCATTAGTTAAATATGCCGTTTGAAAACCGCAGTAACTTATTAAAAACGCTCCTGATCTAGATGTCAGATGGACAACATAGCACCGCTAGCAGCGTGATAAAATGCAGACATCATTCCCGATGGCAAAAACTCTCCAAGATGACAACCGGATGATGTGCGTTTGTGTACACTTCTCCTCAACGGCACCACAAATCAGCAAGTCATCCAGTAATCCCGCGATCCAACTAATCACTACAACTGTAGTAAGATTGAAATCACAGTATGGGGGCAACATTCCACAAAAAGTGCCAATTTGTAGAGAACGAATTTCTTACACAGCTCAGTAGCAACTGTATTTAATGCCAAAAAAGCGCTCCACATATCGCAGATTTACGTCTGGTAACGAATGTATCCCTAACCAAGTCTTCGTCTAACCTGCTATCCAACCATGTCAACATGGTATTCTGAAAGTTAACCCCAATTAGAAACACGTCAAAAACACCATTTGGACAGTCTCGTTTGGAAAATTAAACAGACGCCACGTCACCTCGAAATCACGTTACCTTTCTAGGCCATAAGTATTTCGTGTGTTTCATACTTATAAACTTCTCTACACTCTCATGTGAAGCCACACAGCTGGGAAGCGCTGGCGCACAGATTGATGAATTGGTGAAGCCTAGGAACTCTGAGTGAACTGTCAGTCATCCTGCACATTACAGACGTCTGTCGGTACAGACTAAATCCATCTGGACGAAAATCAGGACTAGTCTGTCCGTTTATTGCATGATGAGAAGTTGGCGAAGACGTCGCTTCCACTCAAGAGGGAGTGTAATTGGTGTTTGAACGTACCTGAGGCTGAGTGGACGTAAAGTTACAGGTAGTACTGGTGAAAGGAGAAAACTCTCCGTCGCGAAGTCGTTTATTAGCAAACACCAACTAAGCAGTTACATGCTATTGGACAAGAGTAAATTTCTCATTAACACAGTTTTTAAAGATTGGGCATTCTCACGCGTCTCCCTGAACGTTTATGGATATCCACTAACTATTGCACAATTGTAAACGAACACCGCACAGCACTTCCACAGGTTCCGCAATCAACTTCACCTTTCATCAGAGGCTGGGTTGAGACTACTCACATGCCTCAGCAGTAGTATACACCGGTACACTGGTAGTAAAATAGCCTTGATACCGAATCTAATTTCCGTTTGCCACGACAGGCGTTTCTGCGGCCATATTTAGACAGAATGCACACAGTACGAGACGAATAATGTTCCGGCAGTCTCCTGAACGGGCGATGGTAGTGCGCCTCGAGCAGCGGGATAGAGACCAGGAGCCTAAAACATCAAATCCTTAGTGGCATTCTTTATCAGTTCATTCAGAACTGATTTTGCTGTGCTCGGTTCCTTAAAAAAGGGGTAGTCAGCTTTACGCAAATCTCGAAACGTTGTTCGATTTGCTCATTCGCTTAAATGATAAGCCTGGATGGATAGCAAGAGCTCATAGGGGCTCACCTGCTACACGGTAGCAACTAATTTTCAAATCTAGTACTCTACTTGGTAGGCGCTAAAAAGCACACACCATCAATTTCTAGATTGACTGATGTTAGGCATGGGCGCCTGGTAAGTAGAAAAATGAAAACACACTTGAAGAAATTCAATCGATGGGGGAAACCTTCGATTATTAACTCGTTATGGAGGAAGCAAGTCTTCGGAAGTGAAAATTCCGTTGAATTTTGGAACCCGCGCGGCTCAGAACATGAACTGGTTTTAGAACTACATTTCGACTAAAACACCTGTCACCAGATGCGAAAAATGTTACCTACCCGCCTACCCGATTCACCACGAGGCGTGCATTTTCATGTAAGGTGCTCGCTGCAAGCTGAATGGATGTTCATTGAATGAAGCGAACCTAAGAGGTGCTGTGTATGATCGTATAGGTTAGTTTTTTCGTAAGTGCTTATAAGTGAGGCGCAGGTATGATGTGGTGTCGGGTCCGTTCGTTGACTTCGCTGGATACAGAATTCTTTCCGACTTCATTCAGAATCGCCCGATATATTGTCCACCTGAACGATCAACTGCCTTCCAAGTTCGTGTCCCGATTACAGCATGCGAAAACGACACTTACCCGTATGTTCATCAGGTTATCACCACCGCTACGCTCGACTATCCTGAATTATACGTTGCTTAGTTGTGAACAATGAACCGTTCGCGCTAGATCCAATGGTTGGAGGGACTGAGACAGTTTGAATTAATGAACCGGAGATCTGTTGGTCCTCCATCCCGAAGACAGTACCAAATGCAAGATGCCCGATGTAGAAGTACCTCAGAGTAAAAGCAAATTTGATTTCCGCAAAACTGGTTTTCCAAATTGTGCTGGTCTTTAAAACAACGTACCGCTAATCTACTAGGCACTGATGATGTCATCCCAGATGGCGACAAAATGTCTGCAATCTAATTGCCAACCAAAGCGAACAGAACAACAGCCATCTTTACAACCAGCGTTTCCCTCATGGTGTAGATGAGACATCTCTTTCCTTTTTGCCAGACACTAGAATGATTCGGTTAGTTGCGATTCGGCCTGCTACCGTCGAAAGCTGAGAAGTTCAGTCATAATATCAGTGAATGAATACCACACTGATCCAATTACTTGCGCTTACACATGAATGGACTTGATAATAGGCGAATAAATCAAAAAATCTCAATTTGAGCAATCCACTTGTTCTAACGTACGAGTGAAACCAGTTGCCTGAGAATTTGTAGATTTTATTTTTCGTTTCCATTTCTCTCCTGATTTCATCGCCTCCAAACAGGGCATACTTACCAGACCCTGCAGCTGAATCAACGTTCAAAGACTCTGAATCCAAATACACTCATTCAACCATCACACAGTACATTCAGAGGGAACAACGACTGTTTCCAGCGCAACATACTGGTAGAAAACGGGCCACAAGCATATAACAAAACGGGACATTATACACCATTGTTGGGTACGGCGAACTCCTCAGATATGTTCAGATTGTTACAAGCGTCCCAGCCGGATCTGACGGAAAAACGACTAGCTACAGGATCCGGATCGGACGACAAACTGATCCAACTAGTCAGCGATCGAGCCTTCAGTTTGACTGACCTCACACCATCGAAAACCGACGAGATGAAGTCAGAAGATCAGGCGGCCGAGAGTGGGGCCGAAGCGCTTCGATCGTTCAAACAGAGGGATCGAACGAAATCGAGTCAAACCAAATGCAGTCAACAAAAACCAAGTTCCAAGAACAAAACAATCAGTTGCGTTAATCCAAGTAGTGGAGCCCAGCCCCGCATATACAACACCCATTCTCCCAGCAAAACCATGGCCAAATCGGTCACCGTTAACATTGAACCGCGTCGAGGTAGTAGCCCGCTAGAGACGTATAATGCAGCCAGTTTTGTATGATAAAAAGACGCCGTAAGACGATACCACCGTGAGGAATTGTCGGCTATTTACTTATTCTAGTCAGGTAACATTCTGTCGTACATTCCATCGGTACGAACACATTCGCTTAACCGTTCATTTCCGCCCTTATCCCTCCTACATACTTCCGACAACATTTGCCAAACAGTTACACCCTTTGCAGAGGATCCGATTTCTCCCCAACCACACATAGACACACACACACACACACAATGCGCCAAACAAAATGATAGCTCAAAGAGCAAATACTCAGCGCCGCAACAAGCATTTAGTGCAACTGTGAGGACGAGCGGTGAAACCGGACGCAGCGAAAGTGAATTGTAAATAACAGGAAGTTCGTTGCGCACACGAACAAATGGCTGATAGTGCGTCCGGACAGACATTCGTGGAAAAAAAACTCAACCCTCGCCGGCAAGAAACTGACAGCAGACCCACTCCCCTCCCCCTTGTTCAAAGGTTCACTGTCAACCAGCTGGTATGGACAAAACTCATCTGGAACATTCTACAGTGTCTAAGGGAGCTAGGGGTGCAGATAGTCCATCCATTCTCCAAGTACCGAGATGCTCCATACCCCATCATTTGTGTATACACGTGTAAAGCTTTAGTTTAATTGAAAACAGTGTGAAGTTATTAATTCGACTTCAATTACTGTGAAATTAATTCTGTACAAAAAGAACGGTTCTGTTGTGCAGAAAAACCTTTTTTCTCTGAATGTGAATTTGGGGATGGGGGGGGGGGGGGCAGTATGACGAGGATTAGAAAAGAAACTGATTATCATCTAGCTCTAGAGAAGGCGGGCCAAAGTTCGCGTATAGAGCTTGATGACTCAAGGCAGGGTCTGTACAAAATCAGTTTTTAAAATGAAATTTGGACTTGCGAGGAAAAAAATCACATCACAAAACGCGCCTCTGAATCAATGCAAGTTGAACTGATGTGGAATGATGGCTGACGTCTCAGTTCTTCGATTTAGGGCCGTAGATGATGATCAACACCAGGATGGTGATGCACAAAGCGATGACAAGAACGATGCTGCAGATGCAACATCGCTTGCGCGCTCGTTGCTGGAAAATAGAGAGACACGTGCCAGGAGGAGGGATAACACAAGCGCGTTTAGAATTTAAAGTCCGTCGTTGGCTTCCTTCAGACAGGGTTGATTCAAAAGAGCGAAATGCTAGAACGGAACGACTTACTTCAACATTTAGCGAAGGAACTGCTCGCAATCTTATGTCATACACCGGTGAGTGCCCATGAATAAACGAGACTTACTTAGGGAATACGGCTCGGACAATAGCATAGTATTAATCTACAGACGGGAAGTAAGAGTGAACTACATGTTCCCTGGTGAACACAAAGTTAACGAGAGAGGAACCTGCCTCACAGGAGACGTTCAGGCGTGCCAGCCTCCAAAAATTAATCGAGCCCGATAAAAATTCTCTCTGGTTGTGAAAGGAATATCCAGCTATTTTGAACAAACCATCCAGAAACTAAGAAAATCGTTGACGCGTAGGTCGAACACAAAAGTACCAGACAGGATTGAAGATTAGCATCCCGCGAAACACTAACTGGAAACACCAGACAAAGGCTATGTTGTAACCCATGTCCGAAAATAGAGGGGGTCATAGGATTTTTATAACCGGCTGAATGAAACCAAAAGCAGTTGGTTTTGTTAAGTCGGGCAGAGAAGTCGAACGCATAACATTTGTTGTGTAAGCAAAGAGTACAAGTTCGGAAGGGGACTGTTCCCCTAGGGATAACAAATGCACCTAAGCGACGAAGAGAAAATACATGTGTGTGCAAAAATCAGTGAAACTTAGGAGGAAGATACACTAACAAAAGGTTTGGATTCTATAGGCCTGGTGAGATAAAATGCAAGTTGACAGAATTTCTCATAAAAGTAAAAAAAAACAGACAGAAAAGAGTACACTAAAAATACACCTCCGTTACTGACTACAGACTGAAAAAGTTATAACTGCAAACTGCGCGGGAGTGGTGGTTACACCATGTAGACAGTAGAATGAACTCGCCAAATAAACGTGAATAAACGGACCAAATGCCATCTAAAAAGTATCATTAGTGAGAACCGAAAAGACCCTCAGGTCTATTGAAATACAGTCGACAGTGTTCGTATAAATGCCATTCACGTCTCAGTGAAAACAGAATCTATCCAAAGAACCCAAAGATAGGAAAATCAAAGGTAGTATTTGGCTAAAAAGTCTCTCAGAATGGCGGTACCAAGTGAAAAATGATAATGTTCGATAGTACACAAGTCGCGGGCATATGCCACGTGCCAATTATTCAATAAGTTACTTCCGACCTACAGATTCTGGAATTTTTTCAACAGCAGCAATTATACTACCCACCTGCCGTTCGCTCAGAAGACAATTTGCAGGATTAGCAAAAAAGATACATATGGTTGAGTGTGGAGCATACACAAGACAGGTCAGCAACACGTACCCTGCTTTGTGCGGCTTTTACCAGTTGAGTAGTACCAGATACTTGGTTTACGTAGGCCGATTCTACATTGTCTTCGATCGTATCCACAGCAGTACGTTGATCATAAACGAGCGTAGAAAGTTGCTCGAAAATGATATTGACGTTCATGATGTCCTCCTAGAATGTTAAAAACATGCTACTATGTACTTGAAAGTAGTTTAAAATAGCATACATTTCAAAAATGCACTGGGACTGGTAAAGCGTGGTCCCGATATGAATCGACTTGCCGTGTAGGAACACATTTCGTGGGGCTATGCATGAGAATCGTTCTGAAAAGTTAAGGGATTGATGTTCCCTGAAAACACATCAATACTATATCAAATGAAAACTGGTGGTTTCTTGCTCGTAATCTAAATGAACTCCCAAGCATCCAACATCGTTGGTGCGTTCAATCCACTTCACTCTCACAATCACAAGGTTGCCGATGATTACTTTGTTGAAATGAATGATAATTAATACAATTGAAAATTGACAAAATCAACAACCTAACAGTGAGTAGATGATAATAGTCATTGAAAGGATAGTTGGATGACGCTAGGTATTTCTGGGCAGATCGCCCACAAGTGTCACTGTGGTCGCCTACTGTTTGTTTTGTGGGTGGCCCGGAAAGACTTACTGTTATAAGCTATCATCACCTCCTGGGCGATTTCCTTTAACTATAAGAGAGGTTTTAAAACCCGCTGGAACTGCGGAAGTTTCACAGGGGCTACATTAGTGTTGTTGCGGCCTCGGCGGGGTACAAGTAGAGTTCAAGAGCTGCCTAAGAGGGAGAAAGTCCCTCTGTAACTCGGTTAGTAGGATGTCTGACGGTAAGTGGAAGGAAGTGTGTGTTCACTGTTCCACCTTATTTGAAGTGCACATAATCCAGATAAATAAAACGAAAATACTGCAATGATGATGCGTAGCAGGCGTATATCAATGACTACTGTCGACTATGGTTTACTATCACGTAGTTGTTCGCAGTACCAACGAATACGTGAATAACTCGTCCGTAATCAGTGAAGCGCACAAACACCACAAACTAGGTAGTGACAGATTGGCTCAAGGATGCGATGTCTATGACAAGCGCAGTAAATAAAACTGAGCAAATCTAATTTGACAAACAAGACAGCTATCGGCATGGAATTTCCGACCAGAGTGCATTTCTGTTGCTTAATACGTAGTTACCTGTACCAGCGCCGTGGACTACACACAAGGTGTTCAGAAATAAATCAGTGTACAGTGGACGGTGTTTATAAACCATAAACAAAAGGCCGAAATGCATAAACGAACGTACACAAGACTGATGTTGGAGTTGAATCAGTGGCTTTCCAACTTCCTGAAGGGCGCCCTATTAGCTAAGCTACCGAGAACGATGCCCCAATATTCGCTTCGCAATCTATTAGGCGGATGCGTGGTGACTCACGTGAAGTTCAAGTGTAGAAACATGAGGTCGAGTAACGCCCTAGGGAGATTCGGTTGGTAGAGCGGCCGTCCAGCAAGTGTGTGGGGGGGCGGCTAGCTGAGTTTCAACCCTGGGCGTTTATCTTTTAGCTCAAAAATATTTCGGAATATGGGGAAATCGAGGGCAGAGAAGGGATACCGGATCACCAACCCAAAGTGAATTATGTACGCACAACGTACAAAAGGCAGGCACACTCAGAATGCAGCACAATAGCGTGAACCACATCTCCCTTATAGGTGCAGTGTCTGCCGTAGGCGTCAAATTCCTCCAAACTTGTTAGCATGTACAAGGACGACAGTTATCGTACTGGATATTCGCCGCAGAAACCATGAAAATTTTATTTTCCCATAATTAGTGTGGTTCTTCTACGGCGACTGAGCTTCAAGTCTAACCAATACTACTTTGGTCTCGTGACTTCTATGATCGACCGATATGGAAGCAAATGGAACGAGTCTGAGAAAGACTGCACAAAAAATTGTGTGAAATGACAGCTGCCATAATTGGTCAAAAATGAGTTCTTCAACCCGGTCTAACAGCTTTTGACCGATAATGATGGCAGAAAGGAGGTTGATACAGTACGCGGCAGGAATAAACGCAAAGGAGTTTGCTTGAGTGGTCTACGAAGAAGTTACTCAGGTAGAACAGTTTCTGTCAATCCATCCCTTATATCTGCCACAGTTTTTTAAATCGCATACGACAGTGAGCAGGTAGGAAACAACTAGACATGGAGAACCGCGCCTTGAACGGTTCCGTACACACAATACTGTTGAAGTGATCCTAAACTTGGTATAGCTACATGTGAAAAACGTCTGTTCTAAATCAGGAAAATTGTTATCCCAGTGACTCGGCAACATCTGCCAGTGCTTTTACACCGGACTCCAAATCAAGACAACTCGGTTGGGCTTTCGCGTGTACGCGCTAAACTCCTGATTTCATCTTCACAGAGAGAAGGCGTACAGTGGCACAAACAGTGGCACTCATGCGTTGTTCGTCACACAGCATGCGCCATTTGAAACAGACAGAGAGAACGCTCACCTCGGTAGGTGATTCGGTATGTTCATGCCACTGCAGTTTACTGTTCTGGATAACCTTCACTACTAAACTATCTATTGTAGAAATAACCATCCATCTCTTCCGTTGTCGCTAGCCCACACGGTTCAGGCAGTGGTGGTCAAGGTCCCGAAGATATCTGAGATCACCATCCTATAGAGACCAGACCCCAGTGCCGTGCAACAGTACGCGTGATCCTTGAGAACCAATCATGTGCCTTTTTGACTCTACAGTTGATGTAAATCTGTGAAGCGACCTTATGAGACACAAC
This sequence comes from Opisthorchis viverrini, assembly GCF_000715545.1. Classification (NCBI taxonomy): domain Eukaryota; kingdom Metazoa; phylum Platyhelminthes; class Trematoda; order Opisthorchiida; family Opisthorchiidae; genus Opisthorchis; species Opisthorchis viverrini. The sequence goes on along the minus strand of NW_008751754.1, from coordinate 883,630 downwards.
GTTGAGGTATTTACAATCATCAGTGCTTCTCTCTGAATGGCGAATGGTATGGTTGAGGACCGCATACTCTGGAGCGTGACTCGCTGGCCTGTAGGTGTAAAGCGAACAGAGAAGGATGGTAAGATGATGGTTACGTTGAGGCTTGTTCCCCTTCAAAGATTAAAACCTTGTATATACTTGCATACTTGTATACTCCAGACTCACGAGGTTCTCACCAGCAACGATCTGAACACCGGGATATGGAGGACCTTTCACTGTTTACTTCATCGCCTTGGCAACGACGAAGTTGAACAGGAGTAAAGGGGGTGGACATCTTCATCGGATGGCACTTCTGGAAGAAGACACTTTAGATACTTTCCTACGCTCTCTCATACGCGTTGATATCATTTCGAACCGAGTGGAATAGGGCTGATAGGCCGACGACGACGTGGAAATTATGCGGTAAAAGCAGTGTGTAATACAAGGTGTGACAGGCTCTTTTGTTGTAAACACGGTTTTGGTTTCCAGAACTAGCTGACTTGTCTCACAGTTGTTGGTCACATGTACTAAGTTACGTTTCGAATATGTTAGTAGCGAAAATCTACAGATCGCATTTATTTTCTGATCACATTCCTTGCACAAACAACAGAATGAGATGCACTGTGGTGTTATAGACACGACCCATCGCATATGAACAGATGAAGAATGTTGAAAAACTAGCTTTGTGGATTTGCTTAGTGATAGCATCATTCGGCGGCTCACCAGGATCTATAAACCTACGGAAATATGCAGACAATTTTATCGAACATATCGACAGACTTGACCGCAAGTATGAAGTTCGGATCTGCTTCTAGGTTGAACGGAACCGTTTAGGTTTCCACTAGATCAAATACTTACGGGTTGTTTCTTTGATCAATAAAGTATTTTGACGAATATACTCTAATTAGCCATGAAATCGACCTACTTTCACAGCTCGATCGAGTTATCAGTAGGTATTTGTCGCGTTCGCCTGGTGCAGAATTGTTTTCACATTCCAAATACAAGAAGCGTAAACGTGAGGAAGTAATGCGTTCAAGAGGAAGGTATCAACCCCCGAGGTATCAGTTGCTCTGCCCCCAGAACTACGATACTTAACCCCTTCCTAGCTATGCTGGGGTTTATGAAGGAAACCCATCTCTTCACTACATACAACCGTACTAAAACGCTAAATGGAGTCCTTCGCTATAAATAAAGCCACTACGGCTGATGCGCACTCCGTTATCTCCAACCAGTAGGACGCATGAATTGTTGTAACATATCTGACACTTCGACAATGAATACATGGAAATTTCTTCCGTAAGAGCTCTCCTCCGATAGCGGACATTTTCGACGGGGTCCGGTGATACCCGCAGGCGGAGGGTGCGCCATGATGATTTGTGTCCTAAACCGAACCAAATCACAGTTTCCCTTACCGGTTAGCATCACATGTTGACGCTAGAAAACATCATAAGTATATGCTCTAGGATAAAAGGAGGAAAAAGAAGGACCCTAAGTATTAGTTACCTCAAAAGTGGGCAAAAAAACGTTCAGTTGAATTTATTCACTTCAATGAAGCATAATGATTTCAAACATGTAAGTTTAGCTCGTTTTTCACAACAGTTTCAAGCGGCATATGAACATGACCGGAGCTGTTGGTTTGGCCAAGTTCACACTAGTTGTAACCAGCCTATGAGCAGCACGTAGCATACATACAGCGACAACATTGAAGCGTCGAAATTCTGCTACTTTTGAGAGTTTTCCCTGAAATGTTTTTTGAGCTCAATCCAAAATCTAATCAACCAAGGTGGGTGCACTTTGTATGTTCAATTGTTCGGGTACGACTTGCAAGTGTTTCCATATGTTTCCTTTTTAACCTGAAAGCTGAGTGAAGAAAGTGAACTATTAGTGGTGGGGCACTACTCAACTCTTGTCAGGTTCACCCGTACCACAACATCCAGAAACGGCCAAGTGTCCGACATATGGGGCGGGGTTGGTTTGTAACAATCGAATCCACGTTTTCGCAAGGATCTCATGCAGTATCACAGGTAGTTCGTGTGCAACTTCCTGATAAGGCATCCTGAGGTCACCAGACTAGGCCAACGTCAAATATTGCAGACCACAGATACTTTGTTTTTCGCGTAGCACAGAGAACAAGTACATGTGCAAATGTGTGCACAAACGGCGACTGAAGCAAACACCCAAACAACTAAAGATCGATCTATCGACTATTTAATTACTCGAGATACTTTTGTTGTGTGCAAAAGCGGAATGCCTAATTCATGAACACCACAGTTATGGGGAATTCAGCGGTACTATCGAACGCCCGCGGCCCATAATCCAACGACAGAAAATCAATTTCCTTTAGCAAGTGTGGTGGGTTCGCGGTGCGTACTACCGATCGTTCCCAACAACGATGAAACAACTGCAGCGCGGTTCTATCTAATATAGCAAACTGATTTGGTGTTACGACAGAATCTACTAATACGAGTTTCGAATCTCCCTAATGTTTAAAAAAATGTTCTTGTGCTCGCTCTCACTCTCCCACACCCGGATTTATAGAGCGTGAGCCCAAGTTCGTGGTCACAGGGTGAGAAATTATGGTCGAGCTGCGCTGTACCGTGATTCACCAAGATAGTATCCTCGGCCTTTGTCACTGACGGGTTTTCATGGAAGATTTGCATTCTCCAGTCCCTCGACATCCGTCAACTGTTACCAAAATCGGGTCTCAGATTCTGTATTTTATCATGATGATCGTAGCAATAAGCACGTCATCGAATCTTCGGTTTTATGCATTCCTGTCATACCAGGTCTGTTGTAGCCTGGGCCAACGGCTCCGAATGAGCGGTAATAAGTCAGTTAATGATAGGTCTACAAGCACAGAAGAGGAGAGAAAAAGCACGAGCTACCGAATTCCCAATCACATGTCTTGTGATCATGGTTGTAAGGTCTACCATCGTTACGAATTCATTTAGAGCAACGCTAACCTCGGCTTCCACCGTTTGAGTGGTTGCGTAAAAGGATTTCCCACAGTGTTCCTTATACGACAAACCTTGTTTTCAAAATAAACATATGAGTCAACGTGCCCCATCGCACCGATAGCTGTGTCATCGCTTCTGCATGCCAGAAGCTTCAAGAGCATCATTACTGTGTAACAACCTCGAGATAGTAAGGTCATAAATAGTGAGAAAGTGTAATGGAGGAGATGCAGGTATACATCACTTGATCAAGTCACATGGGAAGTAATCCTAACATTGGTGTCTAAAGGAAAGCCATGAAGTGTTCAACTGATTTCTTGATGGTACCTAGGCTAGATGATTCATAACGAAACTGCGTTCACCACAAAGAGGATAAAAGTGTGCCCATGAGCGCACACAACATACGTACTTGGTAACGAACGCGTTTATGAAACTTAGCACAGTTGGGCGCCTTATGCCAACCATCACATCGCACATACCTTTATGCGCAAACACGCGTTACTGACAGGCTATCGTAAAATAACATTGCTCTTATGCTCACTGAAGGTGTTCTGATGAGAGCAAAAGTTAATGTATTAGAAATACAAACACTTTCAATGGTAGAGCTCAGGAAGACGCCGTTTCTAGCTCAAAGTCACTTTTCCGAAACACGAGGTGGGACGTTATAACGAGAGAGAAATGCTAGCGCAAAACACAGCTCCTCAGTTAGCGTAGCCACTAGCCACCTACTCGTGTAACGGGCTGAGCGAATCGGTTGACCTCACAGATTACTTGTGCATCCGATATGCTGAGTGTTTAAATAAAAACCTGTCTCCTGTTCGGATAAGAACCGGCCTACCGACAGCTATAGTCACAGATACTTAGATAAGCTCGGACGAGTTGAAAAGTAACCCAAAAGAATGCACCAGTGTCACGCCACCGATTCCCCTTGCTAAATACACATATGCATTTACGAGGAACTTTGCTACGATTACCGTTTCTGGGAAGAATGGCTTAAGAATCTGACTAAAACGGGCTTCCCCTGGAAGGAGACGTTTCAGAAGATCACCTAAAATTGGTGCGATTTACCCGAGGACAGCCATATTGTCGCTAAAAATATACATGATCCGTGTAGGCGAGTGTACAAAAACAGAAGTTTATCCGTGGATGAGAGGACATTCCACATAAAGCTCACTTCAATAGCTTGCATCTGTTCCTCTTGTTGTAGGACGTAGCCCAGCTGTGTCACATCACCTTGATGGACTTGTGTCTGAAGCTGACCACTCTGAAACAGCATACTGTCATCTTCATTTCCGTTTGTTCGAACTCCATCAGCCTCCAAACCGAGCAGATCAGCCACAGGGGGTTCATTGCGCTGAGCCTCAATTATCAGACGCCGTTTTATCTCCTATCAGAACCAAACAGAACAAACTGGTAACTGACCACACTGACACCAGTAAAAGTAGCTTTGAAATCAATCGATGGATAAACTGACAAACGAACAAATTTATCAGATTATTTTACCAGACAACACGAGGTTGGTCTGTATTTGCACATTAAAGTCCACCTGAAAGGATAGGAAACTAAACTAAAATTTAGCTACCGCTGTTCATGCAAGATTTGGAATCCGGTGGACCATAATGAACCGTTATTCGAACCGCTGATTTCGGAGGCTTCAAGTTAGATCTAAGCCACTTTGACGAAGGTCGACAAGACCAACTCCAAGGGTTTTAGTCAGTTTATGGACACTCTGTTGTTCACCAAAGTGAAAAATGCATATATCAAGTGAGATAAAACGTTGATAGTGTCAGAAGTGATCAATTATGATAAGGAAAATAAGGAAAAATAATACATCTGAGAGGCCAATTGGATACTAGATCGACGTGATGGTAGCGACGCTCTAAAATGACTGACTAGCTGACGATATCATCCATGTAAGGTATCCATCAACGCGTTGTTGCTAAGTATTGTCCATTATTTGTTTTGTGGACAGGGCCGCTAGAAAGGTTTACGCAGAGGAATCAAGGCTTTAAAACCCTGAGTTGCGGTATGAGGAAAGATGCCCTATAACAGCTGGAAAATGCTGGAACGATTCGGCTGGAATATTACAAACAGATTGAGCGCCTTATGGTATGCAGTTGACCATGAACCTGTGAAGGTCACCCACGATGTCGAAAACGTCGGATTAAAACATACTGTCCACTAAGGTGTGCATTAACCGTCAGCTTTTCAAACTAGCTGGTGTTACCAGAGCCCACGAGAGTACGCTGCTCCTGACCGTTGTTTTGAGTCCCATTCAGTTTCACTTCAACTGAGCGCCTTTCAGCATACTCACAGGAAGTATCAAACCAAAAACTACATAGAAACCGCCAAGCCCGCCAAATCGAATAGTCACAAGATTTTTAGGCTAAATAGCTTAGTAAAAGACCTGACCATATGAACACAGATTGGTTGACGAACATGTTTTCGGCAAAGTCTTTTCAAGACATACATTTGCAAAGGTTAAGAGGACAGTATCTAACATAGTTGAATGAGCATGGTGTACATGAACAGCAAATCGAGTGAGACAACATGGGCCACCTATCAAAGAATAACTAGGTCAGGTCACCAATAGGGTAACCTGAGCTTATCAGCACGGGTAGTGCACGGGATGCATGTGGGGTGAGCGGGGGTTGAGTTGGACTATGGCATGTACAATACACGAACAAAGCGTTCTTGAAGACAAACGATCGGGTCGGGATTTCGTATGGCGATAGCTTCAGCCACCGCGAGTGTGCGTTGCTGTACTGATCTGGGTTGATTAGCCGTTGCCTTGTAAACAACGCGGAAGCTTTGTCTGGGTATCGTGTCGTGTGCCGTGTCTGCTAGATGTTGTACTACTGAGCTGGTTATCGTCCTCCTAGTTCCAGAAGCTAGTCAGGGTGGATTGTGTTCCTTCATTCTTTGGCCGAGTTGCCTGGTCGTGCGTCCGATGTATTCCGCTGCACAGCGGAAAGAGAATGAGTATACTAAAATATTTTGGGCGTGAACAGGCGCTCTATCCTTGAGATTGAAGTAGCACAAAGGATTTCTAGTGAACCAGGTTCGGAGTGTTGCGACCGAGAAAACCTTGTTCAACTGGTTGAAGTCTTCTGCCGGTATATCTCCCTTCAACGGAAGGCTAATATAAACTGGTTTCCTTCCAACTGTGGCTGTGATGGTGCTTGCTTTCTCCTCGTTCAAATGCTTTGTAATAAACTTGTCAGGGAATCCATTGTCTCTCAGGACGTTGGTGAGAGTTCGGAATTCTTGTTCCAGTGCTTCATCAGAGCATATTTTCTTCGCTCTGTTAGTTAAGCTATAGATCAGGTTCCGTTTCTGCTTTAGTGGCACGAAGCTGCTAAAGTTAATCTATTGCCCGAAACAAGCAGGTTTTCGGCACACCAATCGTTTCAGTGCACCATCATGACGTAGTTCAAGGCCAACATCTAGGAAGTGGAAGAATTTGTCCGTTTCCCCCTCCGAAGTGAATTCAATGGCGATGTGGACCTTAGTGAACTTTTGTTGGGGAAATTCCAATTCGGTTTTATTGTTAACAACAGCGAAGACATCGTCTACATATCGGTGGTAATATTGCATATTCTCTATGCTAGCCATTGAGGGACTACTTTCAAGTGTACTCATGAAAATGTCGGCTAGCATTGGGCCCAGTGGTGAGCCCATGGCAACGTCATCAATTTGACGGTAGAGCGTGTCATTGAACAGTAGGTGCACGTTCAATGTGCATCGCAGGAGTCCTCGCAATTCGTTGACTGGAATAGGGAACTGAAAGTTGTTTGCTTCTATGTAGTTACATAGGAAGTTAATCGTTCCAGTTATGAACAAAACTGATTGTATACGAAAAATGATGGTCATTCTGGCTGACACAATCAAGTTCAGCCAGACAGCCAACGACAAAGATAAAACGCTCATAAGAGAGCAACAACTGGTGACATGCCTGAAACGCCTTAAAGCAAACGGTTTCATCTCTAAGACAACCTACAAGAAAGTCAAGCCCACAGGGTCAACAACGCCTCGCTTACACGGCTTGCCAAAAATCCATAAACCCAACTGCTAGCTGAGGCCAATCCTAGGCATGCACAACGCGCCCTATCACCAAATCGCATAATGGCTCGTCAAAATGCTTGAGCCAATACGACGACATGTTTCAACACAGCTTGCGAGATACATTTCAATTCGTGGACTCAATAAAGGATCTAGAACTGAAAAATTCATTCATGTGTTCATTGGAGGTGACTACACTGTTCACTAACGTCCCTTTAACCGGAACGATTAACTTCGACGAAACTCCAGAATAAAAATCCGTCCACTCCCGTGTATGCCTCCATGTCTTGTCATATACACCAGGGTATATCAAAAACTGGTGTGGCACTAACCAAATGTTCAGGGTTCCTTAGAGTTCACTTGGAGTTCTCTATGTAACGTACAGACTCCTGAGATTGGCACACAGAACCACGGGCAATATGACAGTGCAGATCTGGAAATTATTCAGAGGAAAACGTGTTCTACTCTGGAAGATGACGGAACTGTGACCAACTGGCCACAATTCTGCTGTCTATTACTTTGATCACAATCAAAGTGGTTCGTTACCAGCAGGCTCTGCGGACCACTGATATATGGATACAGTACTACATTGAAAATAATAAGAGTTGAAGAATGGCGCCATCTACCAAAGGACACACGGGTAAAATAAGAGGGACTGATCAGTGCTGTAGTATTATCGTGTTCGAGTCAGCTGGTAGCTTCAGCTTATTTACTCGAAAACCTTGTCCCCGAGTTCATATTGGAATCAGCTGAGGTAATCCAATCCGAATCAAGTGTTTAGTGTTATTCATGACACTCAAGAGGACAACTATTGCCAAAAGAGGATTCGCATCGCACGTCCGAAAACTAGACGTCCAATGAGTACCCAATATTCGCATGTGGAATAGAGGAAAACATCATTCTAGGGAAGTGACGAAAAGACAACTGATTTTTTATTCCATAACTACAAATGTCGATTTCCTCATCCATACACATAAATAAGCACTGATTAAGTCATACTCAACCTAATGAATTACAAGAAAACCAACACAAATTGGTCTTTCCCTGATTCTTAGGCCTTTATTCCACGAGGACGTTAGGGCTAAGCAGTAGACTGCAGTGAACTTTCTGACACAAAAAATCGATACCAATATGGTCACAAGGGAGGAACTGTGAGTGCGTTTGGATAGAGGAACGATAAGCTGCCCCACTAGACTCGCGAAATGCACTTAATTGCACACCGAGTTAGTTTTCACGCGAGACTCAAATCAACCCAACTGAACCTCGCAAAGTGCTATTTCAAGCATATATATTGAAATATCTAGAACACTGTACCAACTGAAACATGAGGCGGCCTTTGTGCAGCACATTCAGCTGGAGAACAGCATAGACCAGATGTTCAGATGGGATTCACTTGAGTCCCTCATTAAGGCGAAAGTGGTGTGCAAGTGAATGTACTTCGCGAATTTCAAGTTCAGCCAGAACATACGGCTGACGGAAACTCGGAGACTGCGCCTACCTGATGAAGTTCAAGAAAGGTGGAAGTGGTTGCTGATAATCGAAGAGTTTTTAGTAACCTTAGGAGTATGGTTTATTCAAGAAAACATCACACTGAATGTTAGCTTAAAACTACTACTATTCGGAAATCAGTAGCAATGCTGTCTGACTCAAAGGAGTTAGATATAATCAGTCAGATTCTAATGTTAGGGTGTCCTCAAACGGTCTGATACGGATCTTGTCCCCTTAATGGGTCTTGAATGTTTGAAGGAGTACATCAATCTTACAGTTATGTGCATCGGAGTTCGGCAGCCCTAGAGACAGCGTGTCTTCATCTCCGTCCGTCTCCATACCATTTGACTATACTCTGACCAGTCGAAATTGAGCTGTGACCACTTAACTTGTCTGGCTTAATATTACCGCTAATAAATATGTGTTGGATCTAGGAAAACCGTATCCAAGACCAATTGCCTGTCTTATCAACGCATGTCACGCTAAAACACCGAGGTCAAAGTGGTAAGATAGTGTCCTGATTCTAGGCTGCCACACAGTTGTGTTGTCTCGTTAAATCATATCACGTGATGATCGCAGCTCAAATCACCTCACTTCCGTCTGACAACCGCCAACCATACACCTGTGTACGGTGGTTCTGGCCACCGTAGCATATAATAGTGGGGGTAACGTAGGGACAAGGCAGTACGAAGAGCAATGTGTCAACGAGAATAAGAATGACATGATAGATGTAACAGTACCATTAGTCGTGTAATATGGTTCCACTGGTAAGTATCCCAAAAATAAATGTTGTAGGATTGTGATACCCCAACCTGACGCATACAGCATAGAGCTAAGACCCGTTGCTTTATTTTTCGCCCCTCAACTCCAGGTCATGTATTGCTCATTCTGTAATATATTCCGATCGAAACTTGTTTCAGCAAACATGGCAGAGACAAATGATTACTTAACGTACAAAGCACATGACCGAGCTAGTGTGGTTGATGCAGTATAATGAAGTTATAATCCAAAAACGATTGATTGCCACTAGCCATTCACGGTAGTTTAGCGTTCCAAATGTGATCCAAACGCCAAGCTTCGAGGTCATCAACACACACAATGGTCATGCTTTACGACCGTAGAGCAACGGGCAGCTCACAGCCGCATTGGGGATCATTAGGAGAACTCATAGGTGACTCCTTGAAGGGAAGCACACAGAAATCTAGCAACCCTAACACTCCGCAAGTAACGCTGCCGTTCAAAGTGATACAGCTCCTCAGCCAAGTGAACCTTGCTACGATATCTAAAGGCTTGCAGTAACGCTTTGCATTTATAGTGAAGATCGTGGTGACACTTTTGCTATTTGGTGCACTTCACGTTCTAATTCAATTTGAAAAAAAATAGCGCGACGTTTGCATGCTTAGAGTATTTGGGATCTTCCCCAAAATCGAATTTCATACCGGTGATAGTAGCAAGGGTTTCTTGGGTAACTAATTCGACAAGGTGATAAAGTACAGTCCTGACAGATATGATTTCTGGTGAGAAGCTCCCCAAAATATTCTCCATCGCCTTTCACGAACACCTGTAAAACAAAGGTATCACCACAAAACTTCTTATTGTTGTACAGACGTAATACACTACTCATAAGGTTGCTTAAAAATAAAATAAGATGGCGGTCGGTAACTAAAACCTAGGGAGCTGTCGACCTGCCATGTGACATTGATGCTAATGCGGTACAAATCTGAACTGGGGGTTCCTGCTATCGTTGGGGCGAGCCGTCTCAGGTTTTACAAGCATCTAGTTCAGGTGGGACAAGAAAACATTCAGCGATATAATAGAGGCGAGAAGCTAACACCAATGGTACTATGGAAATCGTCAAAGGAAACATGGTCTAAGGGCAACCATTGAATGACGGTCAATGAAATCGACCTTCAAGCAGTCGGGTGCCTGCCTCGCGTTGCTTATCACCCGCGCTGTAGATTGACAAAACCATCCCAGTCCACCGATGTGTTGTACGCAACGATCTACATATTCTTGATTCATAACCAGATTCAGCTAACATCCTGCCAAAGGTCGGTTCTAATTTGTAGAAAAGAATGGGCCCTGCTTACTATGTTTGAGCCCAAATGATATGACACAGGTTCATTGGCCACAATGCTTCTGTGCGCCGGATAGAGTGATCATCATCGTCCTCTGCCGCATGTCAACGAGACCCACCGTAACACCTAAGCTTCACTAAACAGAGACTCTGCGATTATTTGTTGAGGAGATCACCATTCGCCAATCCAGGCTTCGACATTGTTTTGGCCTGTGACTCCTTCGAGAAACGACACAGGCCGATGTGTCCATTACTAAAATTACAGGGGTTATGATGTAGCCGAATAGCCATATGAATTGCTATACAGCGAAGTTCCTATCAAATCACGGACACAACATCACATCATTCCCTTTATAATTCGAGAACAGGTCGAAGACAATCCCAGGAATAATTGACGCTGATCGTTTTTCGCAGATGATGACTGATGAAGTCCTGGAAACTTTGATCATCGATACCAAATTTTTACCCAAATTACCGAACTGTTCTGGTGCCGAGTAAATAACTTTCGCATTGTCGGTTGTCACGGTATTCGTGCGGTTTTCAAGAAGCATGCCTTGTTCACCGATGGCATTACGTTCAAAAGATGGCTACTGTGGCTTGGGTTAATATCGGTCATTTTCTTTACGACATCCGTTGCAAGGCAGCAGGAGCATAGAAACTTGATGGTATACTTTTTTCAGTCACTAAACTGCTCCCTTCCGACAAGGGCCAAAACCAGTTAAGGCGGACGATGGATCCGCTTGAGAGGCGGTTGTTTGGCCAGTGAATGGTGCATTCAGGAGGGATGGATAATGGTGTCCACTGAAGGAAGAAGCGGTGAACCTCAATCCAACTGTTTAATTGCCAACGTACATCGCAGCTGGTCGTTCTCAAGAGTTCGTGTACTTCTGTTTCATGTTGCACTTACAGTGTTTGCTGGGTCGTGGAGTACAGTCTTCAGTCGGCTGTTCTACATTCTTTCACATTCTATTGACAGACCTTCTTGATGGGTGCATCTTAAAGTCAACGAACGTCATGTTGTTGATCAGTGTTCCACTCGGCGGACGGGTACGACTCAAGTTTTCAGGTAAGATAGGGCATACGCAAAACAGACTGGAATCAACTGGCCAGAGCATGCAATACAATAGTATAGACAACTATACGGACAACTAAACATCTCTGGCAAGACAGATAGGCGCTAAAAAGTACATGAAGACACCCATCATTTCGGCTGATTAAAGTAATAACGGGAGAATTACAACCGAAATTGACCAGTCACCAGTGCCGGGAGCTTTAACCAGTTTTAATCACAATCAAAGCTTCATCGATCATGTGAATGTCATCCAGCTCGTGATAAATCTTTTTATGCAGAAGTCAGAGAGTTAAATCTCAAAGAAAGCGTATCAAAAGATTCCACGCGATTGCCAGAGAACCTGTTGTATCCATGAGTAGCAGATCCCCAGGACCAATGAATCTCGCGAATGGAATACGTAGGTACTGCACACAGCGGGCAATGCAACCATAGCTGCTTAGTGGGAACATAACAGCTCCAAATCCGCGTTACAAAAACCTATTCTGCTAACAAGCAAGTAATTCGGATGAATTGGGCGTGTGGAAGGTGCATGGCAATACAGTCTACAAGGTCAGTCAGATTCATTCCAACATAGCTTATCCGGCTTCGGTATGAGGATGGTTTCAGCTGTCGCCACACACGTGTGATAGTCAGTCGGATTTTCAGCCACGTATGATTTTCGGCTCAGTCTATCAACAAAGCAAAAGACTACAATGGGGATTAACATAATCGTTCTAGTTGGAGAAAGGCGAGACGTTTTTCGCCCAAGTGGGCAAAAATCCGGGGTTGAAATACTGATTGCTTGTGCTTTTTTCCTGCGTCACGACACTTCAACAGGTAAAACCGCTCAACACTTCTTGACCTACAGAGAGATAAATATATAGACGATCAGCCTTCAGCCATCTACTGCTATGACTGATTAGTCGACTTTATCAACAAAACAGTCTCAATAGATAATGGTAACCGGCATTTTCACGCTCCCCCCGGCGTGACGCCCACAGACATTCAGCGCTTGTTCACTGAAATTGCATGTCACAAACGTACCGCTTGTATCCTCTGAAATCGCTGCAAAGAACGTTGGAAGTCTGTCTTCAGGCGCTCGGCGTGAATCTTCGTAGTCTACAGAAGCAGTAAAAACAAAAAAAAACCTTACTTGCTCAACAATCGGATGAGAGGCAAGTTCAGTGAATTTAACTCCAGTGACCTCGATAAGCTTGATTGCATCTTTCTCTTTGCGATTCCTGTTGCGTGAGTACATGATAATTAGAAACCTACAGAAGTTCAGACTTAATTCGAGAGTTTCCAGAGACGTTAATATTCTGATTGAGCGTCTCCAGTTCATTGCCTGTCCGATAGCGATAACTTTGTATGGTTGCAACTTACCCAGTTGGCCAATCTTGTGCACGTTCTGTGAAATTTCCTGTAGAACTCTATCTGTTCCACTTGTATCTTACAAAATGATCGTCAGGATTACATAAAAACCTACGGGGTTCCATTGGGTCACACTCAAACGTAACTTAACTCCAAGATATATGATTCTTGAGTACGTGCGCGACAGAGAACAGTTATGCTGTTTTCGAAAAAGTTTGTTTTGTAAATCCCGATCTATTCAGTGAACCTCTTTGTTCGCTGTTGGTAACGAACTGAACAAAGCTCGTTTGGACGCTACATGGGTGGGTAAATAGTTGGAAGCAGAAGTGAACAAATAACCAAAGGCTGCAAATCACCTCTCTACTTCTGTCAATGACCCTGACAAGGATTGTATTTGTGGAAATGAATTATAGAGGTGCATAGAGTGGAACTTCATATTGCTGTACAATGTAAGGCTGGCTGGATATGGTCAAGTACAGAGTAGGAACTTGAGAGATCCAAGACGTGCAACAGAATCGCATAGTAACGCTGGCTACGCACAGCGAACCCGTATACAGAGTAATACCCCACAACAGGGGGTAATCGTTGATAAAACCAAAAATAAACAAAAAGATTTGGTGTCCCTCTTTCATTTTTTCAGGATTTATCACTTATTGAATTCAACTGACCCGAGGAAGTGCAAAGGTGAAGTGAATTTGTTCATTTTTCAAGTAATTTCGAGCTATTATCGAGCCTACCTTGTGCTCGCATTACGCTTATTGACAGATCAGAGTGGAGCCAAGGGCTCCGCATACGCTATCCGTTGGTTGTTTGAAATCAAGTGTTATGTAGCTACGCAGTGAAGGCGATAGCCTTTATGCACGAGCACCACTAATTGCACGATTGAATCATTTCTGCCAGTGTCATTAACCATTGATGAGTTGAGTCATTAATGAACCATCCGGGGAGGCGGCAGTTGTCGACCCGACTCAGTTTACTGGTTAGTATTTTCGTACTTCGTCATACACTGTACATCTCTTGGTCGCTTCCAATCAGCACAGGGCTGGACAAAAAGAGCTCTGAGAGGTAGACGATCTCCTGGAGTCCGGAGTACATGTCCTAAGCAGCGCAGCCTATGAAGCGTGAGTAATTCATCTATCGCGGGAGTGTTCCTTCTTCCTAGGACCATCTGGCGTAATTAAACGCTACCAATCCCAAGTCCCCATCAGATCTGATCAATGCTTCGGAGACACCGATGATAAAAAAACACTGATAAAGACAATCGTTAAGCTGTAACACCCTTTCTGCGCCCAGCTGCCATTCAACCCGAATGAAGCACGGGGGCTTGGATACTGTCAGGTTGCCCAAGTCTAAATAGAGTAAGTCGAGAGGCAGAAGTCGGGTTCGAACCACGGACCTTCCGGCCAGTAAATTCGCGCTCTAATCACTCAGCCATCTCGCCCCGATAAAACACTGACGTCTTTCGTATGTCTTCCGTGCACAGAAGCCACGTCTCTGATCTATAAAGCAGTGTGGATCACGCTGTCCTCGACAAACAAACAAACGTCATTTCGGCGTCATAGATGTCGGAGGTTGGCCAAAGCCGCCCTGGCCATTCCTATTCGAGAAATAATCTCATCTCTAACCAGTCCACCGGAAAGCATACAAATAACCATGTAAAGAAATTCACCTACTACGTCGATTGACTCGTCTGCAAGCACGAGGTTTGGGTTTTGTCCCACCCAATCTTTACGCTTCGCACGTGTGAAGTGCATGCAAAACTGTGCGACAGAGCTATTTAGGTTATTTACAATGGTTTGCATTTTCGAAGGATCTGAACAAAGGACAGCAATATCGTCTGCATACTGAATGTCCGTGGGGGAACGTCCCCGGAGCATTTCGACCCCCGAGGTTTCAGAGACAGACAGAAATATCAAGCACCGAATGAACAACAAAGTTGAGGAGGAAAAGGGGAAGAGGATAGTCTTGTCTTACATCACTGGACGTGGTGAGCTCAGGCGAAAGCTTGCCGTATACTCTTACGCACCCGCAGCAGTTCGCACAAAGTGCTCTCATAATGGACATAGAAGTGGAAGAGACATTTAGTCGCCAGACGCTGCCAAAGTTTCTAATGACTGACAGAATCAAAAGCAGCTATCCGCTTAAGAGAAACGATCAACGTGGGACGTCTGAAGGAGTGGCGCTGTTCACGAATTCGTCTCAAGGTAAAGATATGGTCGATACACCCTCAACCAGGGCGAAACCCAGCTTGATTCTCACGAATCTGCCTCTCCTGATAACCCATTAACCTGCATAAAATGCTAGAGGGTACCTTAGATACAACGGATACCAGGCTGATACCACGATAGTTTTCACACAACGTTCTTGCATCCTTTTTAAAAACTGGGATGACGGTCGAGGAGCTTGTTCCTGTTTTCCTTCCAAAACTATTGCAGTACGGTTGTCAGACTGTTCACCAGGACCTCGCCACCTTCTTTGAAGAGCGCTAGGTGCAAATCATCAGGGTCAGGTGCCCTCTTGCACTTCGGGATTGATATCCTACGCTGAATTTCGGTTGCTGATAGCGGGTTGGTGTCACTGTTTCATTCGGGCCCGCTTGGTTCTTCCAGCGGTTGTTTTGAAGGAGGCCAGCTGAAATGTCTTTGACATTCTCAGCCCACCGCTCAAGGCAACGACTCATGGAATGAATCGCCGCTTCGTCTTCTCGCATACTGTTCAGCTAACACCCGCCTTCTTTTGACCGGTTGATTGAATCAATTAAGGCGCGGCTGTTGCCTGCAGCGAAAGCTTTCTCCATCTCCTGGGCCTTCGAAATTCAACAGCTCACTGCCATTCTTCAAGCTCATAATCATCCTGTGTTTGAGGTATCTGCGTATGCCATCACGATCGCTAGTTGCTGGTAGCAATAGGACCTGTCGATGCTGTCATCATCATCATCATCAAAGACAGCAACATCAGTGTTACCACTGATGCTTCACTGCCGTACAACCATAAGGTTATATATA
>NW_008751754.1:858549-865343 GCF_000715545.1 Opisthorchis viverrini | reverse complement strand
GCTGTTCCGGAAATTCGTACTGCAAAGGAACAGCCTGTGATCGGCACACATCTGAAGTAACCGGTCTCCGTTGTCCGTGCGTTTCGTGTCCAAACCAAGACGACCACCCAATCGGGTCTCAGCAGCGCTTAGTCTACCTACCTGGGCGTTCATATCACCAGCAACCACAACGATATCTGAGCTTTTAGCCTGCTGTAGAAGGGCACCTAGAGCGTCATAGGAACTGTCCTTGGCGGATTCAGAGCTACAGTCAGTTGGGGCGTAAGCAGAAACAACAAACAAGGTGCGATGAACTTCACTTCCTCTAGGTTCTCTCACCGATGTTGCCAAACGAACCGCACAGAGGCGACTGTGAACGGGTATCCAATCAAGCAGAGACGCTTCCGCTCGTTCGCTCAATACAATATCCACCCCAGCATATCCAGCTGCAGCGGCCTCTGCATCGCCAGAGATGCGCAGTCGGAACCTGGAAGAGAGTGAGGGGGCAGTCAGTTCGATTACAGTGCTTGCGTCCTGCGTCCTTGTTTCTGACAGACAACATACATCAATACAGAGGGAATCCAGCGTACGCGCAAGAGCCACCTGTTGACCTGCTTCCTTCAGTGTGCGAACATTGAAGGTGGCTAAGTAGACAGGCTTTCGGGGTTTGAAAACAGACTTCGAAGTGTTTAGAGTTGTAACTGAACTCGGACGTGCAGAAGCTGCAGCTGAGTGTGATGCAGGGCGAGCAAAACGGTCAGTCCTAGAGCTGGTACCTGCGGAGAAAGTATTCAAATTTGGGCGGGGAGGGCGGAAGACGGAAAACGTGAAAGTGAAAGAAGGAAGGCGTCATCAGTAGCATGTTTTCGCTTACCCGCCCTGCTGTATGCAGCAAGTAAGGCGACCCGGCTAATGGCACCACGCGACGGCCGATGTGGCATGAGAATATTGTTAGTTGTGTAGGTCATGGTCGTACGAGGGCTGGGATACTGCCAGGGCGCCCACACCTAGACAGGAGGACGATTAGGGTCCTCAACCAAAGCCTTTGATTCAAAAACCTAACCGCAAGGCAGCGGTGTTTGGCGGGGAAATGCAAACGCATTACCTTTTCTACGGAACAAGTTGCCATACATGTCCCAACCCCCAACCTGGAGGGCCAGGAGACTGTGTTCGTCAGACCTCTAACCATTGACCAACCTGGTATGAGAGACTCTGTGAGTGTCGCGCGGACAACCCCCAGTATAGCTTAATGGGTCTCTGAGGTACACAAACCGCCACACCACGGTAAGGTCCAGTCTCTTCGTGACGATGCTGACAATACTCACTGTTCCCTTAGTCGGGTCGGATAGTTAGACAAACAATTCTGAAAGCTGAGAGCATAGCTTTTTTAAATTCGTCTTCACTCAACCTCTACGCACGCTCCATCATCCGCAGGACTTTGCGTTTTCAGTAGCTTCTGAGCCAGATCAGCTCGATACTCGAGCTACTTGCCATGTTTGGGCACGCGTAACGCGGATGGGAAGCAGAGTGACAGCCGGGTTCACACAACGGTATAGTTGGGGTCGAGATGCGTACACTAGAAGGGACGGTTATCTTTAATTGTGGCTCTCAATTGATTATTAGTGGCCACATGGTCTAATTGAGCCCATGACTGCCTTACGGTTGGTGGACTTGAACTCGATGTGAGAAGAAAAACACGGGCGGCAAATCGGCCATGCAAGTCATCAGAAAGGCAGACTGTTTACTCAGGACTATTCGGAGTGACAGTTGAATCGTATATAACTAAGCATACCAGAGTAAAATGGCATTTACACTCTTCGCCATAAATTTTCGACAGAAAAGGGTGTGAAGAAACCCCCTACTGGCGTATATTTCTAAGGAGTCTAGTATGCGCGCACCAGTCCTAGATCATATCAGAGGCTAACCTTTCGCAGTTTGCGTTCATACCAGCTTCAACTGAGTTCCTATTGTAACCTATTCCGATTTCCCAAGCCAAATGCTGATTAAGCCCTTACGCAGTTCTAATCTCACTCTTCGTTTGAATAGGGTAAACGGGTTGCATCTGGGCACCTCACTCGCTCTGAGTCGGAATATGCTTATATCAGAACCCTGTCATAAAGGCCAGTGAATGAGCTTCAAAGCCCCCTTCACTGCCTCCCTTCTATGTCCATAAGGCCTTTATCAATCCTTATTAGACAGACCCTACAACCACCCCCAAACACACACACACCATCCTCTTCGTAAGCCGCTGGACGTCTTTACGGGTCTTAATGTCTTTCTTTGAGTATGGGCCTCAGGCATTCATGCATCATTCGATTGAGGTGGTGAGTACGCACAATAGAGAGGAATAAAGAGCCCAGTTGCGCGTGTTCAGTACCGCTCAGAGCGCAAAGAACGCTCTATATGCATGGTTCGCTGCTTGGTAGCACTGCTTCTGCACTTCTATATTCTGGGATATAACGATTTCTAGATCTTCCGTCACAATCGTGGCTACAAGCTACTGGTTGTCCAGCATAAAATGCAATGAATGTCCTGCGGACCAGCTGGCTATGGCGACCGTCGCGCATTTCTTAGCATCGATTTAGAGGCCCGAGGTCACTTTGACACTTTGTCGAGATCACGCTGAAGATACTCTTCTGTGTGCCGAGGAGTGATATTCACTTCTCACCGGATAGATTGCTGACGCAAAGTAGAAACAGTAATTGATTCAATAGTGATCCTTGCGGAATCCCAATCCTCGGTGTAGACATGTGCAATGAGTCATCCACACTGGAACACTTTGCAGCATGAAAGAGATTACGAAGAGTTCAGCTGCTGTTGGTGAGGTCCACCTTCCAGAATGGAGCCCCCATGACATCCCGCACTTGACTGGAGACGTTGCAATATATAACAGCTAATCGATGTCAGTGTCGTTCGTGCTCAGTTTCTTTCCAGAATGAGTTGTAGGCACCGCAGAATGCTCGCAATAAGCCTGCATCAGGTCTGTCCCTTACACATTCGCATCTTATTTTCAATTTAAGGTCTTTTGATTGTACAGAAGTGAGGCATCAATGTCAACACTGGTATTATTGTGTCCCTGCTCTGTGCGACCTCGTTTGGTCCTGGATAGAGCCATGTCCTCTAGCTTTTCTACGCTGGAGAGTGGAGGCATCTCGGGTAGGCCAACCGATAAATATAGCTGATAACTTCAGTGATGTACTAATACAAGAAAATTGGCTAAGACCTCTACGTACGACAGATGTTAGCCACTATCAACGGACAAGCGCTGCCAGTTCTGCAGACTGCACAGTGGAGAGCATGTCGGCAGCACATATTACGCATGTCACAGCCCCATTCGCCACTACATGCCCCGAAATTTCTGCCGAAGACACAGAATTCGATGCATTAAATGAATTATAATTAGAGACCTATAAAAAAAGTCCCAAGGAAATAGCAAAGTGGAGAACAAACTGGCAAAAACACAAGGCTAGGAGGCACACGCACGACACCATCATATGGAATATCGTTCAACGGATAGCGCACCCATTAACCTTGCCCCAACAGTTGTTTTTAGTGCTACAAGCGCTCTAGCAAGTGCCACACGATACCACTCGCTGTGTTCTTAGTGCGGTCCAGCACCTCAGAAAAATTGAGTGGTTGCCAACCAGCATATCCGGTGAAATACGACCCGGTTACACGTTGAACATGACGGTTCTCCCTTTCTTCGCCTCCTGATGTACACTGCAGCGCAGTTGAGTGCCATGTCACCCTTAGGGGCTGAAAAACAAACGCCACCGAAATCTGGCTTTCGGACTTCCAAAGACACCCCAATTGCAAACTATGGCCAACGCTCACCAGCAGTGAATCTCGGTCTGGGGGCCTTTTAGTTGTAGGTGTTTTGCCATTTTGCGTATAGCTCTTTCCTAATTATGTTGATCCATTCCAAAGACATGTATGCAGCTGAGTGTTCCCCGCACTTTTTCAGGAGAACATGCCAATCATCCCTGTTTCCGCGCACGTATCGTTGTTGGGCCACCGCATACCACCACCGGTATCGAGCAATTATCTGAAAAGATTCGAACCACTCTGGATTATCCAGAACCAGCTTCCTTTAGACAATTACATCGACTCGACCGTCTTGAAAACCAGTGTTATACCCAACTGTGCACGCCTTATGCAGCCCCTCACCGGTTTGCTCCGGAGAACCACGAAGAACTTCATCCTTGTTGGCAACGCTCACCAAGAATGTGACGAATTCAAGAAGTCTATCTATGTCACACACCATGTCCCGGCAACAGCTCAGCCAATGACGGATGCCTAGTGGCCGTCTTACCACTCTACAGCAATACGTTGAAGGGAGTGGCAGTCTCTAGCTTTTTACTCCATATGTTTGGTGCCAATGGAGTTGCACTGACGTTTTCATCCGCAGCAGCTTGCTGTCTACTTAGAGGAATGATACTCAACATGTTAGGAGGTTGGACATTTACAGTATTTACCGATCACCAACCCCTGCTCTCAGGGTACGGTCTGACAAGTATTCTATAGAGCTCGGTCATCTCGTTTGCGCTCAACAATTCACTACCGATACACAGCATCATCATCATCGACAGCATGACGAAAAATCTCGAGTCAAGAAAGCACTGCGTCTAACGCCCTGTCACGAGCGCATGTGTTCAGACTCGGCTAACCAACACGCTATTGCTGAAGCACAGGTAAGTGATCCAGAGATCAAACACCTGCGAAACTTAAGGTCTCGCCAGGCAGCTTAATTTCCACTACCCGACAGCGAAACGCTAACCTGGTGCGAGGGGGCGATATAGCTCAGTGGTTAGAGCGCGAATTTACTGACCGGAAGGTCCGTGGTTCGAATCCAACCTCTGCATCCCGACTTCTCTTGTCTAGGCTTGGGGAACCTGGCAGTATCCCGGTCCTCGTGCTTCCCTCTGGTGGTATGACAGTTAGGCACCGAAAGGATGCGACTTTTTTTACGAAGCGTTGTTTGCGAAGCTTTACGGGGGGAACATCGGCCTTTGGTTCATCCTCGAATCCAAGGTCTAGTATAAAATCTGCAGCATGTTCCGGCTCACTTAGGAACAAACACGTCAGAATAGTAACCGCACGTTTTCTACGATCCTAAGTTCGCGAGTGCACTCGTGCGTGCCATCACTGCCAACGAGTAGGAGTACACCGGAATATCAAGAGTGCCCTCGGCAATTCCTCCCTACCCAATGCAGGTAGTTCCCTCAGCACATTACGACCCAAGAACGTCATATATCTGTTACCTGCATCGACCTGTTTTCTGGATAGCCAGAAGCAATGTCAATACTTGGTTGCACATGAAAAACGACTACCCACTTTTCTTGAAAAGTGGGCTACTCAGTTCGGTTACTTCGCTGTAGTTAATGCAGATCGAGGTCCCTTTTGAGTTCTGACAACTTACTGGCCACGCTATGACGAAAGCACGTCGGGACAACACCTTACGATCCAGTAACTGGCGGACAGTTCAGTTCAGCGCAAGGAGCGGGCAACAGCCCTTTGTTAGTCCTTGTGAAGTTCTGAAAAACGATGAAAAGCCAATATGTCTGCCATACGGTTGTTTTACGGATGCTGACTCCGACCACCTGGTGAGTTGGTCGTCCCCGAAACTCCGTTGGTTTCCAACTCTGGCAACTACGCTGACTATCTGCGAGACCACATGCGCCAGCTCAAACCAACTACCAGAGGACAATCCGCCTTACGGTCTACACAGAAACCAGCCCAGCCCCCAAAATCCCACCCTTCTTATATTTATTACGTGTTGTTTTGCGCAGCCGATACTCTGTGAAACAAGGCGCTCAAGTGATTCGGTGAGCATCACACGAGCAGTTTGCAGTTCATTCGATCTGCGCCAGCAGTCGAATGACGTTTGCTTTACTGCGTTGGGGAGAAGGGTTCGAGTCCTCTAACCGATAGCTGTATTCAGGTGTTATCGTAGAACTCTCCTACGGGCTTCTAAGGTACGTTCCCTCAAGAACAACTCGACACAGTACGACCCGTCGACTGATAACATGAATCCAGAATTGTAACGAGAAATAACCGATTGGCCGGATCGAAGGATAGTTGGAAGTAAAGGTAATGTGCTTCGTCTTTCTGGACGTTTCACTAGTTAGTCACTGTGTAGGGGTAGTGTGGGAGGTTCGTGAAGTAAGAATGCTATGGAAAAAACCTGTTGCGTCAAGAATAATTTGCTGAGGTCTGAAGATACGTTTCCAAGACGAATATGTAGTACCGATTGATGAAATCACTGACAGCGGGAGCCTAATCCACAGATTTGTAGCTTTGTCAGTGTTGGGCAGATTTGATACCCAAATTCCTCTACGGCACATCGTTGGACATAGCAACGGCCAATAAGCTGACCCCTTATGTGATTGGTCATAATTCACGGATCCACGGATTGATACACAGGATCGAGGCTTTTGCCCAAGTTTCTCGGGTCGCTTTTGTTCTTGTCGGTCAGTGGCTGTCGTTCACCTGAAAGGCACAAGTGACAAAAGGGTGTAGCACTGCTCTTTATGTTCTCAGCGCGGGACAGTAGGCTTGCCAGCTCGAGGATTCGCATAAATAAATGTCTAATAGTGGTTTAAATTGGGTTCCAGAAGTAGCGTGTACAACCGTCAGAGGAAGGTCATTCCACGCAGCTACTACCCGAAATGAAAAAGTTTTGTTTGATGAATGTGTGTGCCCTGAGCTTGAAAATTTTCTTACTATGTCCCCGCCGGGTGTTTGCTGGGTCAACGGTAAAAAACCTGTTTGCTAAGCTTTGTTCAAACAGAGAATAAGTAAGAATTAGGTCCCCT
>NW_008751754.1:847114-858515 GCF_000715545.1 Opisthorchis viverrini | reverse complement strand
GGTCTGACGTAGGCCCCATAGAGTATTTGGAAGTCCATGCTAGTAGTACGGGAGAAGGTGCGTCGGATCATCCGTAAAATGGCGAATGCCTTTTGGTCCTATTTCTTATGGTGCAGTGAGAAGGACAAGTTTGAGGAGACCCAGATGCCCAAATCCTTTTTATCATCTATTCTCATGATGTTTTCTGGTCCTTTCTCACCATGCACGACAAAGGCATTCGCTGAGTCTGCTCCAAACGACATATGGACGCACCTTTCATCATTCAGATGAAGGTCCAGTCCAACGACCGCTGCTTGACAGCGTCTACATCCATTTGGAGGGCACTGGCATTGGAACTCCAGGATTTCAAGCCATCCGCAAAAAGTAGACATGGACTCGCAAGAACGTCTGGGAGGTCGTTGACGTAGATTAGAAACAGGAGTGGTCCAAAGACGGAGCCTTGAGGAACTCCAATGGAGACCGGTGCTGGGGCCTATTCTCACTCGGAATGATCTGTCTGATAGGATCGCGTTGATCCAGCGAAGGATTTTACCTTGAATCCCGTAAGACTCGAGTTTGTGGAGCAACGGGACGTGTGGGACCCTATCAAATGCTTTTGAGAAGTCGAAAAATATGGCATCCGATATGAGTCCTTCGTCCTTGGCTTGGGTTAAGCTGTCCATAAACACGAGAATGTATGTCACGCAAGAACGGTTTGGGAGAGACCACAAGCAGACCTATCATCAAGGTGAGCCCGTTGGTAGGCCAAAACACGAACACAAAAGCTACCTGAATGCCGGTTACCAATGCAGCGTCCGAAGCGTTATACATGGGTTCATTTTACTATACTGATTTGCGGATTGAGGAACGAGGATTTCTCCCAAGCTTCCTGGGTCGGGTGTGATCTTGTCGTTCAGTTGCCTCCGTTCACCTGAAATGCACAAACGATGAAAGGATGTAGCGCTACTCTTTAGGTTCGCAGTGCAGGCGTCAAGCTTGCAAGCAATAGGATTTAACCTAAAAAGCGCTTAACAGTGCTTTGAATTGAGTACTAGGTGTAACGTTAACAGCCATCGGATTAAGGTTTTTCCACCAATTACCCGAACTGAGAATAAATGTTGCTGGATAAAATTGTGGGGTATAAACTTGAAAATCCTCTTACCATGTCTCTGCCGCGTGCTAGTTGTGCCAACGGCGAAAAACCGGCTCACCAACATTTGTTCAAACAGAGCGAAAGTATTATGTCTCTTTTGATACGATGGTACTCCAGTGGACGGAGGTCGTGCACCGCGGAATACGCACCATAATCAACGAATTTAAGATCGACTACCTATTTCTTCGCAGCTCTCTTGACGTGCTCAACGAGGGTTACGTCTTTTTTCGTCCTGGGCAGCCTCGTCAGTCGACATTTACCGGGAGCGGCCTGACTTAGGCCTGACAGAATGTCTGGAAGTCCGGCCGAGTAGTTCGGACATATGAAAAATGTATGTAACCGAGTGAGAAGTCATCGTTTCGGGTGGGCTTGATAAAGAATCGGAATTTTAACCGGGCAACGCCTAGCTTTTGGCACAAAAGCTTCATCGTGCCCAGTGTGTAGTTCATCAATTTGGCCAGATATTAGGGCAGACGGAGAACCAACCCGTGAGACATTTTAGTAGTGCACTAGATCAGTGTTGAGTGTGGGCTGTCAGCTCCTGCCGATTAGCCTGGTTGCCTATATGTTGCAGTGATGGTCTGAGAGAGCTTCAAGTGAGTTCCGATCGGGTTTGGTTCTTAAATCTTGATGATTAACCGCGGTTATTGCTGGTAGGTTGCATTGGTCTTCATGGGTCTGAGAGTGACGCGACAGTGTGGTTGAGGAGAAGGAAGGTGGGTGAGGTTAAGTGCATGTAAATGAGGACCACTCCTCCTTGTGATAACCGCATCAAAACACACGTCATCTCGACAAATCCAAACCTATTCTCCCCACGCTTGCCAGTTCCACGACTTGTGTCGCGCTGATACTGGGACGCCTGGCAATTTCTACTGTTGCGGTCATCAGTCTCTGTGGTGTGGACCGTGGTCATCGCTTCAAAACCTCGAACCCCTTTGAGTCAGTTTTATGTCCCGAGTCCAGTGCACGTCCGCCCCATGGCAGAGTATTTCAGTAACGCTTGATATTTATCATCTGCGTCTCCCGGTGGCTTGTTTATTTCCCCGTTGTGATCTTTGTTTCTGGTGAAAAATTCCCTTTCCGTCAGTCCTATATAGACTCTGGTGCAGTCGTTGCACAAGATTTTGTGCACGCTAATTATGTCTGTCCGTGTGCGGTCCCTTCAATGCACGAGTGCCGAGTGCAGAGTGTTACCCCTTGGAGAGCCACTGTCATGATAGCCTCGTTTATAATCCTTCAAGTATTTTTCGATGTTCCGATTCGTATAGAATAACAGCTCTCCAAATCCATTCCGTTGGGTTTGCTACCGGCGAAAAGAGAAAACCTTTTCCCTACGCAGTCATTTATTAGAAAAAACCAACAAAGTAGTTACAAGCTATTGGACAGAAAAATAAGTTTTCCATGTGCACAAAAATTCAAAAAATTGCAGTGTAGTAGTAGAATGCGCCGTTACGCCATACCCAACACCTTTAGTAAAAGGCGCTCAATCAAAATTAATTAACAGAACAACAGGTCGAGCCCTCTTTCATTCAGAATGTTCCATCTAACAGGTATTCTTAATTCAAAATCTAATTCTCCGTTGAATTCAGCAGTGGTAGGTGTAGGGGGTGATCGAATGCTTTCGTGGAACCGAGAATTACTCTATTCGGTACGTGTTCTTTGTGTTGTCTATGTCCGTCACGAAAGAACTGCTTTGGGAGGAATCCGTGTTGTGCTAAGGAACTCAAGTTGTTGACCCTGAGGTTAGTAAAGATGGCCCGCTTCGGAATGCCTTGCATCACCATGCAGTACGTGGTAGCGAAGCCAGTGTCTCTCTTGCGGCAAGGCAATAGGTGGTTACCAAATCTGTAGACTGGCGTGATAGGCGATTCCTTCTAAGCAGAAGGAAAGTTGCCCTCGTTGAGAGGTTTGCATAGCACCAGGTAGAAATAGTTTGCCAGTGTGAGCAATGTTTCATTCAGGAACCTTGGAGTAACCTTGTCTGGTCCGAGTGACCTAAAGGCGCTTGTCTAATGTCACAGTCTGGATGTTCCCCATCATACGGTAAATAAAACTTTTATGATAGTTATCATTGTGTAATGGTTGATGAACGTCCTTCACCATGATGACTAAGTCGGTTGTTTAATTTACTGTTGACAGCCATGGTGAAAAACGAGCAAAGGAGAATCAGGCATAGAATTCAGCCTTTGTGGAGCCCATTTCTCAGTCGGTTGCTTGTACGAAGGTTTCTGACTGTGTTTGGCAAATTCACGCGCACTTGGGGGAGAAGAAAAAGAACGGAGCGGTAAGGGAACTTCGAGGGGATTCCTCGCCGTTATGGCTGTGGAGATGTTTTTAGATGAGCCATCGTTTTATTCCCTTTTTGTGGCATATCTATTGCACACTCATGTGTGGAGAGCGTTGTGTATGCAATTCAGGCACAGCACTTTAGTATAGACAGAATGTGTGTTACATATGGAAAGCGAGGCACACGATTTTATAAGGCGAAATATGCAGCGCAGCTCGACAAGAAAGGCAATTTGGGACGACCACTATCATAAGAGCTATTGGCCTCCTGATGATAACCCAAATACAGTAATTCACTCCAGAGCATAACGAACTTATATAATGCCTAAGCCTGGTAGGGGAGTCATCGCGGTCAAATTTAGGATAAACCAAATAGCGTCCTATTTTCCTTTTTGTCCTTATGGAGGAGTAAGCTTCCAGAATCTCTTCCAGGGCGCTGTTTACATGGTGCACAAATATTAATGGTTGCAGAAAGAACACTCAGAAGCTTCTAGATGATTTACCAAATAAGGAAAAACGATATACCTTTAACCCGTAAGGCTCAACAAGAAGTGAGTTGGATGATGTGGTTTTGCCTGTATAGTCACAAAAATTTCACGTTTGGAAATGAATAAATGTGCCTGAAATAGATCCGAGATTGTAGACTCCGGTTCCACGAGGATCAGTAGTAAGCCTGTAGAGTTAAGGCCATCGTGGTTTGACGACACCCTGGTAATAATACCTAGAGGAACTGGACCATGATCACATAGCTCCATGGGGTGGCGAAAGATGCGAGTAATAACGGCAGCACAGAGGCTGTATCGAAAGCAGTGATCAATGTAATCAAAGCCAGAAATAAAGGTGACTCCATTCAACTGTTCACATAATTTAAGCAAAAAATAGCAGAATGACCCGAAAATTTGGTACACGGGTTGAACGGGTTTTTCCAAGAATACGGGTGGCTGAACCGAAAAATATGGTGGGAGTTGAATTGATCAGCGAATGCTAGAAGGAACATAAATATGAGGGCGCTACTCACGTCTGCTTTGTTCATATTTCTCGGAAAGATGTTTGGAGAATATTCACAGTTTTTGTTCGATCCCTGTTGCCGATCAGATGAAGGAGGCTTCTTTTCGTCCACTATTGTGAATATTTCTGGCAAACCGTTTCTAACGGCCTTGTGCGGGCGCATTGGCCGCTCGCGGTAATTTTTGGGGCACCGAAGCTCCGAGATACCTTCCACCCTGAAGGTTACCACATGACATGCTGTATAACAATGATGCCATATGCAGCATGACGTCTTGCTTTCCGTGTCAGTGTCGTATTTGGAGACGCCGCCTAATTTGAATTAACTGGTAAGGCGGACTAAGTTGGATGGCCTACTTTTAGATGGAGAATCCACGTTTATCCTCTCTTTAACGAGCCAGTGCTACCAAGGCCCTGCCTGGCGGTTGGCTGCTCCTAGCATTTCCCAATTTTCCTCAGTGTTAAAATTAAATCACTGATGTGTTTGCTTCTGATGCCTATGGAACCGCTTCAGCTTAAACTTTCTGGTTTGTCCAAATCGCCGGAACGTCAGCAGACTTGCTACAAAGTACGTAAAGTGGGCTGATTCCAATGGAACTGCTTTCATCTTGTCTACCTCCTTCCCTTGAATGTGTGTTTTATGTCTTTTTGCCATAGTGGCTTGAGGAATCCGACGTACTCTGGACTACGCTAAAATCCAGCTATCTGAAATTTATAAAAGCTTCAGAAAGAGTGCCCCCGATCCCCACATACAAACTACCCGGCAACACAAAGGCGTAACTTCTGGGGATAATGTAGCCCAAAGCATATTTTCTACATACTACCGATTTTATCCAATAAGGAGTATTTCGTGCCTTAGTTACGCCCCGGCATCTCTTACGAAGTAGATGCTCGATAGAATCACATAGCTCGCCGTCACTGGGTCCTCTGACTGTGCACAACGGTGAGGGACTGATTGGCCTAGGGCTGTTCACGCAGAAGCGTATAAAAACCGGATGCAACCCAACCGCGCTTCAGAAATGATCATTATTTGGCTCGAAAGTTGATTATATCACGATAACGCATATTTAAAGGGGACCTTGGTGGCATATTTTGTGCGTTTGCCATGGATTGTGGTCGGGATATATGGTGCTACAAGCTTGAAATGCATTATGGATTCCCCTCCATTATGTGCAACCGCAAGTAGATGTAATCAGCATGCAAAATAATACCACGTACACAAAATAAACGCTGTTTGGAAATTCCCTCCGATAACTATTCGGCAACCTCTAAGGCTCGAATATCTAATCCCCATTATTAGCTGTGGCGGCTAAATTCCTTTCATGCTGCTTAGAGTGACCAAGCGTGCGAGGTAGTCATGAACCGCCCATGCGGTCAATAGAAGCGCACACGGAGAAAGGATATTTCCATCATAAATTCTTCCTGCGAGGCCATACTCTTAATAGAGCACAGGTATTATTTGGATGTTCATTTTATTCAAATGAGCGCACGGATAACAGTTTATGCCGTGTTAGAGATTAGTTTACAGTCACCAGGTGCACCATGCATAAAGTAAATACAGTGTGAAATATACAATAACCCAGGTGATGATCTACTGCTTGGGTATGACCGATAAGGGTTCTTGAGTAAAGATCGGGATGCGGAACGTATTTTTCTTGCATTAAAGTTGCTACGTGTGTTCTGTAATTGTCCACCAACTTACGGGGTTCGGTTGTTTTTTGCATTGCGTACCCCTGTGTAGTCGCGCTGGGATAAGTCGCACGCGCAGTTATTGTGGGTAGGGCAAAGCGAGTTGTGGCAATCCTCGTTTGACACCTGCACAACTTGAAGTCAATTCGAACCAATGTGGATGATGTTCACAAGTATGCCTCGCGATGCAGGCGGTGGCTGTGTAAACGAAGTAGATGAAAAAACGTAGTGCAGGTGTTGTCGGCAAAAATTCAAGTGGGACAGGACTTTATTCACATGATTTGTGTGTGCACGAAAGGTGATGCCTTACAAGCCATGAATTCTTTTATGAAGAACCGCTTAATGTCCTTGAAATTTTCCATGTATACACAAGCTGTACACCTTCGCTGTGGCAGGTGGCACTGGAATCAGCAATCTTCCGTTAATGGGGGCATTTGTGATTTACCATCGTATTGACTGCAGAAACGTAGGAAACACCACTACTAACGATTGGTTTTTGATACAAACCCTCAAATATTCTTATCAACCAACGTGGCTGCCCTGATGTTCAGAGGCCACACGTTTACACAACTGTGCCATGGATATTGCCACTGCCATTGCCCGTTGTGTGGAGATTTACATGTGCCCTTACCAGGTGAGTGCCATATGGCACTGAAAACACTTTCTTTAATCGCCAGTACTTTCCGTAAACGCATCTCCCCTCCGTCAATAGATCAGAGAAAACGACACCGTGGGGTAGGCCACGTCTTTGGAAATCCAACCGAATGCATGCTGTAGGACTGCTGTGGTCAGTTTATTCTTCCCAACCTCGCAAAAATTGATAAAGGTTAGCGGAAATCTAGTCACATATGTAGGCTTTCTAGACCTTGCTATGGAACCACGAGGCGACGAAGATTTCGTCTGACTTCAAAATTACTGAATACATCAATGCCCCTGGCTTTACACTCGAGCTTGTGTGCTGACGTGAGCCCTCAGACTATACTTACGTGAAGTTCATTCCGGAAGTTTCAACCACACTAAGAATGCTAACCGATGACAGCCAAGCCAATAGCCAAAAAAGTTAAATGTTTGCATTTTACTAAGTGACATTTGTTTACTCGCAAAAAATTAGTGCTAGTAGGACCCAATACAGATGTCGGATACGACACGGGATAAGTAACTGTAAAATACTGAAACCAAATGATAGTTTACACATGCGAATCTCCCAAATGTATGTAGTTTCGTTTCCTGCTCTAGCGGGGTAAACTCGGCGCCAAATACTCGCCTACTCACATGTCTGCTAAACCTTGAATTCTTTGAATCCTGAATATCAATTCTTGGTTACAAAGTGAGAACTCTCTTGAGACTGCTTGTTATGCGCCCCCTTTAGATTATTCTTTGTTTGCGTCCAATAAAGAGTATGGTCGATCACTCTTGACACCCCTTAATCAGTGCAGGCAAAGATCATTCTTTGGGGACAGTGGGACCAATGGGGCAAACGGTGCATCCTTATAACTTCAAGATATTACAGCGCTCTTGTCAAAGCTATAAACGGAATCAGAATCATCGTTGAGTGAAGGTAGTTTGTATAAAACGGGAAACAATTGGATCATCCACTGCCCTCCGCCTGGAGCGTCAAATAAAAACGGCATTTTTATAAGCCACAGGTGCGGTCATAGAAGAATAACGATACACAGGTTTGTGATGGTGAAAGGCCATCGTCGGTCAAGGCTATCAACACGGTCAAGGCCTCACAGTGAGCAGAGCTCATACGTGCGGGCCCAGCAGTTGCAATCAACAGCCAAGATAAGCGATAAAACATGTGGCTATGATGGCAAGGAGCCACCACTGGCCAAACGTTCGGGCTATTTTATTGCTCTTTTTGGAGGAACGAATCTTGGTGGCATTCTCTTTATTACTGGCGAAGGGCGCTTTTCGGGTTGGTAGCAAATTACATCATACTGCCTAAGAATGCTGCGTTACCTCCCGACTAATTCCGCATATCTGAGGATCGGGACTGGTCAGGACTATGCGTGGCGGCGCTCATGTGGCATAGCGCATCAAGTTATGTTTAAATATTGTACTTGGAACAGTGTCAGCTTTGCAGATGACGTTACGTACCATGCTTCTTTGAGCCAATTAATTTGACTTGCTACATCTGATTGGTGGAGCAGGTCGAAACAGCATTCGGGTGTCCACCCGAATGGATTTCATCTGAGGATTATTTAAAAGTTGCCGCCATCTTTGAGAACACCGAGGATCGTTAAACTTTACAGCGTTTTGCATTTGTGCCAGTCTGGTACACCAGCAGTAACATACAAACCGGCGGCACTTGGTGACTCTGAAAGTTTTCTCATTTAAACAACGAGCTATGGGCTGTCCGAATAAGAGCCCCCACTTCAAAAGCTCATAATTCTGCTAAACTCAATTTCGGTTTGCTTCTAGTGATCGGTCGCGTGGTCTCTGAACCAGAAGAGCGAGTCACAGCTGCAATTTAATGCAACCAATCAGCTTGTTGACTGTAGGTGAACGGCAGTCGCTGAAACGCAAGCACATCCGACCCCGGAAACTTGGGCGAAAGCCTCGATCACGTGTACCAATCCGTGAGTCCGTTTGTCCGTGGTGCTTGAGTGCCAGGCGTTCCATAAAAGCAATGCTTCAGTTTGAGCTTCAACCGTTACGAATATAATTTCCCAAACCGAACCCAAGCACAATTATGGTGCATTTCGAGTGTGGCTGTCGTAGTATGTACGCTATGCGACCGGAAACTTGGCGAAAGCCTCGATCACGTGTACCAATCCGTGAGTCCGTTTGTCCGTGGTGCTTGAGTGCCAGGCGTTCCATAAAAGCAATGCTTCAGTTTGAGCTTCAACCGTTACGAATATAATTTCCCAAACCGAACCCAAGCACAATTATGGTGCATTTCGAGTGTGGCTGTCGTAGTATGTACGCTATGCGAGGTAGGTATTCACGACAATTTCTCTGGCTGAAAAGCATAGACGAAGCTCATGAGCCGAGGCCCAGTAAGCAAGGTTGTACATCACCAATACTTAATTATAAATCAATCCAACTGACACAGTATACTACAGCTGTTGATAAGAAAATTTGGCAAATAACATTCCCGGCTGTCCATATGGGCGGCTCTCGAGCATTAGTGGGCATCGTTTACACCAGAATGTGGTTATGACAAAACAGCGCGGTAGATCAGCAACTCAATGGCCGTCTGTCTTCAAACATTACTCCCTTTTGATGTATTGGGCAAGTGACAAATAGGTCACAAGACTCCACCAGTTTTGCGGAGAGATCTATCAAATCCACCGTCAGTGCGAACAACTTAAGTCACGTACCCCAGTAAATACGTCACCGGCGTCTCAGGGCGGCCAAAGATGGCAACTCGAAAAATTTTCGCCGAACTTTTTCATTGCCTTTTTCGAAACCCTTTGCAGCCGGACGAGGCTAACGGTGGCAATCACAAATTTGTCGAGGCATATTTGTTGGCTAACGTACTGCCTCTGTGAGTAATCGCTGTGACTGCCTAACCTCATGGCATGCGTATTATTGCCGAACGCCGCATATAGATACCAAACGCGTCGTTCTTACGACAACATGCTGCATGGCCAGAAGATAACAAGGTTGTTGCAAAAATATAAATCTATTAGTGATATCATAACAGCATCGTACATTGTTTCGGATTCGCCGCAAGGCGGCCGTCTCGCGTCGCAGCTTCCGGTTTCCAGGGATTCGATCAAAGGCTCCCTTCAACCAAGACTGGATTGATTTCTCAATGAGATCCACTGCGACACTCGAATGTGCGGCCACGGGGCACATTGCATCTAAAGTGACAAGTGTCAATGTAAAACAGTTACCTCACCCTTTGTGAGTGTTGGCAACTCTGTGCTTGATATGGGTCTTTTTTCGTCTCCCTTCGACCACATCAGACGATCTGCGAACTCCGGAGCAAACACTGCACGCAGCATTTTCCGAACTGAGACCTAGCTCTAAAGATCTCAGCCGCACATACAGCTTCTCCAAGCGACCCAAGGTTTCTTCTAATATTCGATTAGGCAATAAAAGAGTGATATTAACTCACTTCGGAAGGCCTCAGCTTTGACGGCCTCGTTACGCATTTCATCTAGGTATGAATTGGGGTACATGATTGAAGTTTACCTCGAAACGCAGACAGGATGCGCACTATTTTTCTGTTTGAATAGTCTGGCACACGCAATTTATCGGAATCGCTTGTCTCCTCACTGAAGTCGTTGGTTCGTTCCATGACCCGAAGAGGTGGTGGCGAAATCGCGGATGACTGGTGGCCATAAGCCGAACTACATTTAAAATATATATCAAACTGAAATTATGGCCGCACTTACTCAATGGGTGAGGACAACATTTCGGGAGGGGTTGCGTAGGTGAACCTTTTGGAAGTTTTCTGAGATGGGTGTTTCTCAGCCCCTTCACCAAGTGACGAGTACTTTGGGTTGCGTTTTCTGAAAAACGGACCGGCTATTACCAAAAATTACCTCTCGCGGATGCCATAATACAGCCCAAAGTAGGTCTGCGGCTCCGTGTCTGAAGTGCCATCGCTGGGGTTTAGCATTGCACGGAACCGGACTGCCTCAGAGTAAGCTCCTGAAGACGTGTAAAGGCTCAATTAGATTTTTTGTGAAGCGTACCAAACTTCTTGATGACTGCAACGGAGCGCGTGATACCGCTTGAAGGCATGCCCTCTTTGTTTATTAGGGCGCGTTCCATTTCTCCGTAGTCATCAAAGGTTCTCCATTCAATGGTTCTTTCGTCGATAAACCACTCTTCGCAACCAATCGCAACTGCCCGTCATCCAAGAACTTGAAAACTGTGTACATCTGTAAGAGATGCAGGCACGTGAGCAAACTCATCAACAAATTTTTCCAGTGTTTAAAACCGATGGTCAAGGGTACGTTTTATTTTTCAAATATAAATGAATTCATCATTAACAGGAAGTGCGAAACATTTACAAGTGGTGCTACTTAAAGGCCGAATGAAGACACGTTCATTCAGCCGACTAGCACGGAAAATAAGAATATCCCGAGACTGTAACGGAAAAGGAAAAAAACGAACTATATCAAACCTTCTAAAGTGGAAATGGAGGGCCGTAAGTTTTACAATAACACACGGGTCGCCATCAACAAGAATTGCATTGTCTCGTGTCGAGCAAGAGATAAAAAAGAGCGGAAAAGTAAACCGTCGGATAGAACGGGTGCACCTCCTCCACAGTCATCTGTCAGCAAACAGTCCAGCGTGTCAGCAGAAGCTGATGCTGACCGTTCAGCA
>NW_008751754.1:823919-845958 GCF_000715545.1 Opisthorchis viverrini | reverse complement strand
AGGCAGTACGTTAGCCAACAAATATGCCTCGACAAATTTGTGATTGCCACCGTTAGCCTCGTCCGGCTGCAAAGGGTTTCGAAAAAGGCAATGAAAAAGTTCGGCGAAAATTTTTCGAGTTGCCGTCTTTGGCCGCCCTAGGCACCAGTGGCAAGCGTAACGTGCAACCCTATTTGCCACCTTTGGCCATCGATGGCCGCCGGAAGCGCCACCGATGGCGTGTTGACTTGGTACCTATAGCTTTGTGTTTATCAGTGTTTTATCATCGGTGTCTCCGAAACCATGGTCAGGTTTGAGTCTGAGGGGACATCCGATTAGTGGCGTTTGGTTACGCCAGATGTTCCTAGGAAGAGGGAATCCTCCCGCGATGGATGAATTACTCACGCTTCTTAGCACATGTGCCGTACATGTCAAGAGATCATCTACCTCGCAGAGCTCTTTTTGCCCATGCCTGTGCTAAGTGGAAGCGACCAAGAGATGGACACTGTATGATGAATTACGAAAATACTAACCAGTAAACTGAGCCGAGTCGACAACTGCCGCCTCCCTGGATGGGTACCCGAGGACTCAACTCATCAATGGGTAATGACACTGGGAGAAATGGTTCAATCGCACATTGAACCATAGGAACTCTCTATGAGAGACTCAGAACTACAGTCCGTTCGGCGTAAGTAATCGGGAAGCGATGAATCTATCTTTCTCCGCTCTTACTTCAATCTGAGCAGCCTACTGTTTGTAACGGGGGGCCGTGATCTTACTGTGCTATGATTTCACCATTAAATGTCCCACCTGAAAACAGCAGACAGGTGTATGTGCCTTCGTAACTGATTGATTCTCATGTATCGACAGACAACGTCATAGTAGTTGCCGTGAAGCAGGAAATCCATGATGTGGTGTTGGATACCTCGAACCAACTACCAGTTACTTTTGACGTGGTTCGGGATGTACACAATGATGGAAAAGTACTACAGAAAGCAATGGGGTATCACCGAACGAGCTAACCAAGAACCTATCCTACAGAAGAATCTAGACCACTATTCCAACGGCGAAGTTCGTTTGCTTTTGACGATTGCCTTCTTCTAGTGATCGGATCATCTTCCCTACCAAGCTTTGCCGTGGAATCTTGTCCTAGTCTCAAAAAGTACATCTGGGGTATGTTGCATGAAGATTTTCACTTCAACTATGTTTGTTGGCCCATATGAACGAACATATGGGGCAGATACGTCGGAGCTGTTTCCGCTCCATAGCCCCTCAATCACTTCAGCTTTAGCTACAACCAGAAACATCGTGATCATGCATCCATGTGGACAAATTAACGGACAAACCTCCCTTATCGTTGTTGGTACCTTCAGTAAGTGGCACGAATTTTCCGTAGTGTTTTAGACAACGATGACAATCACTAGACTGCAACATCTGTCTTCCGGGAACCATCGTGTCCGACAACGGCACCCGGTTCACCTCGCACCAGTTGTGATTCTATCCTAAGGCTCCGTACCACGTATCACTTCTCTACCATTCCAACCACATTTGAATGGTAAAGCTATGCCACAGGTGATGCAAGTTTATGAGAGCTGTCCTGGTCTTCCCAATTAGGACGGAAATATGTCGCCAGACCGTGACTGATACGACTTCCCAGGTAGACAAATTTATCTGCTACCTCAGTCGGCCCATCCGCAAGCATCAGGTTAGTGTTCAAGCCCACTCAGTGTTGTGTTCGACGAGGGATGGAATGTGGCGGCAATCAGAATGATAACAGAAAAGATTGAAGGCCCAGGAGCTAGGCTTCACTCATCCAAAATTTTTACACTGCGAGATGAAGCGAGAAAAAATTATCTAACGATGAACGATGAAGCGTAAAAACGGTAAATATACAGCACCCAGTCTTGCGGCAGCACTTTACACTTTACAGGTGTGAAGCGGCAGGTAGACTTATTTAGATTATTTAGTACTTCATTACCACAGCGTGAGATCCAAGAAGAGCTGTGTTATCTGCATACTCGATATCTGTGAGGGAATGCCCCAGAAGCACTTCGAACCTGGAGGCCTTAGGGGTTGGTAGTGGGTTTCCCATAATCGTATCAATGATGAAGTTGACGATAAATAATGAAAGAGGACACCCTTGCCTGACACCACTTGGTGTGGTGAACTCATGCAATGGCTTTCCGTCGACCTTCACATGTCCATGGGAGTTGGCGTACAGCACCCTAAGGTAGGTCAAGAATTTATGGGGGACATCTTTGCTCCACAGACACTGCCATAGTACCTGACGGTTCGCGAAGCCAAAGGCAGCTCTCAAGTCAAGAAATACCACCACTGTTGGTCGCTGGAAGCAGTGTCGCTGTTCCAGGATTTATCACAGGGTGAGAATTTGATCGATGCATCCTCTTGCAGGATGGAACCCAACTTGGTTTTCACAGATCTATCCCTTTGTATTCCGTCAACCCTCGAAGGATAAGACCAGAGAGCACCCGATACCACAGCTACCAGGCTGGTGCCACGGTGGTTTTCACGCAGCGTCTGCGCGCCCTTTTTTAAAGATAGAAATAATTGTCGACGTTTCTCATTCTGCAGTTACTTTCTCTTCAGTTCATGTTGCACCAATAAGCTTTGTTGGGTATGTCACCAGGGATACTCCGCCTTCTTTGGACTGGGATGGATAGAGATCGTTCGGTCCTGGTACCTTCCCACGTTTCAGTACGGATATTTCGTGCTTTATTTCTTCCATTCGCCCCGTATGTACTGGCTGTGCTGCAGGAGGTCAGCTAAATTGTTCTTCAAATGGTTGGCCCATTTCTCAGTCGACATCTTTGCAGGTGAATTAGTGGGCCGCCTTTATCGTTTCACTGACTGCTGCTTTCCTGCAGCCAATCGATCGTATCACTTGATATGGGGCACGGCTTTTCCCAGTAGCAAACGCCTCCTTCATCTACACAGCTTTCGATGTCCACCAGAGTTCTTTTCTTAGGTTCTTCATTACTTGGTCTTTAAAGGATTTGCATGCGCCATCACACAGGTTTCCTGCTAGTATGGATTTCCTGGCATCAATCAGATGTAGTGGTCTCGACGATATCCAGTGGTCTTGTGGTCGAATAGGAGAAATCGGACAGATAGCACTGAATGCCCCTAGCGTGGTCTCTTTGACATCACGTGCTTACTACTGGTGTAACGGTGATTCTACTGATCGGGAGGCACGCGAGTAGTATGTGTCTTTTGTAGAATTTCGCTTTGCTCGATGGAAAAAGGGAATTCTGTTGCGGAATTCGTGGGACCACTTTGTAACATTTGCTTGGATTTGACCGACGAATGAGTGGAGGCAACTAATCTCTAAGAAAACTCGTTCGGGAGAAGATCTGTGTCCAGTTTTTGGAACTAAGATGCATATTAGAGTTTCGCTTCCCTGTTCAGTGGTCTGTAACCGCTCAGTTGGCATTTCCGAATAAATAACTCCGCATCGAAGGCCTTCTTCCTTTCACTGGTACAGTATTGGTCTACTGTAGAGAGTTGTTGAGCTATGCTAGTATTGAGATAGTGGGATGGCTCTTGGTGACTTGCGAGGGCCTAAAGGGAAACGAACTGTCGGGTCTGCACGCGCTATGTCGTGATTGGAGTCAAGTTTTGTGCCCGAGCAGGAACGACAGTCTTGAATTGTGGCCCTCCACTGGTGGCTGGTGGCCGCGTGATTCAAGTAGTTCGACGGTTGGTTTACAGTTATTAGCCGCCAGGTTACCTGGTGCGAACATGTATGCTGAGAGTTCGTACTAGCCAGAAGCAGTTCATGATCGGCACATAACTAAAGGAGTCGCTTTCCTTTGTCTGACGACTGACTTGGCAGTCATATCGCCCCCAAGGATCAGTGCTTCTTGTTCCACGAAGCCCGGATAGCTCTCTATAGACAGTATCCTTCTCAGTATCAGATATGTATAAGCTGACGCTACGAACAGGCACGGTTTTTTTTATGTCGATTGGCATTGAGCCTGATTGGGCTGGATAAACGGACGGCGCAAAGACGATTGTTCACTGGGATCCAATCCAGCAAAACGCTTTCAGCTCTGGGGCTGAGCGCAACTGAAATGATCTCGTGGATTCAGGAAGGTGTTATTTTTCTCATTGTTAATGGGCGGTGGGAAGTGTGATGCCTCTCGACCAGATAACTAATGGTCATATGATCCAGCGAAGTTTGCTTGTGTGGTTGGAAGGTGTTGGGAGGGATATCGGTAAACAAAGAACTGCGCGGGCAAATGATACGTCGTCGTCATCATCGAAGCCATCAACATCAGTGTTGACATTGATGCTCGACTGCCGGGGCTGAGGAAGAGGGTCTAGCTGAGGTATTCCGCCATGATCCTTTGACTAAAATATCTGACCCACAAGGCAGTGGGAGGATGTAGGGATTTGTTTGGAGACCCTGTTCCTAGCCTCTGACTCGACCTGCGAAACAGTGGGCAGTAGGTTTTTCTTTGGAGACTTCCAGTAGAAATCTCATTCCTGATGCTGATGCGCACAGTAAGTAGCTTTTGACCGGCACCAGACTCTGGTTTTAGATGTGTTTCCACCGTATTAAATAATGCGCCGGCGGTCACCGTCAACCGTTGAGCGATCGGAGTTTGCGGTTTTTAGGACTGACTTTTTCTAACCTGTCCTTCATCGGAGGAAGGTAGCATTTCTGCATCCATAAATATGGACATGCTGGTCACCTGGGGAGACATCTTATTACCTTCACACTCCCATCACGGAGGGTAGCACCAATTGACCCACAGACCGCCTAGTAGCACGATTGCTTGTAGGACAGGGTGTCGCTGCTCTTGGTCTGACTGCTCCCCTTTGCCCTTTCTGGCATGGTTGCACCTTATGGGATGAAGTTCCAGCCAACGCATCCCGCGGGGTCATTGTAGCACTCGAGCTCGACCACCACATCAAGGTAGCAGCTTTAATTATAGATTTGTAGCGTCCGGGTGGAGTCACCAATTTTAAAACGGTATGTTAACCTGTGAAGACCGAATCAGTGCCCGACCCCGAAGGCGTAAGAACAGTTTAAATCTGTCTTTTGCTTGAAACCTGCGATATTCAAGAACCAGTCGCAACAACCAATGCCGCATCTGTGCCTTTCGCAACAGACACACTGCTGCAATCGAGACCGGGGACCGGTGGTGTCAGAAAACGGATGGGATCCTTGATCCGCGGAGGAGAGATCTAAAGGGGAAGGTGTCCCGACACATTTTCCTGCATCCAGAACGAAAGACTTTCAGCTGCAGCGTACACAAGGGGTAGTTCCCAGGATGATACTAGCGATGAGCCATTTCAGCTACATTGATGAGTATGAACGTCTGTACCTGTAACCTGTCGAATACGAACGGATGTTTATAAATGGTGTCCTTTTCTCCAAGATGATCTACTTCAAGATTCACCATGAACTGGAGTCGTTTTCCCGTTTTGGCAGAGAGACCCCGCCCCGGGGGGCACCGTTTAAGACTAGAAAAGCTACGGCTGCAGCACGCTGTCCCTTTATGATGTATCGACGTGCTTCACCAGCTTATTGGACAGACCACCTGTAGGTCTCAACATTTAGGAATCCTTAGTACGATATCAACACGTAAAAATTCGAATCGAATCGAATTCCGAAGCCAGTTCGTCTCAAGTCATGACAGGATATAGTTGCTACGGGTCGTCTCCTGCTCTTAGCCATTCGAACCGCAACTTGTGCCATACTTATTCGTCGTCATGGCGCTGAACCAGTTCAAGTCGTCACCGGACCACAGTGGTGATGAAGGGAGAGTACCGTGAACGGGTGAACGAGGGAATCGGCCCTCTATTTTCTGACAATGAGAAGCAATACCTGACGTGTCGCGGTTAACCGACCGTCGTAATAATAATAACCATTCAGCTCTAACACCTGGCTGCTTAGCTACCATATCACCTAGGAAAAGGAAGAGGACTGAGGCGTATAAACGAGGTCGTCATTCTTCTGAGTGCTGTTTGCTGCCTCGGTGAAAGCCGTCCTCAAAGGTATCTGGAGAGGTTGATCTGTCTTAAGCGCGCGCATTGAACAACCCTCATCTCTCCAGTTTTCGACAGTTTCAGGCGTCAATATATCGACATTATTGGGAGCCCAATAGGTCTACTTCCAGGAAGCTCCACTCACCATCCGTCAACTAACGAGCGTTCCAAGGTCGAAACTGTAGTCCAAGCAGAAGTACCATGCTGCACTCCTACGCAAGAAAAATATTTTTCAACAAAGGGAATAAAACGAATGCACAAAAACTGATGGTTAACCCTGTAATGACGTTCCGAACCTCCCACTAGAACAGGTTCTGTTCGTTGAACACACGTTACCACTCACTGGTGGCATGAAATACCCTCTTCGGAACCCAGCCCGAAAGTCTAAAGTGTGTCGGAAACCTGCTCGCACTCGAACTCAAGGTTTTGGGCTACATGATGGCCACTCCTGGTAACTGCTTGCATACGGGCGGTAATGTTCCTCATCCCATTTATGGGAAATTCTGGTTTCGTGCCCCCGAGATAGCTCAGTGGTCAAGGAGCGAAATTAGCGACCGAAAGGTCAAACTCAATCTGAGCATCTCAGATGTGTGTGTGTTTTATTGCACCTGTTCATTTCTGAAGAAGTGAACTCTGTTGGTGATTGATAGGGTCGTGGTTGCTGAAGTTTTCCACTTTCGTGCCCCGAGATAGCTCAGTGGTCAAGGAGCGAAATTAGCGACCGAAAGGTCAAACTCAATCTGAGCATCTCAGATGTGTGTGTGTTTTATTGCACCTGTTCATTTCTGAAGAAGTGAACTCTGTTGGTGATTGATAGGGTCGTGGTTGCTGAAGTTTTCCACTCCCCATCGGGGAATTGGTATTTCGACCATTCATTCAGTAAAATCCACAAAGAGACATTCGGTTTGAGGGGGAGGATACCACTGCGTTCGCCACCCGTTCATGTGACAAGTGAATGAGTTCTCGAACTAACGTTATGTTCCTATGGCCTCTACGCAAATCTAATATTTTCAGGCTATCGAGCTTC
Organism: Opisthorchis viverrini; assembly: GCF_000715545.1. Taxonomy (NCBI): domain Eukaryota; kingdom Metazoa; phylum Platyhelminthes; class Trematoda; order Opisthorchiida; family Opisthorchiidae; genus Opisthorchis; species Opisthorchis viverrini. The sequence goes on along the minus strand of NW_008751754.1, from coordinate 838,937 downwards.
ATGTCTCATACGTCTCAGGGTAGACGCTATTACAAACAAAACTTGCTTGTGTGATACTGATTATTGGTGGCAGACAGCTGAATTTCCCCCTTTATAATGTTTCCAGACTGAGTTCGCTGCAAAGTGGTTGCCTCATGTTTTAATATATTGAAGTATTTTTGTTGAGCTGACATTAGTTATGAGGTGCAGAAATCTCTTGCGTCGTTTTCTTTTTGAACTTGAATAATTCGGATCCCCTTCTCATTAGTTCCAGTGGTGGTTCCTCACCTTGGTATCCTATTTCACTTCGTTTCAGCTGTGGTCATCCGCACTAACCAATGACGAAGCCATAACGCCATGGAATGACTCACTCTCGCTCTCGCAATCGAAAGCATTCTCGTCGCACCTCTTCGTCTTCCTCCTCTTCTTGCGATTCCCACGAATCTGATTGTTCTAAATCCCATAGGCGCGGTTATGGCAAGAACAGACGCAATGAGGTCAAGGGGTCTGGCTCCTCGACTCGGCACGCGCGACGTACACAGCGTGGTGATATTATACATAAACTGGCCAAACGCGTCTACCGCATGGTAGATGAAGATAATCGAAAGCACATTGATTCCAAACGACCGTCTTTAGAAAACACAGTTCCTTCTTGTGGCTGTCCACTAAACTGCGGAGCTGAGTTACAAAAGTTACGAGATTACGTCAACCGTCTGCATCCCCTTTTGTCAGAAAACAATCAAGATAACTTACAGCAACTTGAATGTTTTTGTGATGTTCCAGAACGTCTTTTGCTTGAAGCGTGGACAATTATTGGGGCCCAGAAACTGAAGGAGCTTCTCACGGAGGACCTATTGGTCATTTGTGCTCGGAGAGAAAAGAGGGACTCAAAACACCACCAAACCAATTCCGGACGGCCGTTACCTCCGTTCACTTCTTTTGATGAATTGCATTCAAATCCACAGCCTACTTGTGGCATCACTGAGTTATGGAGGCGTTCCTTAACTGAGCTGAGACAACTTTCTACTGAGCAGGTTAAGTGGGTACTTTCTGGGTCCCCGAATGCCAATTTTATCGCACTTCACTGGGATGAATCATCAAAACATGCAGCGGGCACCACCCAAGACGATTCTGCACCCAAAAAGGATACACATCTAGATTCGAACTCACAGTTGAACCCTGTAAGTTGTCGCACTTTTACCACTATACGGCTGTATGGCGTACATACCCGTCAGGCATTATTGTTAATCTCCCCAGTACTGTTTCGTCTTTGTGCTGTGTCGGCAGTTTTGGGTCCGATTGTCCTGCATCGTAGTCACAGTGAGACCAGGTCTTACTGTGGTGTGATGGTTTTTACCTCTCGGTGATCCACTGAACTATGCCGCGGCTGCCCGTGTTATACATGCAGTTTTATACCGAGTTATTCAATTGATTCAGATCGGCCTGATGGTATCCTGGACTTCCAGGCTGGAAGTTGCAACACGTGCAGTGACCTGACCCCTAAAAGTTGGGTTATTTTTTAGCCTTAGGCCACCTACCGATGAGAGTTTTGAGTGAGAGCTCAGACCGTCCTCTTGTCTAGACATGGTCTTCCGACAGTGTCTCGGGCCACATAAGGCCTTGAAGTACACAAACACATAATTTCACGCTAATCGGCCGGGTCGTCTTAAATGGTGCATTTGGTTGAACAGGTAAGAGAAACGTGGCTACTGCTGACACCTTTCATTCTCCCATATTATCTTAAACCCCCTTTTCTGGTTTACCGACCACTGTTTTGTTGATGTTAGTTACAGCCGTGTCGGTTTTGCACCTGATGAGGGACCTGATAACTTACGCCTGACTCATCGCACCGACCTCTCAGATCTAACTTCCCTGTTTCTCTTTCAACCGAATTCTTAGATCAGTCAACGAACTACTCTAGTGTACTGTTGTCACTTTATCGGTGCCGCGTTTCCGAAACTAGAATACAAGATCCAAGCACAGCCACCAAGGTTACGGCTGCTTTGTTGCATTGATATTATCGTGATTCTACAGCTGCTGTAGCAGGTCGCCCATGCGTTTCTATAGATCTGAGCTCTCAATCTGGGGGCTATCTTACTTTATTGGATCCCCTTAACTAATCTTGTTTGTGTAGTTCTCTTGTCAACTGCAGTGCATGACGTTCCTTTTTGCAAGCCGGTTGTCATGGCGAGTCAGCCGATAAAAAACTGAGGCATTAAGATTTATGAATATTTGCTAAATTTATAGGGATTTATGCACACGAACTGTCGTGGCTTGCTGAAGTTCGTGCAGCTGTGTTGGTCCTTGGCTTCCTGCTCTGCCCACTATGATATATCAAGAGGCACGATAGCTCCAGACAGCCCTATAGGAAGACCAATGGTAATCACAGAGTGTTCCACAAGGTCGTTCCAGAATCTCCGTGAGGGGGCGAGAATTATCGAGCCAAAGAAGATCGATCCCGATTGGTTGGCATTCTGACCAACCAGGGCATGTCGTCGTTTGACCCGTAACCCGCACTTGACACATCCGTTCAATTGACGTACTGCCGGTTATTAAGGGCGACTGGCCTCCGGACACAAACCCTGTGGCTTCTATCTATACCTTACCCTGATATTAGCTTTTGATCCACAGTTTTGTTGACCCGTTTTTGTAAACCCCTCTCAGCTCACGTAGATGCATTGGATTGTCTGACCGGCAGTTGGGGCGGGGAATTCTCTGCACCACGAGCTATGTAAAAACTGGCGAAGTGTGTTTACGATTGCCCTAGAATGAATGTGGTATAGTTTTTTTCTGAACAATTCGAGATTGTCCAACTCTCCCGTTAAAAATCGAGGAAGTCCATCGCTCCAAATCATAACCTGGTTTATACAGTCAGCTGATATCTTTCGACCGTAGTCGGCTTATTGTGCTATTCCGAATTTCAAACTTACTTGGCAGGTAATGCTTTATAGGTAATGCTTCACAGGACGGGCCAAAATGGTTTTTCTCTTGTGAGGAATTTACTGCAAAGTGAATCTGGTCTCTGTCCGTGGATAAACTTAAATGGCATCAGTGTGGCTAGAATGGTGTATGTTGTTATTCAATCGTTTGCCGGTTCCCTTGACCTTGTTTCGGTGGCTTAGTTTAACGCTCCGATTTGGTGCACATATTCTCATATATCGGATTGCAGTGATTGCTTTTGAAATAGCCGAATTACGGTGGCCTCGGGTACTCTCAAGCTACTTTTGATGAACTTTGTGCATACGGGACCGAATAGACCTCATTATTTGATATTCTGACTTTGTCTGCTGGTTGTTTCCACCACTTCTGCTCAACTGATATGGGTAGCGTGAGTGAAAGCGGCCTATCAAAAGAGGACATGTTCGAGGCTGCAGATTTTCCTGTACACCAGGTTGTATGTTGATTGAAGCCGAAATTGACTATGATCCCAAAGAATAAAGAACGGTGGATTTCGTTTTCAGGCCGATACAAATCTTTTGGTTTCGATTCCACTGCTTTTTATGAGGGTGGGGATGGCAACAACGCAGCTCACTGTGACCGAACCTCATTACTGATCAGTAATTGGCTACGAAACCCTATTCAGGTACAGATATCCTCCCCATTCAGGCGTTTATATGTTTATGTGGTCAGTTGAACAATGACTTTTCTACAGTTTATTCAGGCGACCTTAGTCATATTTGGACAATTGGTTGACCAAAGCTATAAATGACAGGCACTGACTGCCCGTGTTGATTCTTGCTTGGACACTTTCTCGTTCGGATTCTCCCTAAGGAAGAATTACTGCATTTGAAAATACTTTGAGGTAATTATAGGCTCCGTAGAATGTTTGTCCACTTTGCTCTCGTTTGAGAAGTTTCGGGTTTGGGCAGTCCTGGCGTGGGTATTCTGCTCAGTTCCCGTCAAAAGTGGAGCACTGAACTGACGTTTCGCACTTATTGTGGCTATGTACATCCTCGGTTTTATTTGGATTCAAATGAAGTCATCAGATGGGTGGATGGACGTATTACTACGACCCAGGCAACACCTATTGGACACATTCGACTATTCGCTTGTGGGCAAATGAACGTCTTCGTGTCCTGGTAATACGTATGAATTTTGTCAGACACGCCGGACACACGTGCTCATTGTCCGGCCAAAACGGTCCATATGGCCAGAATCAGTTCTACACAACGGAGTTTACCCAGTTCGTGTTTTTTGTCCATCTACCGAATAACCCACCATCTACTTACCCAGACGAGCTTTAAATAGGTAGCCCCTGCATTTCGTCAAACATGTGAATAACTTGATATTAATGACTTAGAGAAGAAATTTCGATACGCCGACCCTTGGAAATGTTACATCCGTTCATTATGGACAGATCACGCCATAACTGCATTCATTACCTACGGGTTTGATTGCACATCCCAAATCACTTGCTCCCTAGGCTTATGCTTTCATATATTTTTTCGGATTTATGCTTCCTTTGTAGACCTCAATTCTTTTCGTGTTTTGCTTTACTATGGACAGATCTAAACTGCAATGTGATAAATTTGTACTGATCTATTGTTTTTCGTTTCACAGATGAATAAGGAAGCTGGCGAATTGGAAATGAGGACCCGGGCCATTCGATCCCTGGCAAACGCAGAAACTGTGTAACCGGTTGTTTCACGCATGTATCTAGTTCCCTTAATTGATTCGTTTTGATTGTACCACCATACTTTAAACATGAAGAAAAATAATCCCAGTCTGTTCTTTTATTTCCGTTTTTCTAGTTGAATATGGGTTGGAAAGGTTTAGATCTTTTTCGTTACTTACACAGAATCCATGTATTCTGATAGCACGGATCTGTGGCCTCCATCCCTTCGACGCTGTGCAAGCTTCCCAAGAACAAATGTGCAACGAGTGAATGAGTGGCTCTTGAACACATACTAGTCCCGTTGAGATATTTTGTCCGCAGTTAAGCGCAGTCTGATCTGATCCTAGTGTCCGTGGTTCTATTCTTGTGTTACTTTTTCCAAGTTTGACGACTAGCTCGGTAATCCAACCTTCAATATCTTGTCCAATCTTTAGGAACATTTTCTGACTCGCCACGAGTTGATCTCCAATGCACTGTACGAATGCTTCATAACTTGACGGGCGGATCTATAAATTGGACTTGTCATTCGTAGTTGAACATTGTGGTTCGCATTTTTCATTGAGTATTGCTCTCTGTTTAAAACTCACTCTTGTGATATAAATCCCTATCATAAATTTGCATGATTCATTAAAAGACGTTCCAGATGGGCATTACACAGACTAAGTTGGACTTACTACCTTTTCCGTTTCCATCGGACAATTAAATTTCTAAGGGTTGGGCTAGATCTTTCAGAAATCAGACGCGTTTTTCGTGTACAGAGAGTTATTCCGCGGGGATCTAATGGTTTTGTCAGCATAAAGTGATATTTTGCTGGAGAATCTTCATTGAAAACCTAGTTTGCACTCCCTATTAACAACGGGTCATGTTTGTTTACGGTGAAGGTCATCAGCACCTCGTCTCTTCATCCACACTTATCCTGTTTAGGAGGACAAATGTGCTGCGTCGTTAAAGCTCCTGAAGCCGACATGACTGGTTCATTTCGAAATATGGGAATGACTAGCTGATGCTCCAAAGGAGTTTTCCATCATTCTGCCAGGGAATACAACAACAGCAACATCAGTGTACCAGCGCTGGATTCTAGCTGCGCAGTCCGAAAATTACGATTTCACAGCAAGGTTTAAACAAGAACAAGCTGGATGCACATTTCAGAATATCAGTACCTGTCTGGTTGGCACAAACTTCCAGCAGCGAGGGAGCTTCCTCACTAGCTTCATTTCCTAGCATATAGGAAGACTATATACGTCCGCCAACATGAAGAAATCATTAACCTCTGACTGGGAATTGACTGCATGCCCTCTGTTGGAGACATCACCATGTTTCCAGTCTCCATCTCCCGTTGCCAAGGGTTAGTTCTCGCGTCGGAATGATTGCGAGAGAGCCAAGGGTTAGTTCTCGCGTCGGAATGATGGCGAGAGATTGTTGGTAGTGAGAGAGGGGTTTGGAATTTCCAACCGAGCGAAGTGGTTCTGTTCTCAAAGGCTTGGACGCACCAAGACTAGTATTTCCGGTTGTTAGGAAAATCAAATCACCCAGCTGGTGAACTACATGTTTTCCTCATATTTCACTTTTATTAGCTTAGTACGGTCCGTGAACTGTCCTTATGTTGTCTTCATCGTTGGCGTTTTAAGGGATGAAGTTTACAGCTATCCGACATAAACAGAGAAATCTAGTAAAATCGTTTAAGTTTGGCTTCATTGAGGTGTGTAAATGCCATACAACTTGAATGAAATACGAAGGTTCATATGCTACCGGTCTGTTCAGGCCAAAGCAGGGGTAATAAATCGAATGCGTTCTTTGTCTTTCTACGGAAAGTTGATGCGGATGAGCCACCATTAGTCTGTTGTGCGCCTCCCCACCGTTAAACGTGAAGCCTATAGCAAAATAATCTTTAATTAGTTTCAGTCTCAGGACCCAATCTACCACCATTGTTCAACGCATTCTGAAGCACAATGGGGTTGGGGGTAACCAGCTACGGATTCGGGTTTTTCGGCGCCCGATTTCAAGTCATTCACTGTTTTCCTAGCTTCCATGGTTGCCATTAAAACCCAGTGCTTGTGCACTGACCCTATTGTTGTTTGATCATGTTCTCTAAGTGCAGCTCTAAGATTAATTTTGCAACTGGTGTGCTCTCTTCTAAAGCGCATTTAGAGAAAACCAGTATATGTTAATAGAGCAGTTTTTTAATTTCTGTAAGGGACACGGGTCGACTATCAAGTGGGAGACTGAAAGATAAATGAAAAGATGCAGGAGTATTTGTCAAACTGTTGTGTATGTCGTTGTAATTGGTTCACGTGGAAGATTATTATTTGTTCATAGTCGTTTCCATCGGAGACCGCATCAGGTGTTCAGCGAGTGGTTTCGATACATGCCACACTTCCCGAGATGCTGGAAATGTGGTGCAAATATCAGACCAAATGAGTAATAATTTACCTGTGTAAACGCTCCTTGAAGTGGATAGAAGTATCCTGGCATTGTGTGGACGTTCGGGCAATACTTTCCGTATTCAGAATTCGTTGTCATGTAACAAGGATTAGGTAGATCTTGGATGCTTTTTTTCGATTCCCTCGTCACAGTTTCCTGTTCAGCCTTTGCGTCCATTCCACACCCTACTACTTCTCTGGGAAAAAGCTGTGAATATCAATCTGCAACGCCGAAAAAAGCACTTCAGTTATGGGGTTGAATTCAGGGAAGTCAAGGCAATCGCCTCAAAACATTCAGCTTATGGTTTAACTTAAGAGAAGCCTCGCAACTTATTGGCATTTGTTCGCGGAGGGAAGATACTGCACATTACATATACAGATTACACACACAATACATACAATATACAATCAATCAATCAATTTATCATCGATAAACCGTGTGCCATCGGCACATTGGTTTCAGCTGCTACAGTTTCGGTCACCGGAAAACGGGAAAGTGGGACATACAACTAAGCTTTGTAGGCGAAGGCATATTCGCTTTGTTCAGAAATTGGGTAGCTACGCACTGAGGGCGATAGCTTTGATGCACGAGCGTCACTGACTGCGCGATTCGGACATTTCCACCAATGTCATTAACCACTGGTGATTTGAGTGCTAGAGTTCCCATCCAGGGAGGCTGCAGTCACCCACCCGACTAAGTTTACCGGTTAGTGTTTTCGTACTTCGTTGCCAGTTCATACTGTCCACCTCTTGGTCGCCTCCACTAAGTACCGGGTTGGACGAAAAGAGCTCCGCGATGCAGACGGTCTTCTGGCATACGGATTACATGTCCCAACCAGCACCGCCTATGAAGCATGAGTAATTCATCTATCGCAGTAGAGTTCCTTCTTCCTAAAACCATTAGGCGTACCTCAGCATTACTAATCAGATGTTCCCACCAGACCTGGTCTCTCCGATTCGAGTAACAATCTCATCTCCAGCCAGTCCATCGGAACCTATACAGCTGCCCAGGTAAACAAACTTATCTACCGCGTCGATTGGCTCGCCTGCAAGCATGAAGTGTGGGTTTTATCCCACCCGGTCTTGTAGCAACACTTTACACTCCCCAGGTGTGAAGCGCATACCAAACCGTGCGGCAAAGTTATTTAGGTTACCTAAGATCGTTTGCATTTGGGAAGGATCTGAAGCGTTTATCAGTTGTTGAAGTTACCAATCATAGACGCCTTCATTTATAACAGCACGTCTGTCGCAGTACGGATTGCACGCAAACGTAGATCTGCAGTTCGCAGAGTGTAATATATATGTATCGGTTACATCTTACTAGACTCGTGAGGCTTTGGAGAGGGAGTAACGTACCCACAGCAGCATCACAGTACCATTCCTTACGACGCATTTTGCAAAGAAGAAGTGTGCACCATGTAGAGAAACAAACTGGTGGTGATGAAATGGGACACAGAATCGTGGATGAAGGGGGAAGCATCACAGTGATGCCTCCTATATTGCTACAACTGTCTGACGTGTGATATCAAAGAGCGAACCCACACCAGCTTCCACCGACACGAGTCACGTTCGCCAGCTTGTGCCGTGTATACTTTTGAATTAAAATATTACCGAAGGTGAGGAACCTTTCACGTAAGACAGCTGTAAGTGTGATCACACTTTATGGCTGCGAAAAGTGGTTTCTCAGTTCCGAGGATTTGAATGTTGGGGATCTTCAGGGCTAGCTTATTTTCATGCAGGAAAAGGCTCTGTTGATTCGAAGTGTAAGTAGAAAGTGGATGAATATACTGTGAAATTTTTACGTCCAAGTCCAGTCGTAATCTAATGGTAAACCTTTTCAACTTTGGAACCTTATTAAGATTGTGTGCTTTGTTTTCACTGGCATTTCCTAATAATAAGCTGTGCTCAAACCTGTTAGCGGGCGAAATTTTGGTTGGTCCCTCTGACGGCACTCTTTCTCCGAGACACCCTTCACTTAGGCACACACAACAAGCCCCAAATGTCAAACCTGCTGTTGCATATTAATCATGGCTTTAGTAACTACTTATGAGCTTCTGGTTCGGTTGCATCCAGCTCGAGGCCATGCTCGGGTGTGGCGCCGCTTTCCATGGACACTTGCTGTCACACAGCCCTCCATAGGAATTCTAGCATTGTGTTTCGGTACTGAACCCCACAGGTTTGTCTTTTGTGTCTACAGTTTTGCCAGTGATTGGCGTCGGTAGTGATCTCCCACCTCGTGATACACGGTTCATGCTCTAAGTGCCCCTACGTATTAGTATTGTCCCTTTATCTGGCTCTTATTCTCCTTAATTTATTACTACAAACATCAAAACTGGCGTAAAGACTATCAAAGAGAAAAATGGTGAGGTTCACATAAGGGAAACAGGATTTTGGATATGGACAGTCAACACAATTTCCCAAAAACAGAATCAGGATTTTTACCCGGCAGGAACAGTTATGTATGACTTTTCATTTTAAAAGTCAGAAAAACTTTTTGTGTATATTATCCCTGTTGTACAAATTCTCGCCTTCATTAAAAATACCAGGAGTGGGTGATCGAAGTCCGGGCATTTGTGGTGTTGACGTTTCTCACCTGGTCTGAAAGTAAATTTCATGCCCCAGCTTAGAAAAAAATGTCATTGGAGTTGATATAAGACACAGTGAACAGTTTCAAAGATTCGAAAACCATCCCTCAAAATAGTAAATCCTGTGAAATATTTGAAAACTCGTTATTCCAATTTGCTCGAGGACTCTTTGGAACTTTTTATCATCACTCATTTAAAACAAGTAATTATACCAAACGGTGGCTGATGACAAACTACTTTGCATATAAAATTAATTTTTCTTGTGTTCTAGACGACTCAAGATTATGTAACTTGGGGGTGGACAAGTGGCAGAGACCATGATCTTACGCATACTAATAATACCGTATAATTAGTGCCAAGATGCACCTGGAGACGAACTTGAGTTTGTGCATAATGTTGAGTCTCAAGTGCTAGATTACGCTACAGGTGTGTTGCTTAGTTGTGAGATTCGGCTTTTTCATAAACAGGATTAGCGTCTTTACAAAGCCTTTGGCGATTATTTTTACGGCAGTGCAGAAGAAGCAAGCCCGAAGTCATAATGAATCAACGGAAGTTGTCTGATCCAAACATACCTCACCCGACGTGCGTCTCATTCAATAAAAATAAGAGAATCGAGCTACTACTACACTCAAGAAGAATTTACCGAGAGAAATCCTGTATCGCACCGAAAGTGATTCGCCACTACTGTATCTGATTGGACAACCCATTGTTTGACCACCCATGTGAACAGAATCGCAGTCGGGCACACTACCAACTAGTCATATTCCCAATGGAGCCATCGCAAACGACCATGTATCGGTGGTTCATCTCTTCACTAAGCCTTGTAGAAGTTTTGTGCGGTGTAATAACTATTCCCGACGGTGATGGCATTCTAGGATGAAGAGATTCAGATGCCCGAGACGCTCGTTTTAAAACACTGTTCATCCCTTCTGGGGATTTTGATTCTCTGCTGGCTAACCCTCTTCCTCCAGGGAATATGAGTCAGGTGGTTGGCATTAAGTACCTTGGCAACTTTGTGCAGATCTGCTGAGGTGAATCAGATTACCGGATGTGTGAGCAAAGGTTCCCTGTAATAACCAAAGATAGGTGATTGTCTTGGTACCTGATCTAACGGGCATATAGGTAATTTCTCACGGGTAGGTGTACCAAACATGTAAATCCAGACGTGGTATATATTTCGGGATTGAATATTGTCTACTGAAAGGACGCAGAGCATATGATGGTTCATTGGTAAGAATCACCAACCGGACCAAGTATTTAGAAGAACTCAAGACTGGATATATTATTACTACACTTCACACCTGCAAAATGCAAAGTCCTCCTAGAAGACTGCTTGGGATAAAATATATACCTTATGTTTGCAGGCGAGCCAATCGACGTTGTACACAAATTCGTTCGCCTGGGCAGGTTTATAAATTCCGGTGGACTGGCTGGATATGAGATTATTTCGCAACTCGGGATGGCCAGGACAGCTTTTGCCAATTTTTGACATCTATGCTGTGGACGTAACGTTAGTCCCTCCGTCAAGGGAAGAATTTATACTGCGGTTTTTCCGGAATTAGTACAGTATATTCAAGTATCTTCCTGTTTTGCCTGGCCATGAAAAGACTTCGGCGTATTTCGCCAACTTTGGAGGTCATTATATTGAGGTGAGCATACGCTTTTCCCCTCTTTTTAGCCTTGGAAGCTCTGTCCGTCACTTTTACAATAAAAGGAGTCGGAAATATTGTGCAACGCTCCCCCAATATCTGCTAACCGCCACCCTTCATTTTCAGGTTAACTTCAACAGTCCTCCATCTGTCGGTATCTTCCCCCGATGTATGAATGGCTTGATTATGACCGGTTCAATGGTCAAAGATTTCGCATGTATTTTGACGAAATGGCTTTGATTTCTTCCACCATGCGGGTTCACGCTATTCGTCTGAATATGATGGACCAATCAGGTTTATCGAAAGTAATCGGAATTCTTTGCCACACCGGCAGCTACGCTAGGCAAAAGAAGACAACCCAAAATCTTTTGCAAAGCTGACTTGTTCGCTTTTCACAAAAAATTTTCAAACCCGTTGCAGTCTGCAAATGGCTTAAACATTCAGTCGTTTGTCGACTGTGATAGTTGCACTGGCTTAGTAACTTCCTTCGATGGTACTTTGTGTCACCAACCAGCCCCGCCATGAACGAACGCACGGTGAAATAGCGTCAGAAATTATTTCCTCTTCAAGGTCAGTGGACTGCTTCCTCGGACATGATTTCCATGCGTTCATAAATTGTTCTTGAGATTGTTATGGTTACTCAAGGTCACGGTGGTGTGCTTCCTAAATTCTTTTGAGGGTGTTAGTTCAGTCATGTGAACAAGTGCACCGTGGGCAATTAACTGCTTACGTAATATCCTGACTGTTTTGTGATAGAACTGTTGGATTATTTATTGGACTGCTAAGCTCATGGGTTGAGAAATCGGTTTCGTTTTTCCCTCGTGCAAATTCGTGAAAGAATTTTTTCGTTGTTCAATCTATTCACAGAGTACACACGAGTAATTGTTGAATTTTATTACTCTAACAAAACATTTGAGAGATAATCCTTTATATTTTGCGCACATTTCCTATTTTCATCTAGTCCGAAACATGACATTAATTTATACCGATTGCCCGCTGCAGCCACTGATGGACCACAACAGATGTGGACGAAATGACTGCCCGTTGAATGTCAAACGCGGTATGCAATCCCAAACATGCAAGGCCTGGTGGCATTTCAAATGCACGGGATTACAGGACGACCAGATAAGCCGACTAGCTAACTCTCCTGACCCGTTCGTCTGCGCCAACTGCCTCTACGTCAAGGGCGCAATGCATACCGCGGCCAAGAGGAGAGCCGCAAAAAACGGTACCCAATCTTCAGTGCAGATTCAGAAAGACCACTGCCAGTGTTCCGCTTTATTCGGGATACTCGACGCAAAATTAGAGCGTCTTTCAAAGGCACTGGGGGGCTCAGGCGCTAAGAATGCAGCGATCTGGACGAAAGTTGACAAGGAACTTTCTTCGCTGAACCAGCACCTCGCGATATCCATACCAGACCCCATGGCTTCGAAGCAAGTCATACTGCTTTCTGACGCGGCCATAAAAACCACCACAGCGTCTCTAGTGGACAGGCGCCTAAGAGAAAGCAGACTGATAATCTAGGGGTCATTCTCCGGAAAAATCACGCCAGCGAAACTGGCACAGTCGATCCTTAGCAATGTCCCCACCAAGCCTGATAAATTGCTCCACGCAGAATGGCTACGCCAGAAGGGAAATAAGCGAGCTCTTGGACTTTCAGTCACTCTTTCTTCCCCATCTGACGTACAGGAGATCTTGGAGCGGGCTGACAGTATTCAAAAGGCCAACCCAATGGTCACGCGCCTATCTGATGATCATCCTCTAGACGCGCGAAAGCCTGGTGATAGCAGGTCAGGGGTGGATGCTTGAAACAGGCTTCCACCGGGCATCAATTCAGCCGACCTTTAACTCATGACCAAGCCGAGTGTGGTCATATCCGCCTGTGTTCCCGAAAGCAGGCCGACGAAACCAGCTGCGTCTCCGGACAGCAGTTTTTAGTCGACCACAACAGGCCTCTTGCCCACCAAAGGCAGGGACGCTGTGGAGGATACAAACTCCACATGCAAGCAGCGCCCAAACTGCGTGGGGCTATCAACGCTTATCACCGTATCAGAGGACACGGCTGCAGCCGTGCACTCCTCAACAAAGTCCCAGCCTCTGAACTGGACTGAGTCCGATGTGCGGGGACAAGAAGCGAAGCCAACCTCCAGCTCTACTCCGTCAAAAGCGGCCTCTCTGCTTGTGGACACAACCGTCGCCCAGGACTCCGACAACCAAAGCCATAAATATGACTACAGCAATCCGGAAAACCCCTCGTACACCCAGTTGGCCACGCTGAACGCTGGCGGATCGGGTGTCCACACAAACACGAAAGAAGAGCGACTGCAGGCAAACAAGCCACATGAAACTCACCAGGTTAGAACACTGCTGGCTGCAAGGTGCAGTCCTCAGCGAAAACGAGCTTGTTGGGAGCGCCACCAAAATCATTCATTCTTGGTACCACCCCATAGCGCTCAGGGCCTCACAGAGACACTTTTCCGGTCAAACCGCGCCAAAACACCCATGGATCAAGAAAGGCGAAGGCTTGCAGCAAACCTTTGATCAACAGCAAATCTGGTCGACGAAAAGGGGATGCTGAAAGCGCTACGAACAACATCGGTCGAAATTTTTGCCCACAGTAAAAAATACTCCGTCCCCAAAGCCAAAAGGCCCGAGAAAACCGAGCTCCAACGGAATGAAAATAAACTCGCACGCGAAAAGCACCCCCAGAAACCACAAAGACAGGAAGCAGACAACAGCGCCTCAAAGGCCCTTTTTGAGAATTGGACTCAGACCCAAACCAGTCTGCTAACCACCCTGGTCATTCAACTTTCGGATCCTCACCCTCGGGGGCTGAAGAGACAGTGTTGAAATGCTTGTCCGCAAACTGCCTCAGCCTTTTCAACAAACTCGGCGATGTTAAACAGTCAGCATGCCTTGAACAACCTTCCATAATCGCCATCACAGAGACCTGGCTCACACCAGATGTTCCTGACGCGGAGATCTAGATAGACGGTTACTCTGTTTTTCGAGCTGATTCAAAACGAGAGAGGGCTGGTGGGGTCGCTCTGTACTTACATGCGGCCCTACCAATCCCGATTGTCCTCTCTGACACCACCCCTGCACCCTTCTGCGATGCACTGTGGGTCCAAATCCCGCTGCGCGGGTCCGAATCCCTCCTTCTCGACGTGGTCTACCGTAGCCCGTCGAGTCCCCCTGAAGATGACCAATTCCTCATACAAACTCTTGAGCAACTCTCCTCCAACTACCACTTCACTCATCCCCTGCTGGTAGGTGACTTCAAAGCCCCAAAGGCCTCTTGGACTGAGCTCCAGCGCGTCAAATCAGGCGGACCTTTTGCAGCATCGTTGTTTGAAGTCGTTCAACAGAGCGCTTGGACCCAACATGTCGTTGCACCCACCAGATACCGCGCAGGCCAACTACCATCCCTCCTGGATTTGTTCATCACCAACGAAAGGCACTTCGTTGATCAGGTAACAACTAACGCTCCACTGGGGCATAGCGACCACTGTGTGCTGATTTTTGATCTCATCTCCTATTGGGCCAGAAATCCAAAACCTCAAACGTGGTTTCGAGACTTCTGCCGTGCAGGCTTCTCAAGAATGCACATCTTCCTTGAAGAAGTCACACTGGGACCAGCCCCGGTGGGAGAAATATATGGGACCATTGTCCAGAAAGTTCACGAGGCTGACGCGGCGTTCGTCCCAAAAAAACCGGCACGCACTCGGATGAACCGCAGGCTGCCAAAAAAGATTCGGCGACTTCTGGAA
>NW_008751754.1:729274-822272 GCF_000715545.1 Opisthorchis viverrini | reverse complement strand
AAGCACTATTAGACATTTATTTATGCGAATCCTCGCGCTCGCAAGCATACTGCCCCACGCTGAGAATATAATGAGCAGCGCTTCACCCTTTTTCACTTGTGCCTTTCAGGTGAACGACAGCCACTGACCGACAAGAACAAAAGCGACCCGAGAAACTTGGGCAAAAGCCACGATCCTGTGTATCAATCCGTGAATTCGTGAATCCGTGAGAATATAGGGGTATGAACAGCAGTCGAGACGGTAGATATCTTCAGTCAATAAGGCATGCGATCCTTCGATTTTATCTTATCTATGCGCTCCCCTATCCATACACATACTTGCCGGATTGCTTCACCTGCGACGTGACATTTTGCTATATATTTTGGTTTTCAGCCAACTTGTGAGTAGGTTCATTTGTAAAAATATTCTGCGATACCCAGCATATCGTGCCGACTGGAACATGGGACAGCCTCCATGCAACACGTTAAGTTGAAGAATACCATAAACGAGAGATTCATTTAGGTCTCTCGTGAAAACAGAATTGATGCATTGGTCGACGTCAGTCTAATTTGGGTTCAAGTAGAACATAAAGATTATGGAAACCCGGAGACTGAGCCTACTTGATGAGCTCCAAGCTTTGCGATATTGGAGATGGGCTATATAGGAGCTTTTAGCAACCTTGTGAGTAGTTTTCTTCATGATAACAGACCTTAGTTGCCCGCTATCGCCTGGATAAGCTTACTCTTTCACTTCCAGGTGTTCGTATTAACCGTCTTATCGACAGCTTTCGCCTTACAGAGGATGGCCGTCGCATGCAGACCTCATTGGTAGACACGGTAATGCACGATCACGTACAGATGAACCATCAGGGATCAGCCACCACTATATAGATGACATCCGGCTTGCGTCTTCCACTCTCTGCATACTTCATTTGGGTGGGAAATATTGAAAAATTAGAGCCGTTCTAATCTTTGTGACAACTTCTTTTTCGGTCAGAAAAAAACACGGAAATGAGCGCTGAAATCTCGAATTGTATCATGGAGCTTCCTTTGCTAGCATCTCGTTTCAGGATGCGGAAGGTTTTCAGTGCTCCTAGTGGAAATCATATTGACTAAGGTATACGTACATCTCTTGTTTTTGAGACTTTCATGTTTTCGCCTGCTACCTCTAGAGTGGACTGAGCGAAATATGCCACTACACAGATATCAGTAGTGTAACAGGCCAGGTACCCTTCATTTGCCTTCGCACCAAACAGACCAATATTGATTGGAAAACTCTGGGAGGGTGTGTTAAACAAATCTGGAAGAGCCATTGCCGGTTCCAGTACAATAATGGTCTGACGCACATGGTATATAGCATTCTGAGCTCTACAGGACGTCAGAAAAACACTCACCATTTATTATTGGAGCCTGCGACTCCGGTGAGGTTATTCCTCGTGGCTGAACTAAAACAGTAAATTAGAGGACAAAGAGATAACGAAATCATTGCGGAATCGGACTTTGAAACTGCTGGATGCCTTTCAGCACTGTATATCATGAAAGCTTTTCCACGTTAATGGATCGGTTACTGTCTGGCTCCCAGCATTCCACTGAACCAGTGCCTACTTAGTGCCACGGAGCATCAAGGTTTGCAGATTTGATTTCATCCCCGAACAGAAAGTTGAGCCTTTTGTAAGACTGTTTGGAAGATCATTTAAATTAACCAAGTGCTGGGAGTTCGTGCACTACCACTCTTCTTACCTTGGTCAAAGATAGAATTTTGTCATACATGTGTCGTCGTGAGAGGTCCAGCAAGCTAGAAACGTGAGACCAAAGGACCTACTGCAAATGAGTGCAATCCTCTTCTGTTTTACTGGAAAAAGTATCCAGGAACGTGGACAACTTTGCGAACTCAAAGAGTTTGGCATTCAATATAAGCTGAGGGCCCTCTATTTCGTCAAACAGCCCATAAAATAGTCCGTATTCAAGACACAACGGCACTTCTGAGTGGACCCATATTGGGCAGTCGATATCGGCCTGTTTTTCAGCCAGTTGAAAGGGTGGATGCGTTTCCTCACTCCGTACGATGGTTTGGAGTGCATGTTGCACCTATGGCCCAAAGGTTCTTGGAAGATTCTTTCTCTCAGCTTATTAGTTAAAAAAGCATCGACGAGCCGGACGAATGGTCGTGCCCGCCCGTTTGGCCAACGTTTCATTCGGCATCCCAAGGAGAACGTTACACGACAGCTAAGGGCAGAAGATGAACGCTTTGACCAGAGGATTTTTACTGTTCATTGCTATAAGTTTTACACAGACCGAGCAGAGTTTCAAGGTAGATGCGGTTAGAGACATCATGTTACCCTAAAAAAAGTTCTGTCACGATAGCTTCCCGTAGGCCCTAAGAAAGGATTCCACGACAGAACACCATATTGAAGAATTCAGGCAGTATAAGGTTTATTGTAAGCTGCCATCTGATTCCTAATTCACATTGTTTAGTTGATGAAAGATCGAAGTGTAGGTGCAGTGGCAAATAATGCTATCATTTGGTTCTAGTCTTGCTTCCGGATATACTGGATTTGATGAGGATTTGACGGAGAATTAAGCTACTCGTCGCCTGAAATCATGGCTAATTTCTGGCGCATGACAAGCTAAATGAGCTTTTCCCTAAAAGGAGAGATAAGGTGTAGATTGCCATCCAAAATACTGAGGTGAATGTTGAGAGGTGAAGAATGCAAAAAGCGCTCCGTAGGCTTCATTCAGGCTTCTGGTGAAAACTACTCGGCATCAAGCTAATTAAGTTCAACTTGCAAAACAGTGTAAGTATAATTTTTGTATTTCGTTTTGTCGCGAATTGCTTCGACAGATATCTGTAGGATTAACCGAAACTCCTCGTTGATGGCCATCTTAAAGATACGTTGACTGTCCATTTAACTAGCCACAGGTTTATCACTTTAGAGACAGCTGAATGGGCGTGGCAGGTCGTAGTAATGGCTTAAGAAACTGTGCTTATTCTTGATCTACTGTCATTTGCTTGCGCTTTCAGCAAAAACATTTTCCACATTTTTTGACACTCCAGTGTCTGGCTACAAAAACCCTGTTTAGTGGGTATCAAGTGAAGTAGTTTCCTTAGCACTTCCACCGTAACACCCTGTCAATATCAACCATGAGTTTCTGATAGTTGTGGCCCTTGCGTAACAACAGAACCAACAAGACTTTCCTTATGGTTCTGACGCAGTTTTAGACTTGTTGGTTGCGCGAAGTCAACACACGCGCAAGTGTAGTAAAACCACCGTCAGCAGCTACTGCGAAGTATTTTGTTCCTCATGTTCAGTATGTATGTACTAGTAAATAGTCACTGAGGTCAAACATCAGAAGCGTGAGACACTAGTGAGTATCACGCATTAATAGATTACAAAGTAAGGTGCATCTTGTGAATATAAATACAATGTAAAAAACGAAGCACACAAAATTGGAGAGTCACATCAGTTTGTGAGGTCCTTGGAAGGTTGAGCGAAGAGAGGCCAGATGCAGGGAATGTTCTGTTGGCAGTATTATCACTACACATGTACCTTGCTCTCCATGGCCTGATGTTTGCTGACGCTAGATCCAAGGTCCTATGCGGTGTGGAGTCGAGCCGACCTATGTTCTGGAGTCCGCATGATGCGTGTGTGTGTGTGTGTGGTTGACCGTGGTCTGTCATAATATATATATGTCGTTGCAATGAGTGGAACGTGAGAAGAATAATGGGAAATCTCACGGTGTCCTTTAAAAATTCACGGAACCAGAGCTGACCTGTTGTTGACGTATTGTTCATCAAGGTCTTATTCAGCTCACGATGTTGACGCCTGAATGTGAGACAGACAAAACAGGATGGGGATAGCAGGTGTGGAATTGATTGGAAAAGCAATTAAGCAGAAGGATAACCGTTACATATGTACATCCATTTTATCTACATTTAGGAAGCCATGGAAATCCTGTAAAAGTATATATTGAGCGACGGTTTACAGCGGACACCGAATTCGAATAAAAAATTGAGGGCTCCGGTTCCCCTAAAATAAGCGTGGATGGAAACTAAACAAACCATAAGAAAATTGATGTACGGCAATGAACGTGGAAATGCTGATTACTGTCTGAAGTTTGGAGCCGGCACCCAAAAAGGGGGTATTATAAGGAACGGGCAACAAAAGCAAAGCCAGTTTTGAACGTGGAGCGAATCTGTCACCAGCAGACTAGGAAGTTACGCAAAAAGTCCAAAAAGTCATGTGGGATATGAGAAACGTTGTTGTCTCATTCCAGTTCGAATATTACCCACAGACAGCCTGATTGTTAAGTGTTCTTTTTGAAACATTCATCAGGCACCCCCTTAAAAATGCTCCGGTATACCCTGAGTGTTTTGGATTCAAACGAGTAATTCAAAAGGCGTTTCTCCAAACTGTTGCAAAAATAATTTAGTCACATTAAGTCCTCAGTGTTCCATCTCAGTCAGCAGCTTTGTTAGAATTTGGACACATTATGGTTCTTTGAATGTAGGCTAAACAGTGTGACTGAAAGAACAAAACGAGTGTTTGCTTGAAAACAAGGGACATGTGATGAACATGATTGATACTCTATTCGTTGCTCTATTCATTATTCTCTTGTTTTAATATTCCATATGCTGTACATATTCGCCAATTCGAATACATACGTGCTGGTTGTTACGCTTCGCTGAATTCTGGATTTCTAGTTCGTCTGGTTATACCGATATACGTACGAAACTCAGTTCTCACAGGACACTAAGGGGTACTTAAACTATTCATCCCGATGCTTTGTATGCTAAACTTGCTTAAACACTATCTGTCAAAATACAAGAGGTGCTTATGACATTGTATTCACCTAAGTCTCAGCGATGAAGAATAGCTTTCCAAGACAAATGGACTAGCGCCCAGCATTAGTACAGTTTGACAAACACGTCTGGGGACAACGAAGTATGTATACTAAACAGCAAAACCTGCACAAACAATTACATGGAACAAACGGCAGAAAAATGCCTGATGAGTTTGCTGAGAACAATCCAATAAGCTAAGGACTACATGATGGTTAAATATTCGACATCAACACGCTCTATACCGTAGGGGCAGCATGTGCCTAAAAAATGTAGAGGGTTTTAGACGATGATTTAGATCTGAAACTAGGCAAGTGATGGTCATGACGAGAGAAATAGAGAGGAAGAGAGGATGTGGAACTGGTGAGTATCTAGAGAATAGTTGTAAATCAGTGGGGTCGACACTTGCAGTGGTTAGAAAAAGGAAGCTGTAGTGGTCTGGCCACCCAAAAAGCTACTTTACCAGGTGTGTGTAGTAGAGAAATAAAAAGTAACAACGCTAGAGTGAGTATACAATAATAAAAAGGGTCGGATAGGACAGACTCAACAAGAATTTTTCTTCTCTAAATAGTTCGTCGTTGGCCTAGGTAGCGAATAAATAATAATTCAATTATAGTTGTTCAGGGATCTTTCTTTTGAACAGTTCTTATAAGTACTAAAATCCGAAGACAGTCTGAACTGTTTTGATATCTGAGTTAGCACATAAAACTCGCGGATGACAGCTGCAGGTGCGAGAAAAATCAGAAGAGGAATTTGAAGCACGTGACGACGCTTGTCCTTGTATGCATTTGTGCAAAAATACGCGTTTTTTGTAGTTTGTGCGTATTCAAAGAAAAACGTTTATGCAATTGACGAAATACGTAATGTTTTAATGAAAGCGAAAGAAAGGTACGAAACACCACAAATCAAAAGGGAAGTCGCTTCAATCCAAAGTACAAAGTTCAATCAAACCCGTTCTGCATAAGTTTCACCACCCCATAAGCGAATTGTTGCCACACTTGCTCACCCACACACAAAAAATTGCGAAGCATACCAGACGAGGTGTCCTGCACCGGAAGAAAATGTCCACAAACCCCACCCAAATGGCTTTTACTTTCCGCTGACTCATGCGTCATGAGACCTGGTCACCGGCAAGAACTTCAGACTGACAATCAACTCCGATTTAATCTGCTAGTTGAATGAGACCAAGCACTCCTGTTTGCCGTGTGCATTAAGACTTGAATAATCTCGTAGCCTGCCTTTAGCTTCAAACGCGAAGCGTTGCCTAGCAGCAAATCTACTGACCGTTCTCCACGGCATCGAATCTCAAGCTAAAGGTAGAGCAAAAATTTAGTCCTAGTGTAAACTTATTTTTAGGCATGAGGTATATGCAGGACGGCTTTCCTCAAAATTCAGACTAATTTGGTGTGTTTGAGTTAGTATATATATATANCCAATAAACCGCTAATCGTACGATTGTCGTCCACCAAACCTAAATTTTGAGTTTGACACTGAAAAGATCTGCGAAACACGCATACCGATGATTGAGTACAAGGAGGACTCAGCGGTGTGGTGCTTCTTAGCTTTTCAGTGCATATTAGTCTCGTTTGCTGAGAGGAACTGGAGGTCAAATTATCATGTGTTCTATAATGATGATTGAAAAGCTCAAAGGCGGTCAAATTCAACGTAGTTCCTTCCTTACGTGTGACAGTCGATGATAACCGCATGCAGCTGAGGTTCTATATTCAATGAAAGCCCTATTAAGAGTCTTGATAGCAGTTGCAGCACGACATTTGTTTGCCTAGTTATTTGTTTTAAAGGCTCCCAAAAGTATTTCTACGAAACGAAGTTCAGCTTTTTTGTCGTGCAAAAGGATTTTAACTTGGGCATTTCGTTCAGCTTCTGAGCTGTAGCGCGATTGTGTTGAGCAGTATGTAACAGGATTTTAACTTGGGCATTTCTTTCAGCTCCTGAGCTGTAGCGCGATTGTGTTGAGCAGTCGATAAAGTATGTGTGTAGCTTATCTTAGTGCCTAATGTGACGTACAGCTCTTTCATGCTATTGGGTCCCAAGCTGCGGAGGTGCGCTCAACAGGCTCGGATGTCCCCCCGTCTATTGGGTTTAGGCTTCGTGACTGAAATAGTGGAACCAATACTACTGGATCTTTATAAGCAAGCTACCGTCTCCGCGCATAAAAACGACAGAAAGAGCTGTAAACGTTATTCTAGCATACGTTCAACCACAGACGGCTTCCAAATTGTATTCTACCACTCTCATATCAGATTGAGCTGATGAGACTATGCTCTCTTCAAAGGTTCTCTATGGGTCAGGCTCATCAGAGGAGAACTCCGCTCCGATTTCCGGAAACATTTATCCCACACACCTTCTGAACTATGCTTCCAGATAAACGCTCAGTTTTTCTACGACAAAGCGGAATACCCGCCACCAAATAGTTGAATGAATATTTTACGAGGAACATTTCATAACTGATAGGTTTGAGGTTTAAGGAATCATTATTCCCGGTCGTGACGATCAACCATGTCCAAATCAAACACCTGTCTTTAATGAACAAAATACCAGAGTGGTCCAAATACGAGAGCAACAGGGCTTTTACTGAGTTCTTCTGGGAAGTCAAAATTAAGTTGAATTTCTCCAGATAGCCACTCTCCCAGAATAAGTCACGTTTGAACGTTCTCCTATGCCATGTTTAACATTCATTCTGTATTAAACCAGCTGGCGGGAGAGACAACCCTTACTTATTTTTTTTCCAGTTAACCTGTCCAAGTCGGAATAGTCTTACTCTTCAACTCGTCGTGGGGTGGGGGGTGGCAAAAAGTACTGCATAGAAAGGAAATGTACTTAAAGAAAATTATGAGAGTTATAATTTCTCTGAACGTGAACTAGGTTTGGACCTTCTAAATACCCAGAGTAGTCACAGAGTAGTCACAATGACGGTAGAACAGCGACTCTAAGAAAAATTGATTCAACCTAAATTCGGGTAAACTTCTGAACTCGTATACACTCACTCACACACACACACAACACAACATAGTTAGGAGTGTGTCCATTTGATAAGCTGGTACTTAGACAGCCCACGTTCTGAGCACAAAAGCTTTTATCCTCATCACTTTGTCTCGATGAGTTACTGTGGGTGCGATGCACCTTGAGGTGCAAGTTGTCAACAGCACCTATTGTATCCATTAGCTTACGCTCACATTTCGATACAAATCCAAAATTTTACGTGAAAAACCTCAACAGTATAATGGTTTCTTTTATGAATTGAGGTCTGGTGTACTTTGACAAAGGATTTCCATTGATGTATTCTGCGTTTGTGAGAAAAATAAACCACCAGAAATGAGCTACTTAATCCAATCAGTAGCTTGTGTTTGAACAAACTGCCGAATAGATCTCAAGCGGAAGTCTGGGTAATGAAAATAGGCAAGCTGTTTAGGTGGAGCTATTCCAATGTAACATTAATTCTCCGTCGATCGGCCCGTCTAGAGAAGTCAATTATTACACAGGAACTCTCTGCTTTTAGTGGCTTCAGTCGAAGTCTTCCAACAGTATTATAATGTATTAATAATGATCTGGATTTAGGAGTTCTGGGCCACATTTTGCTCAAATGGTGTTGAAAAGATCGAGCACCCTGTAGTATATAATATGGAACTGCTTAGAGAGTTTTGACTTTCAACAATTTCAAATGATCTCGATTGGCCGTGTAGGTCTTTGTAACATTTCACCCCCTGTACTGCCTCAGTCAAGGAAAATTAATGACGTGAATCTTCAAAATTGCTCCTTTAGCAATCGTGGCGAATTAGTTTGCAACATTTTCCGTAAAGTTTGACTTTGCTTCATTCCAAACCGAATCACTTTTCACATCTGTATCACTCTTTCTTGAGAATCATCCCTTCCAGTTATTCTGATGAGTTTACGTCGAATGAAAGAAAGTACTGAACACAAGTTCCTATCTTATTAGAGCTCATTAGCCAATATTCTCTTCCGTGCCAAGATTTGAACTCCGGGAACTCGACAGGACAGGCAAGGCAAGCGGATTCCTCAACCATCTACAGCCAGTCGAGAAATCGACCAGACCTTCTTGGTGCTACCTGGCTGAGAAGTTTTGACAGCCAGGTCGATCGATCGAGACACCAAGGTCGCAACGGACATCAGCAGAACTGAAAGCGTACTCCACAGAAATCATTCTAGTTGTCCTGGAGCATGTTTGAAGGTCATTAGAATGACAGTGTAGCAAAAGAAGCGTGGTTGCATCAGGATAAATACATCACGGATTTATTCTAAGGGGACCCATAGCTAAGCGCACTCTAGGTTACGGGCAAATGTTTGGCAAAACGAGTTAACAGGGGAAGTCAAAACGTGGTCCCTCAGTAGAAACGGGTGAAATCCTCGTTAAGTTTGAATACATTGCTGAACCAGTGTTTACGGATGGAACCATCTATTTCTAAACAAAGCGTTTCAGATTAGGCAACCGAATTCCAACCGTCTAAGCGATCGAAAACACATTGAGTCACTGATTGGTTAAACAGCACTTGGTCGATTACCTGGAGGGTATTTTCTCTCTTGGTTTTGTTATCTGTCTCGGTAAGGTGTGTTGGAATACAGATCGAGCTATGTTTCTTTATGTCGCGCCCCACTGAGTCCGGGCTACGTTCACGTGTTTCGTCTGACAAATGCCTCCTCACAGTACGAACATTCAATGATCGACAAGAGCATGTGAATGGCGGTAGATTTCGACAGTTTGTTTTCCGTTTGGAATCTCGTGTCAGGGATTGCGGTGAAATTCGGACATCGATAAGCGGCAGCATGTATGAAACCAGTGGTGTTGTTTAGTTTATCTGTAAGGAAGATTGGATCCGCTTTATGGGAAGAGTGAAATACCCGACTTTCTTTCCTGTGAACGGTTTGAATCCCTTAGACTGCATAGTTTTCAATCTGAAACGTTGAGGATAGCCGTCAGTGGTAAACACTTGTTCCGCCAACTTTAGTCTCTCTGATAAACGCTCACTGTTCGCTCAGGTTGTGTTTCTTTGTGGAGTGGGAAGAAAGACTGAGCAAATTTGCAGCTCCCCACCTTTGTTATCCATATATCTTGTGATAAATAATTCTGTCATTGCTCCTACGGATGATGTTGTCAATGAAATTTAGTCAGCTTTTGCTTTCGAATTCCGGGGTAAATTGGATATTAGGATGATAGTAAAATTTGTATCGTTTTTTGTTATAACAAAATTAACGTCTACGTTGTGTCAGTGACAGCATCTTGAGTTTACTAAAGCATAAATCTTTAAGAAGCGGGACAAGTTGGAACTTATTCTCAAATCACTTCCAGTCTGCATACTTCATTGTTAATACTAAACTGCATTCAGTCAAATAACAACTTATTATCAATTATCCAGTTTTTTCTTTGACACCCCCAAAAATTCAAAGATCTTCTGTGCACTGATAATTCTTTTCTGACAAGCCCCAGCATGCTAGCAAACCATTTGGCTATAAAACTGTGAGGAATGGATCTTGGTGATGGACCAAGTCTGTGCAACTTCCACAAACAATTTAATCAAAATATCGGGCTACGAATAAAACTACTGAGCTCGAAGTCGCTGATATCTGTGATCTCCATCCTTTACCCGGAGTGGGATTTGAGGCACGGCTCTTTCCTCTCTTAGTTACCATCCCTATCACTTTCGAATCATCTGAAGAGACACCAATTTACTGCAAGTGGCGCTAGTCTTGTCCATTAAAACGACTCCAATGCCCCGCTAGATTTGCAAAACAATGTCTCTGCAAAAGTTTTAAGGCTTATACTCCAGTTACTGATAACGGAACCGACCACAAATCAACTCAGTTTTCTTTACGGCCAGCCTTGAAAGTGATAGCACGATGGTCGTTGTTCATTCACAGTACAGTTGTTTAACTGACTGGATGATTGACCATATAGTTCTTTGGTGCGGTTTTTAAGACATTTTAAGGTATAGTTATTGGAACATTGGTTAAGTTGATAGACCATATCCTATTATTAAATATAGTTAAACAATTAGGCGAGATTTATAAAAGTGCGGTGATGGTTGACCGGGCTCTGGATGCGAGCTACTTCGTCACTTCGGATAACTCATGGTTCATATGAAACCACCTCAAGTCTGTCTTAACCGCCGGTGTTGAGGAATAAGCTTGGCCGTATCCCTGTCTTTTTATTTTCCTTTAAGATGGGGACCGCGTGATCCTCATTACGCCCGGTTAAAGACACTTCAAGATATGGCTGCCAATCGATGTCAGTGGCGTTCTTGTTGTTAGTTTCTACCCAGCATGAATGTCTGGGAGTGTGAACATGGTTGTGATAAGCTATTGCTAGGTCGCTTCCCGGTCCACTTTTATTATTTTCTTTACAGTAAGGCTTTCAAATAAATCACGGTTTTACGGCAGTGAGGCGTCGCAATGATGATGATGATGATGATGATGATGATGATGAATGATGATGAGAAGAATGTGATGATGGTAATTGTTGGTGATTGGGATCTGCACAACATGATTTCATAATTGCAGGGCTCACTGTTTCCGGTCTTTGTATTTTCGGAAACTGCAAACTGCATTTACTGATTATTGTCTTTTCTACTGATGCGAATACCTCTTACAGAGGCTTAACATCCAGGGTGATTTCCCAGAGATCCGGGTTGGCCACCCCTCACGTTCGCTCCGGTTCAGATCTATTCTTGTAAGGTCGACTAATGAACAAAGTCGGCTTTGCTCTGTTATTGCTCATCGCACAGAAAGTTGACAGGCATATTTGAATGTATACCAAACAAAAAACATAGCGAAGTCTACTTGGATTCCCATCAAATACCACTGAAGGATATCATGTTCTGATCAGAAGGAAGGTTCCAATGACTTTTAGAACGAAATTCATCGGTTTTCTCATTTGAGTTGGTTTATAAGACTATGAAAGTAGAATTTTTGTCTGTAATGATTTTCCACTCTTCCAAGTCCACCTGGGGGTAAAAAGTAAAGCTTTGGCCTTTGAACCACTTGAAATGCACTTCTAATATTTGCTGTCGGTGTATGAATAGCTGTTAATTTCAAGGAGCTCACGACAGACAGCAGTTATTGGTATTTCACTGTCCATGCACACACCTAAGAAGGTTTTCTCAGACTGACTAAAGCGAGGCAACAAAATACAAGAAAGAAATATTCAACAATAGAGCTGGTGATCGGGTCCATCACTGGCATATCCACTGGTTATTTGTGTGTGGGTTAATGTCCGACGAAAACTTTTCGTGTCCCTGTGGGTAGACTACAGTAGGAGCAAATTTGCATTTGGGTAGACTCAGTAGGAGCAAATTTGCATTTCCAAATGTTAGACTAATGAGTACGTTCCGTACGAGTAATCTAATTTGTTCTTAAGCGACAGGTAGCTGATGCGTGCGATGAACTTCATGTGGGATGCGCTGTTGATGATAGAAAAAATCAAAGTGGGGGCACGGAGCTGCTTGTTTGGGACCAACTGTTTACAGGAATTGTGGTGATGCATGTTAGAAACCAGGATTATGTTTGACGATGTTCGCTGGGCAAAAAGAACCTAATCACAGCAAGGATATCAACAGAAACGACCCTAGGATATCCTAGGAAGGATGTTACGATAGAAGGTAGCATAAGAAATATTCATCGCAAAGAAAAATCCTTGCAGGCGTATCCAGTATTTCGGTTGTCCGCCATCAAGCTGATCGATCTTCAATCTGCGGCCAAGCTACGACAATGAAATTTACTCTTCGACGTCGTTACACGAAGTTTAAAGCGATCCACAGAACATATACGTATTGGAACCGCTTAGGTTGCCTCCTTGGTAAAAAAAAAAAACGAGTCTAACTTCAGCATGGATATTTCGTTCGGCTCACATAAGGTACCAAACTGGATATTTCGTTCGGCTCACATAAGGTACCAAACTTATAGTTGTAAATTTGCACGAAGCTTATGAGGCGACCTCTACAGCACTCGGTGGGACGCCACATCTATTAAAGAGTAATCAGAAAGCCTGAAAGAAGAGAGCATTTTGGGTTACGATTAGGAACATCTGCTTTGAATCGCCCACTTTCTCAATTGGAATCTCCCAAGTGAAAAGTGACTGGCGGTTTTTGGTGATTTCCGTAGTGTTCTTTTTGGAGCCCACTTCCTTATCAAAAGCTGAAATGCCAAATCACAATCGTGGTGATGCTTAAGACAGTACCCTTATTCATTTTATTACGATTAATTAAATAACTCAGTCATTTTCGAGCATGTTTGGACGATTAATTCGGCTCCCTCAGAGAGGCACACAGAGGCAATAGAACATTCCGCTAAGAACACTGTGCAAGTAAAACAAATCAAGGGCTGTAGACATCAAGCCAAATGACATTAGTGCTGGCGCACATGTACCATGCAAGTATTTGTCGTCTCGGAGTGAGAAATCATGTAAGCTATGTGCAGGTTGCCTGAAATTACATTCCATGGGCAACTCTCTCATGAGGAACAATGACGGAGCATTTGACAAAGTGAAATGCAAATATGATTCCCAAAAACTATCCAGACCACGCATGAACGTCCAACTACGAGAACAGGCGTTGCACACAGCTAGGAAATAGGGGTCCTCGCTTGCGCATAATCACAAAAGGATGGTACTTGGTTTTTTTGAATAGTAATGTATTGGTACGATGGTTCTGGCAATGAAACAGCAAAACACCTGTCTACTTATGTGTATTTTCAAAAAGGCATGGAAACGATTTCCAACAACAAAATGTTTCGTCAGGTCAGAACACAGTTTGTGGAGCCGAAGTGAAGCCAGCGTGCAGCTGACAATCTGGTCAGAGGAGTAAAATGAGTTGCAGATTCGTAGGAAATCTATATGGCAGCGCGTACTCTGTTCACTTTTTTGGTTTGTGATGAAGGGAAAGTATATAGAGAAACGAAGTTCTCCCGGCGAGCACAATGTAATGCTGAATACTAGAAGCCTCAACCTTAAATTGGGTCTGTTGAAAGCAGAAAAATAACCCACATCGATGCGAAAAACAATCGTCTGGTAAGTGGATATGGTAGCCTCGCATAAAGTCATTTGGGGTAAATGTTGGTGGATGCCACAACTCAGCTTTTGTATTGAATAACAAACCTTATTGTACAGTGGAAATGTATGTTTGACCCCGTGTTGGCTTATGCTATTTCATTAGGCATGAATAGAGAAGTTCAGCCCAACAGGGTTAAACATGAACAAGGATGATAGCCTGGATGCCATGAGTGCAGAAGTTGGCACGGTTTCCTCATGTTTGTCACATGCAAAGCAGTAGCTAAGTTGCCTGAAATTTGAGACGCGTATTCCTAGCCGACTATTGGTTTCGTTCCGCGTATGCAGTCCTTTATTTACCCCAACGACTGGGTAGAAAAGGGCTTTTGTGTGGTGGTTACCTCTGTGTTGCACTGAATATATTAAAAAGAAGATTGACCAGCACAAATCTGACAAAACTGCAGGAAAATTCTCTCACGTGTTTTAACAGTAGAGTGTCTGAGCTTCGAGCAAAATGCTCGACCTTCGTTGGTTATTTTGTTCATATCCGTTTTACCATACTGGATAAGTATTAGATGGTGACTGTTTTCGACATCACTTCGTTGACTCGGGATCAGTACAACGTTACAGTTTAAAAACAACATTCATTTCTTCTTGTGAGCGAGAAAAATACATTGTTAATGAACTGATGACATTAACAAATTAACAATCAGTTATCCAACTCAAAGGTAAATACATGAGTAGTGAATAATTAGGTTACTTCCTAAACGTTTCTGTTATAATCAAATAGAATAATAACGATAAAACCTGACGTGACACGCTACTTATAAGACTGGTGAAAACTCTGATGGCGCACGATTGGTTTCGCCCCTTCGTACCGTACGAAACATGAGGCAGTTTGATCCAGCTCATTCACATAAAGCGAACTTTTATTATCGATCAATTCAAGTGGATTGAGTCGAATATTCTTTAAAAAACAAATTCGTGTGCCAATGAGAGTAATGCTTTACCTGTTTCGGCCATACATAGATCCGTCCAGCCGTTCATTCAAAAACTGAAAAATCAATCAATCAATGCTTTCCCTCAATAATTCCCTGTGATTTACTTTTTAATCCATTTGGTTGTCCTTATCATTCCAGAGTTTCCCTTGGCCGAAGTTTCCCTATTTGTAATTATTCCGGTGAGTCCCCTATTTGTATTATGCATTATTTGGGAGAAATAAAATCTATAATTTATACGCAACACACTACTCATAAAATTGCTAAAAACTCCTCTGCAGCGAGTCATGATCGGTTTCACCCTTCTTGTGGCTCATTAAATAGGCGCAGTCTCCTATTTTCCGTCAACCTTATGTTCTACTTGAACCAATGGTGTACAAAATGTGACTTATTCGCTCACCTTCGCACCAGTATGGTTTTGAAAGGAGACTCATCTGGAACTCAGCAGGACAACATTATAAACAAGAGATTTAGTTGGGTTCCAGCCAAGTCTCCCGTTAAAGTCAAAGTGGCACGCAGCTCACTCTATGAAATACACATTTCAGATTGGGAAGCTTCCAGTATTTTGAGTGTGAAACTTCGAGGAGGGTCATAATGGAATAGGTGTTCATCCCGGAAACCATAATTCACACAGAAGTCTGAGTGAATCTGGACAAATTACTGTCTGGAATTAGACGATGAAGTGCTCAAATCATTGGACACGGTAACACACGAGGACTTGTGGGTACTTGTATTCATATTTCAACCATTTTCTCCCAAAAACCGTACGATTTTTATATCCGCGCAGAATGTGTTCGTTATCCGATTGGCTAACGTTAATCTGAACGACCTGGGATCCGAGAGTTGGATCCGAGATCCACATAAAGCTGACTGCAGGTGATTGGGGTCCGTACAGTTAGCGGTGTGTACCTGATTCCGATGGACCTTAAGCGGACTAAGTAAGTAGGGCTTCGCTGTCGTTGAGCACGATGCTTGTGTTGGGTCACTTTTGCAAAGGATGCTAATTCGGTCGCACTGATATGGCTTCACGAAAACACATACCTGGATTTCTATCTGAAAGCTGTTAGCAAATGCAAGCATCGTTCTTTTCGGATTTTCTCCTAGAGAGAGAGATTTCTTCACCTTAGACTTTTTAACCATGATTGGAGCTCCTATTTTCCCGACTGTTTAGCAACCCAGTGTTGATGTGTCGATGATGTTGATGATGACGAACTCTCCCATTTTTTTTAGAATTATTTCAATAGNCGATGATATTAGAAAAAAAAAACCTCCCATTTTTTTTAGAATTATTTCAATAGTAGAAGTCTTCGAAACTTCTATCATGACTTTTTTATTTGCTTCTACGGTGAATTATATTTTCTTTCACAAGTGGTTGGTTTATACATTCTCAAAACCGAAACCGACTGGTTACCAGTTTAAGTCTCACAGGGAGTTCGCACAAAACTGGGTGGAAAGTCTAACTGGTTCATGTATTTGGTGGGTTCTACTCATTAGATGCAGCCAGATGATGACATCCATTTGTATCATCAAATAGATTTGATGAGTCTGGAATTAAGGTTAATCTGTGCCGAAAAAAAAATAAAAAAACTGCACAGCTGCTTCATTCTTGAGGTTAACTATCACCAGAAAGCCTTCCACGCGCAGCATCTTGATGCTCCGTTTGCGAAATCTCCACACAGGATTGAAAATCGTGGTTACACACCACCAGGGTCGCAAATGGTGGACAATCTCGCGCGTCATGTTCCCAAAGCTTCTGAAAGAAAATTTTCTAATGCCAACGCAATTCCAGTATAGGGAATGACCCAGTCTTCAATTAAGACAGTTAAGATGCGAAAACTGGGGTTATTCATAGACAAGGTGTTTCTCTCTGATGGCTCCGTGTAATCGTCCCTATTCTCATGTCCCTTCAAATTAGACCACAGTCATTTTAGCTATTGCAAATACTGTTTTGCCTTACAATATTTCAATTTATTCCATTGCAAGGACTACCAAATTGGCGTAACTTTGCAGCCAGCAAAGTAGTAGTCATCTGCAGAAAGCCAACTTGAAGAAAACCGATGAGCGGACGGTGAAAATGGACCCAATGAATGTTGAAATGAGATCCAGACCACGACACAACACAAATTCAGAACCGATCAATGGACCACGGTGCAGTTACACTCCTAATTTACAAGAAACCGCTAAGCTGCTGGATGTGTTCAGTACACTGCAAAAACGAAAGAAAGATAGGAACGACAATCCAGTGAAAAGCACACTGATGGTACCATATCACGTGGTGAGAAAAAATTCTCCAACTGATTGGCAAACTCAGAGGCTGCGATTTGATATCTCATCAGCAACGCCTTAAAAATACCAGGTTTTGGGTTGCTCCATTACCGTGCTGCATATTTACTTCAAAGTTTACACTTGTGAGTAGAAAGTCAATCTGACATTGACTCACTGGGGAGTGGATTCTCAGTACCGTCAAGCGAAGTATCACTCAAAACAAGCCGAAGGTGGTGAAAAAAACATTGCCTGTCGGACACACAACGCCCCGAATAATCCTGGTCCAAGCACTTTTGATTTGATGCAACATGGAGTGCTCACATTTCATAGACGACATGAATAAATTACTCCTGCGTAAATTAGGTTTAGCGGAATTTCGTTTGCTACCCTGAATGAAGATGAGTGGCCCTAGAAAAAATCACCCACAGATTCACAAGTTAAAGATTCACAGTCATTCTCTTTCCTCTCTCATCAAAAGATCACTCAATTTTTTCGTAGAATGTAAATAAGATTTCGTACATTGTCGACTTAATTGTTAGACGGTGAAATCATACTTTTGGGCTAAACACCCCGTCAGTTTGGTGTTTCCTAACTAGAATTTGTTGGGGAGCGAGACAAGTTTTTATGCTAAATTTTTTTACTTCAGTTTTCGCACTTACTACTTATGCAATCAGGAGAGGAGTTTCTGACCATAAATCTTGTCGCTGCTATTCACCGTGGAGTAGATGGAGTAAATTTTCAATTCTTTTGGGTCATTTTACGTGCCATAAATAAAAGGCTGTCTGAGTTATGACGGATACCCAGTGGCCCGCATTCATGACAAGACACTGAACCGCAAGGTCAGTAGTAACTTAATTTATAGTTTAGGAACTGAACAATTGGATACAAACAGAACTGAAAACGTTTTAAATCTATCCCAACAAGAGATTGGTATTGATTTTTTTCAGTTACAAATCTTGGCGTTCATTCAACTAGGTTAGCTGAAGACGACAAGTGGCGATTGCTGCTAGCTGAGGCAATAAACTTTAGATGAGACAAAGCGAATTCTTAGACAATCATCAGCGTTTTTAAACGTGATTGAAACTTGGTTTTTTAGAGTCAATGACAAACGTCACTGATTGAGAAAACCAGAGAAACAAAGTTGGCGAAGAGGAAAAACGGATTGCCAATAACTGGTTACAAACAAACCACTTTTTGGAAAACATTCCAGGTAAATTAAATACCAAATCTTGTGCCTTGGTGTCTGTCGTGGAATATATCTCCGACTTCTTAGTCTGGATAGTGATTGCAATACGTCATTACAATAGATCACAACAGCCACATACATGATATTTTAGTCAAAATTTTCAAGACAGTTGTTCGATCATTGTTGTCACAACCTACATTTCAGCGATGTACAGAACAATATCTATCCAGAAATAGAAAGTTTATTATGATCTCTCTGGCTAGAAAAACAGGGGAGCCCATGCTCAGTCACCAAGGTCAAAGGTATCAAGGTTCACAAATCCGCGGTAGGGCTTGCAGTCCAACCAATCTCCCACAGTTTAGTCACTACGATAGCTTCCTTTTCAATGGTTTTCGGAATGCAAGATTACTAAACTTGGCAAACGCACGTTGTCTTCCACGCTTCTGATTGATGCATATCTGTTACAACCAATACCTATTTGATAGACAAAAATTTTACGTCAACCAGTACATGATGATGACATTATTAATCCATGCAACAACACTGAAAAACATAGAAGTTCATTTCACGAGCGACCATGCCGCCTCACATACAGAAGGTTGAAATGTAGGCATTGGATCCCTCTTTACCGTCTGAATCACTGGAAGTTCATTTTTGCCTAAAATCTGCAGTAAAGTGTGGATCACTTACTGGCCCCTTTCCAACGAAAAAACCTTGGGCCAATTTTTGCAATTGCAATATCAAAGGAATCCCGGCAAATTAGTGGAGATGCTACCTGATTTTCTGAATAGTTTCTCCACTTTTCCGTCACGAAATATAGTGGCAGTAGTCCTGGGCGATGGCTCTTATTCACATAGCAATCACGCAGCATCGGACGATTACATCAGCATCACTGATACACTTGCGGTTGCGCTGGCTTGATCTACCTTGACCGGACATCTAGCATGGTACCCGATCGGAACTTGTTTCACAGCTGTAATAAAGAGATAATTTGGTAAGTGCATACGACGGCTGAAAGAGGAAACTACTCACAAGGTTGCTGAAAACTCTTCGACAGCCCACGACCGGTTTCGCCCTTCTGGGGCTCATCAGGTAGGCGCAGTCCCCTAGTTTCCGTCAACATTATGTTCCACTTGAAACCAAATTGGACGGTTTTAGACAAATGCACTCACTTGCAAATTACTTTGCTTTTCAACCTAACTGAATCTTTCGTTTATGACATTCTACAACTGAATGTGCAGCGCACAGGCCGCCTCATGTTTCAGTTGGCACAATATTCGAGATATCGCAGTATATTTTCTTAAAATAAACTACTCTCAAGGTTGCTGAAAACTTTTCGACACCCCACGACCGGTTTCATCCTTCTTGGAGCTTATCAGGTAGGCGCAGTCCTCGAGTTTCCGTCAACCTTATACTGTGATAACTCGAATATCGTGCCAACTGAATCATGAGGGGGCCTGTGTGAATATCATAAGCGAGGGATTCAGTTGAGTCTCTCCTGAGAGCCACATTGATTTGCAAATTAGTGTAATTCTCGAAGGTTTAAACAGGCGATACAAGTCATTGACAGTCTAATTTATGAGTCTGCCGACAAGATGAGGAGATGCAGGGATGATTTACTCGAGATTTTGTTTGGTAAGTGAATCCATTCTGTGCTGAAAAACCAGGAAGCACGGTACAGCTGTTTTCTCAGCATTGCTCACCTACTACAGGTAGAAGCTTAACGTTTCCAAGTTTATTCGTGAGAGGCGCATTGTTGATGGTTCCTACTATAAATGAGACAGATTCAAGATTCATCTTAGCCTTTCCACACTGTTTTATTTCAAATCTTGGGACCCTTGAGACATACTAGAATGGGCCCATCATCTACCTTAATTGATAATATGAACCCAAGTTACAGGTGGATATCTCGTGGTAGCCATCGACTGCACCTCTTTACACCTGATTAAGTCACAGAATGAAATCGAAGTAATAAAGTGAAGACCGGAATTAGGTTATTAGCACTTAGATTAACGCGAAATAAGCCCGGAAAAACTGGTTAACCAAAGCACGCTGAGTCTGAAGCCCCCTCCCACACGAATGAAAATTCAATACAACTTGAGATCTGGAACCACAATTTTCAGTGATACATTAGATTAGAACGCTAGAGGCTCAGATGGACAGTGGAGCTATTCAGATTTTCCAACCAGTTGCGCTTATTTCTTAATGATGGTCGGACGACCAGCTAAAACTCCTTTGGTACAAACCATTGTGGAGTGCTATTTTTGTTTGGCCGTTGTACTGTCCTCAATAGACTTTTAACAGTGAAGTGCATTTAAACAATGCGTAGAAGAAACACGCATTTGAAGGACAAATTTAATCAGGATCGGCCATGAACGACCAATGAATGCACTTTAGCTATCAGTATTTTGACAAGTTACCAGACTGAACCATATTCAGGTCCAATATCAGGACATTCTATTCAGCTTAATTTAAAAGTACGTATTTTATGGCGAAACTAGGATAGCATAAGTAATTCAGGAATCATTCCAAACTCCAGATAAGTTTGCATATTCCCTCCAAAGTACACATGGGCTACTGAAGATCAATGTGCAATTCTTGGCCAATAAGCGTATATCAGTGGTTTCTGAGTGCATAGGCGATTCATAGGAATGAATTGAAAAGCAAACCAAAAATGCTAGCAAAATTTCCTGAAATATCCACAGATTTAAGTTTCATTCAACTATAGCAGAACACTTTGAGGAAATGTTGCCTGTCGAAAAGACATTGTGTTGCGCTCGTGAACTAAACAATTTAATAGCAACATTTTTGAAGCATTTTCTCTGGAAAGACAGTGTCAATACCCCCATGTTTGAAAGTAAAATATGATCTTCTTAAACATAAAAAGTGACGAGAATATTACCGTGTTTGTTCACGTGAGCAAGCTTTTTTGAAGTGTACTTATAAGTGCCATTTCCGCAGCTTAAACCAGTTGTGCATTACCCGACGAGCGACACTCAGAAATCGTGCGTCAAACTGTGAAAAATTAGTAAGTTTATACCTACTGTATCTTCCAGAGATTCGGGGGCTGGATTCGGGTTTGTGAACCGAGATTAAATGATAATGTTAATCAGTTATGAAATCCATTAATTTCTGAGTTATGCTCAAGATTTTGCGAGGTCCTCTGCACAATTGTTAATTTCACCTCACAGAAGTTGACCTTAAGTCGAACTTTCAGGTCAAATGTCCTTATCTGGTTGAGCAAATGATGTTTGATGCAAATGAGCACAAATGACAATTCGAATAATGTCGAGTGCTACTGACCGGAAAATCGATGATAATCAAACAATGCTTTATGTCAGGCAACAGCACCGTAGAAAACGAAAACAAAACTGCATCTGCTCAAAAGTATTGATCCGCTGACACCGTCTACTTGAATGAGTAATGTAACATTATCAAGTCAAACGGAGATGACGTTATCAAAACAAACCAGCACTAGTGTTGGCAAGAATAATCCGGAGGCTGGTCAGTTTTGAGACGATTGTATTAAATTTCATGCTAGTGGGCGTTTCATGCAACGTGTATATGATGAAAATATCATGCAAAATAGAAGAACTGACTAGCGAAACACACTCGTTTGCAAACTAGTTTGGTTTTTTTGAGAGATTCACCTGGAACCCAGCTGAATCTCTCATTTGTGGTGATTCCAGGCAACTGAATGTGCTGTATCAGGCTGCCTCATGCTTCAGCCGCTACGATATTCGAGATATTACGATACGCGTATATTTGTAATGCACTACTCATAAGGTTGCTGAAAGTTCGTCGACAGCCCGCGACCGGTTTCGCCCTGCTTGAAGCTCATCAGGTAGGTGCAGTCCCCGAGTTTCCGTCAACCTTATGTTCTACTTGAAACCAAATTGCACGAAATTAGCGAACTACACCCATTTGAAAACTAATTTGGTTTTCCGAGTGACTCACCGGGAACCCAGTTGAATCTCTCGTTTGTGATGTTTCCGGAATTACTGACTGCCCTTTTATTCAAAATATAGTTACCTTTGAAAGATCTTTTGTCCTTTTCCTTCCCTAAAGCACTCTGTTCCGCTGAACAGTTTAAACAAGGCAGCAAAAAACAACAAGGTTATTGAATGAATTTGTTTCGTACACTCCCATCCACCGCAGAACTTGTCAGATAACATAAAACAACATATCACAGTTTACGATATTTATACAACGATACTTGTCAGTAAAACCAAGGGAGTCCAGATTGACCCCTGGGTCTTTCTGTGCACAGAGGACAGGCTTGAAATGATTTATCGATATGGCCACAAAGAACCACAATCTATTAGGCCACCTGCCTTGCGCTAACACCCGGAATTTTGGTCTGAGTTAAACTCAGTGACATGTATCGGTTAGACGTCTAGAGATCGACCATTTGGTCCCGGATTCTACCGACATTGGGTTGGGGTTAGCTGATGTGATACAAAGTTTTTTAGGCACATGCTCCTTCACTCGCGTTCTGAGCCTTTTGTCACTTCCACCGATAGTTTTACCACCCCCACTACGGTTGAGAGAATAAATGCAATGATATGTAGATGAAACTAAAGTCGGCGTTTCGACTGGTGGGTGTGACTTAGCTCAAATGTGCTTCATTGTAAGTCCGGTGCAAGGAGATATTTAGTGTCCGTTGAAATAGGCCTAAAGCGTGGTCATCAGTGTGAGGAATTTCAGTGCAAAGGTTCTTTTTTGGTAGTGTGGATGACGCTTTCGGTTGATCACTTGGACCAAGATGCTTTCCGAAGAAGCTATTAGAGGGGTCATTTGACTACATTATACATATATATATATATATATCAGCAATTTAGCTTCTTCCGCGACTATATCCAAGATGCAATTCCATCTAGCTCCATGAAGTGAAACCATTACCAACGCGACTTTTTCATGTAACAGACAGAAACTTGTAAAATTCAGGTACTGCTGGTTCCCGATGAGTAAAGCAAGATATTGTGCTATCCGAGTTTCTGGTGATCGTAAACTTCAAAAAAGAAGTTTGCCGGCCTACTCAAATTCGCAGATAAATAAGATGTTTTAGTAGAGACTGTTAAAATGGAAGGTAGATGAGTAAAACAACATCCAAATATTTTCATAAAGGAAACTACTCACAAGGTTGCTGAAAAATCTTCGACAGCCCACGACCGGTTTCGCCCTTCTGGAGCTCATCAGGTAGGCGCAGTCCCCGAGTTTCCGCCAACCTTATGATCTACTTGAACCCAAATTGGACTGTTTTCGAGAAATACACTCATTTGCAAATCAGTTTAGTTTTCACAGGAGACTCTATTGAGGACACCATAAACGGGGGATTTAATTGAGTGTCTTCCTCGAAAACATCCAAATATCTTTTGTAAAAGAGAACTTGTCAGCTACCATTGCTTGGTAAAGTTTGATAATGAAAATGCCGGTCTCTAAATGCTCCCCAGAGCCATACCATTAAACTTCTCTGGAAGTAGAAATTTAGGTTCTTGGTACGAAGTAAAATGAGGTTTTTAGGAACACGGGTAAGAGTTTTGCGAGGCCTGACTGAGACTTCAAATAATCGCCTAATATATCCAGTTTTAATAAGGAGGACTCTCACAAATGCACGTCAAATGAACACAGGATTTTCTGCGAGGCATCAATGTGTCCTCGTAATGTTAATGAATCATTAATGATTTACAAACAGAGATTTCCGGGAATTATTCTAAGAATTAGTACCAGCTATTTAGCTGGGTAATGGCTGGGCTGAACTATATATACATATACATTTAGGACAAACGAATACTTTGTCTTATGAGTATTTGGGAATCCATAAAGCTAGAATACATATGTATTGATAGTCTTAGGCCGGTTCGATAGATGAACCCATGTAATGAAAGACGCTATAAGTCAGGAGTACTTTGTTCCACGTAGCTTATCGGAGAAAGATTTGGAACTGTCGGCTAAAACTGCGCTTATTTGAACAAGTGTTTAGTTTTATTTGGAATAACAGGGCAGAATCGCTTGTTTTAGTTGACTGCAATCACAGTTTAGTCTCCCGTTACTTTACGTAAAGCTTTTGTGTGTTCTTTCGATGTGGCACGTTTTTTGTATATCAAATAGGAGAATAAACAGTCAATGAAATCAGTCGGTTTCGTCTTGTATCAGTTCTCGTTCCCAGAAGACGTAAACTGAAGTTACCTGAGTTGGTCAAACAACTGCTCTTGTTCAGGAGTGCTCAATTTTTATGGGCAGAATTCCTAGTGATAGTATTTCAAGTTGTAGCAGATTTAGGTTAACATACGAAAGTTTCTTCCACATGATTTCTCAAGTCTGACGAAAAGTCATTCCTGGGTTCAGCCTTCCTTAGGGTTTTTAAAAATTTTTCGTGTCATCGCACAAGTGTGCAGTTTACTATAATATTTAATCTAGCCAAAAACTAATCGGCTACCGAGAAGTGGCACAAAATGGCCCTGTGTTTCAATCAGGGCTTCCAACTTTGGTTGGTGATGCTCAGGAACCATCGTCACTAAAATAGTTTGAATATTTGTAAAACTGTGGCTATTTAATTTTGAATCTAACTATCTCGTAAGCGTCCATTGGTTTTGTCTTTTGGTCAGCTTATATCAGGGATTCTGCTGAATATTTCCACTTTTGAGCGTGTTTTGATTGTCACTCTGGTCGCTCAGTGGCCCAAATAAAGTCCGTCAGTGCCATTTTCGTTTTCTTTCTTGTTTTGGGCTCATTTGTCAAAACAGCATCATTTGAATCTGCATCCGTGTCAGCTACATTAAATAAGGATAGTATCGCGCTCCTAAATTGTTATCGATCAAAGATGAGACACCGCGGTCTCTTTAACATGAAGGCCCCTTGTTTAGAAGATAGGCTGGTTAGCTCAGGCAGTGTAGTCAAATTCTGCATTCTTCTCCCAACTCGGGATTTTTCACAGTTTTTTTAATTCTGAAGCTAGCTATACGTTTGGCCTGGTAATATGTATGGCGTATTGTGCGTATAAAATACTCCGTTTTCCGCTATATTCCACTAGTCCTCCAGTTTGTGGATTTACACAGGCTATTTAAAATCATATCTAATTTGAGACCCACCCAGAGACATGAAAAACCGCTCTTATTAGCGTGAAAGATTTAGACAAACCTAAAATGCGAATCAAGATACTCAACAGCTGAAGGCCCACTAACTTAGTCGATATTTTGAATACGTCTATGAAGGTGTTCTCTCGTAAATGCTTTAACGAATAAGTGAGGAAAAAATTTATATTTGTGGGGTTTTTGCCTTACAGTGAAAGTCCACAAGTGGTCACTGATAAGTGTATTCAGACGATCAATTGCAAAAAGCATAAACCGAGACGTCTGGAGCTTGAAATTTGCCTTCAATAGAAAACTATTTTTAGAACATCAGAAAAAAAGCACTGAAACTTGCTGTTTTCGTTAAACGCTGATCGATCAAATGAGACCGATTCCTCACCATGACAACGTTCGACTCAGTGTCTTGTATGTGACCATGCATAAATTGAGCGGCCTTCTTTACAAAAAGCAGATTTCTGAACAATAAAACTTTCATCCGGCGATCTTTTTCATAATTTGTTTTTGTATTTCGGCTTACTGCTAGAATAAATCTTGTGTGCTGCAGGACATCTCAAGCCACAGCTATCGACGATAACTTAGTCATGTTGTTCACCCGAATTGGCGAAGGAGGGCTCACCATGCTCCACTGCGTTGATACGGTATGGAGTGTTTGTTGAATTCTACTCATCGAGCCCCGGAAATATGGATTCACGTTTCATCGTTTTCGTCACACGCTTCCGGATGATGAACTGTCTCGACAACAATTAAGGACCCTTCCGGGAAAGGCCTCTCTCTGGTAGGATAAAACGCTAAATGTTAACTGCTGGGCTTCTACTCTACCTACTTAGAACAACTTTGTATTATTACATCTTCTCAGTACCCAATGGCTCATGAGATTTTCATGTATTCGGTCAGATCTGTTCCAAACAAAGTATTTTAAGAGAGGCTAGAATTCATCCAAGTAATGCCATTCATCTCTAGTTACAGGATAAGTAGAGACCTACTTCTTGTCCTTTAGGACTGCTCCTAACACTCCCCACTGTAAAAAGAGCTTCAGAAAAAGTATGTTTGCATGTTTACGTTTCTGCTATTGGGAATTACATCACCAGGTTTTGTTTAGACTAACTGCACTTATTCACAAGCTCCTTAGATTCACACACTTTTGAAAACGCTTTTAGTTTACAGTAATGGGCTGGCTTGGGCAACGTGGCAACATCCCAGCCCTTCCTTCGGATGGCGTAGCAGCTAGGCACCGGAAGGGTGTTACAGCTGAACGATCAACTCACCAAGAATGCATTTATTTTCAAAGGAAGGATAAATTAAGACGGATGGACATTACCCAGAGGCGTCGAATATTTGTGACGGAAATATACTGGTGGCTCTAGCAATCGCTCAGCTGGCCGTTGATCTTTTCACCGAGCTTGGCAACTACCTTGCACCGATGGCGTCTTCTCGATTGGTGACAAAACATTTGCAAGCCAACTGCGTAGCTCGGAAAAGGGACCAACAGCTAACTGATCAACTACCACATTGGTATCGCTCTACAAAAAATAAAACGCAAATACGATTTGAAATAGAACTGTATCGTTCTCCCAACAAGAGTTGAGTTTTGTATAGAACAAATCTTTTTTATTCAAAGAGACGATATTTATCTTTCATTTTGAATTCTACACCTCGAATAGTCGCACTCTACGACGAACTTACAGAATCTTCCATTTTTTTTACCTTTACTGTAATGTGAGTTTATTTGGCTGGTTTCCGGTTGACAAGGGACATATTTCAGCCAGTAGGTTCCACGACCGAAATCTAAGTGAGTGTGCATAGAATATTAGAAATTATAAGACTCAGCGCAACAAGATTATTAGAGCACTGCCCCCTGCTCATCCACAGAGGTTCGGGTGATATTGGCCTGTCATTGTGCTTGAATACCCTTGTAAGATGCCTCGGTATACTTTTGACGGGTGTGTGGATCACGATATGA
Organism: Opisthorchis viverrini; assembly: GCF_000715545.1. Lineage (NCBI taxonomy): Eukaryota > Metazoa > Platyhelminthes > Trematoda > Opisthorchiida > Opisthorchiidae > Opisthorchis > Opisthorchis viverrini. Next base: position 794,941 of record NW_008751754.1, on the reverse strand, counting down.
TCGAGCAGTCTCAGTTTTTGTATCACTGAATTCACTGAATCCATTTTCTGGATCTCAGACTTTCACGTCTTTATACAATTGTCTTGTTAGGCCACACTACGGGGTATTCGTTGCGCTAAAAGTTTGCCGAACTTGAATTTGATTATGCATTAAGTGCAAACCACTGAGTTACTGTACTCAACTATCCATTCAGATACTACTTAAATACGTAGATATATTCTGTTATTGGCATAGCTTAAAAGAGAAGCCGATCAGAGAGGAAGCCGCAATGTCAACAGCTCCAAGATGACACTTCTTTTTGAATCAACTGGTAAAAATTCGTCATGGTTTAAAGATTAATAACTGCACTTTCCATCCATTAACAAAGTAGCCACGCAGTAAGATGTGCTCAAACGTGTTGCTGGTCACTTCTTTTTTAATACAGCCCACTAGTGACTGCATCTTGACTACAGCTACTCCACGGCAAAACCTGATTGTTGTTCGAAGAAATTTGTTGATGTGAGCTGCTTTATTTTCCTCGATTACGCAGCTTCCAAGACACTAGGCTAAAAACTTATCATCCGAACCGTCATTCTGTTAAAATAAAATAGAAGTCGCCTAGTTTATTACATATTAACCGTTCCATGAATCATTTATTAAGCAATCAACTCGTAAATAGAAAAGCTACTTTAAATCTGCATTGCTCTTCTCGGAGAATGAGAAGAAGTGCTTTCGGTGCCCCAATAGTTCATACTTGAGATAAGAGAAAACATACGAAAATAGGATCAGATATCTGTAACCAATATCTATAACTAGTATACAAAGATACCTTTGTATGGGTCCATACCTGACAGGTTTTTGTTGCTTACTTGAACGTCAAAAAGCTTCTGTGTAATAAAATGATTTTTGAAGTATAACTTCTCTTTCACGTCAATGCTTCTTTCTGAGGGAATGCGTTCGTCATTTAAACAAGCTCAGTGGTGTTTCGCCTCAAGTACTTTTATTGATAATATTATCTATCCTAGAAGACGATACTTTTATCTAGCTGGCCTCTCCTATCTGGCTGGATGTCGTTCCTCTCAAAAATCCAAGTGTGACCATACTAAACCTGCAGTGGAGAACTACAGACTGAATGTGTTACTCACTGATTATGTTCGTTCCGCGATATCGCAATCACAATGCAGGGTAGTACTTTGGTAAATATCAGTGATTTCTTTTAATCCAATTTCCTAACTTTTGCTTACTAACTTACTCAGTTTTTGAATGATTTCATCTCATGCGTACCACGCCGTTTGGAGGCAAGTTTTAGACCCAGTTCTGTTCCAGTCACCGAGTTGCTTGCTTTACATCGGTCCCTGTAGAAAACGTGTACTTACCTTGTTTTGTCTTTATGTAAAGTCGACGTAGGCTCAAGTAAGTCAAACCTTTTTCACATCAGTCAGCCTGAGTGATAGGATAAACTGTTTCATTGGCTCATGGAGCACTAATGACGTGTTTTGCATTGAAAGTTACATTTCCGCCATTATCTGTTTATCCACTTGGTTGTGACAGAACATTTGCTGATGGTGGATATGGCCTACTGTTATTATTGACAATGCCTGTACATAAAAAAAACACAACGGACACTTTTAACTAGCGAAGTACAAGCTGAGTATGTACACAATTAGTGCAATAACAAATAATCTAACTCAGTACTTTTCCACTCAGACCTGTGTGCGTAATGAGCTGAAGTCCAAAGCCTATATAATCAAATTGTGTACCATAGTTAACTGTAGAATTGTGTGAAATATACCATGAACATTTCCGGAAATCAGTAACCCTATTGGATGTTCTGCAAAGACATTCTGACGTGCCAAACGATCCCCCGAAGTCACGTGGATAGACTGCCTTAGTAAACGATTCTATTGGCAGGGCAAAACGGCCAATCAGGTTCCAGGAAGTTTAGCTGGTTAGCATGGAAACTTAGCCTAAAGACTGACAAAGTCAAACACGTGCCAAGAGGTGGAGTTTACGGATGTTCAGCATGTATTCAGGGAGTAGCTTCCAACTAATTAATCTGTGTGATTGACACAAACATCTTGCCGACAACTTGTTTATAAATAGGAATATTTCACTATTTCCACGTCCATAAACTTATCTGGAATTAATCATGGCGAGTTCACCCCAACAACCGCAAAGGTGGAAGCGTCTGGGCAGTATCAATTCGTTGGATGGCCTAGCTCGTAGTACCATATCTCTGGAGGTGCCGGAGGCAAGGAGCTGTCGTGAGGCACGTGAACAAAGCAGAAAGGAAATGCACGTATTGAACGAGAAGCTGGCATCACAGTTGGAAAAAGTGAGTACAAATAGTCCTTCAAAGCATTTCAACGACTGTCTGCGTCCCTACAACCAGGTTTATAAATATAAAAATGGTGATATTTTAAAGATGTTTTCCATTGTAGTTCATGATATTCATTGCAGAACAGCTCTCAGACTCGTGCTGGCAGCGAAGGTCGAAAGGCTGTCTTGTCTACTTGCTGTCATAAGCCTTATCAAGCATTCTTAAAAGTGGACTGTGGAAAAAATAAATCCAAGATGTTTTATTAGGCATCAGAGGAAGAACACAGGGACGAGAATAGATAAGCCACAGTTGATTCTGTCAAAGCAAATCAATAAACGCCTGTGCAGCTCATTAATTTGCACTGATTTCGAGCTCCAAGTGACGCTGGCGGTCCATAGATTGTTGCTGGTTGGGTGAATGCGGTGGCAACATCATATGGAGACAGCAGTGGCAGCACCGTGCTCTGTATCATTCATCCTAACACTACCAGATGGTAGGATGACTGACCATCACCAATTTCGCTGAAACGCACAGCCGCATTTCAAACAGGGTGTTCTTGGCACCNCACCTTCCGTGCATTTTTCTACACTTCTGGATGTCCTATTTATATCTACTGCGGACAAAGAAACCATTTCAAGACTCGCTGTAAAACATTTTCGTAACGGAACCACTCACAGGTTGCTGAAAACTCTTTGAAAGTATACAAATGGTTTTGCCTTTCTTCGGGTGCAATCCCTGAGTTTCCGTCAATATTATGTCATACTCAGATAGCACCAAATTAGTAAGATATACTCATTTGCAAAGTAGTAGTGTGCGGTTTCTCGAATATGGTGCCTACTGAAACATAACGCGGCCGTTGTGCAACAAATTTATTTGAAAAACTGTCATAAGGAGTTCCACTTAATCTCTTTATAAAATCAAATGGTCTTGCAAATGAGTATTTTAGTTTGATTGCAGGTACACCATAATGCCAAAGTGTAAGTGAAGTCTAGTTGCAGAATACTTTCAGAGAACCCACTAAGCTAGCGCGCGATCATACAGCTTGTAGTAGAGTTTAAGATCGAATGCACCACTCGAAGTCTATTTGCCTTGTTCGAGTTTAGGCGAACTCAGGCACACAAGATCTATAAGTATACCTTGAAGAGACAACTCAGCATTCTTTAGTCTAAGGTGAACGAGCATGTCGTTTCTCTTGACACGATTACCGAAGAACATAGGTGCCGACTTTCTGTCCATATTAGTGAGCTTTCATTAAGCTGGTAGTCGCCAAAACTATGGAGTGTTCTTATAGTCGACTGAACAAATCATAGCAACCACATTTGAGCACGTAGCCCGGGATATATATATTGTGTTTTCGTGGATTGAGTAAGTCCCAACGGTCAAGCTCATTACACAATACCAGAATAGTACGCTGGGGGTAATCCATAGAACGGAACTGGCCTTACGAAACTTCTGGCTAGCCATGGCTCTAACAGAAGTCAGCTGTTATTCCAAACTGCACTGGACTCAAACTGGTTTGTGGAAAATCTTCTATGGTTGGAATTGCAGTACACTATCTGCCAGGTATATTCCACCCTTATTTTGGGGCTTTTAGTTTCATCCAACAACCCGAGGGTATGTATCATGGGACCGAAAAGTTGGATGATCTGACCTCTTGAATGATCTTTATTCAGGACGCTGTCCCGTTACAATCCCTCAACACAGATTGGTCCAGTATCTCAGGTTTCTACTCACCGTAATACTGCTTCCTCAGACTCGGAGACGTGACCCTCATTGTCATTAGGAGAACACATATTGAGATCTTTATGGCGTGTGACCAGTCTGCGTCTGTCCTTGTGGAGTCAATATTTAACAATGAAAATTTGGACAGAGATAAAAAGCAAACATGCTTCTATCGAAAAATGTGGGGGAGTCCAGAAACATCACAAAAGTTCCTCATCAGACCCAAAGAACAGACAAAACACTGTCCAAAATATGGCATGTCGAATTAGATAGAGTAATGACTTGGCGTTTGGTCACCATTACAGTTCTGAGAATTATACTCACAATTAAGTAGGCAATACGTAATATATTTGTGTACACAACCCAGTCTTCTCATATAATTGGCAACTTGAAAGTAAACCACCTGAAAGACTACTAGTGGACTGTCTGGACGCGAACTTTTAACCTCGTTTTGCTAGTTGGTTTTTGCAGCAGTAATTTGCCTGCATATAATCATTTCAAAACAACTCGTTTGCAAAAGGTCCAATATCGCAAAGCAAATGCGGATTCTAAAGAGGCAATCAGATTACAGAGAATCTTAGGAGTGCCATAAGCCTTCAGACAAAGAAATGGAAAATAGCCCAATAGTGGTGTACAACCATTAGATGTTGCTAAGTTTTACAACTGTTTGCTTTCAGGCAACAGAATGCGGGCAGGACAGGCACTCTTACAGTGCCAATCGGAGGAGCACCGGAGGAACTGTGTTGATACAAGCGGCAGAAAAAACCATGCCATTACAACAATATGTTTTAAAGGCGCGTTTATCACGGCGCGATTTGCTTCCCTGCGAACAACGCGGCTACCATTGACTCCAAAGAGATGAGTATCCAAGGTCACCCGAGTTAATACATACTTTCGCCTTTGATTTAGTAGAATGACGAGCTCTAGTTTATATAAGTGTCTTGACTTTCAACGACGTCATACGAGAGCGAAAGTCAATAAGAACTCTTCTGAATCTTGGCTAAGAATGACAAAAACTTATTGAAAGAAGCCTGTCGTCTGAAAACCCAGAGATTAAAAGTTGGAGTACAGGCTCATAAAAGCCGTAGTTGTGACTAAATCAGAACTGAAGCTGACCAACTCCAGTAAAGCGTTGAACTCGGTAAGATGCTTTAAACACAAAAGTACACTAAACATTCAGACATTTCACTAAAAACAGCGTTTATAATGCAGGTCAGATGTGCAGTACTTCAAAATTAAAAAAGAATGTGGAATTCAGGCGAAAGTTGCTGCATTGCTTGCACAAGTTAATAGGCTTTTGGCGCCGGCATCACGTTAGAAATGCAGGGAGAACGGAGCCTTGCTGGTTTGTTTTTTTATTATATCAATATCTGCCGGACTGGACGGGAGCAGAATGATTGATCGACCTTATCTACTCAAAGTTTTACTTTACTCATGTTATTCCAAAGTGACCGAATCCACTAGGGTTGGTCGCAAAGTAAGGGGCGCACGATTCTGATGAACTTCTATAAGAAGCTACAGAGGTTGTTTTAACTTGACTCTCTTTTGAACAGTCTTACCCTGATACTGGAGCAGTTATTCTGGTCTATATCAAAGAAAGAAAGTACTGAACTCGAGTTTCATACTCATTAGAGGTCAGCAGCAGCAACATCATGTACTTGGCCGCGCAGGGATTGGAGCTCCGGACGTCCGACGTGTGAGGCGAGCGTGTTAACACTACTTCACCAGCGCACATTGGACTAGGTCGAATTCTCACATCTGAGCAAGCAAGCATGTAGACGCCTGAGCAATGTGATTGGTTTGCCGGATGTCTCGAACGATGGCCCAGTACTTGTCCTGGTTGTGACAGTTGATTTCCCCGGGCTGTCAGAGCTCCCAGTCAGATACCATCATGAATGCTTTTAACTTGCATGAGCCAGTACCAATAGTAAGCAAGGCATGGAGAACATAGAGAACGATTGTTTGGATTTATCATCATTATCATCATCATCAACAGCATGACAGAAGTGCTCAAAACTGATGCTTCGTCACCGTGCAGCCATGATTTATTTGGAAAGTTTGTTGTGAAGAAAAGAATAGAAGTTGAAGGGAAGGGACTTAGCGCTAGCCTACCACAATCATGCTGAAGTGCCTACCCCTTCGGACACTCATGTAGGCAACCTGGTTAGAAACTGGCAACAAGAACGCCAATGACATCGATTAGCAGTCATATCTTATGGTGCCTACAACCATGCATCGTGGGGTCGCGCGGTGTCCATTCAGGATAATGAGTCCCGCAGACATTAACCAGGCTTTTCGTAATCTCTTTCACACACCTCTACTTGCGCCACTATGAATTGCTTGGACTAAGCAATTCCGCCTGAGTGTGTTAGCGCTTCTAACCGTCAGTGTTAACGATGAGTTGGTAGGTAGAAGTCTGTCTTCAGTGTGTGCAATATTTCACAGCTGTAGTTAACCAATTAGGACCGTCACTACTTAAATTGTCCTTTTGGAGCGGATTTCTAGCGGAAGCTCCGAGTAAAGCCTTTATCTAGGAGATTTGTAAACATGGCACGGAACAACCTCACCCTGGTTAGTAAATGGCACATGGAACAGATCACAGATATGGGGAAAAAGCAAGCTTTTTTGAGCGATTCAGTGAAAAAGTAATGTTAGCTAGTCATCAAAAGACCGTTGAAGCCGTTCAGTTTGCTCAATAATTAATGACAAGACAAGCCAACAGAAACAAAGTAGGAATATCAGCGAATATTCTCAATTGAGTGCCAATCGCAAATGTATTTACTCGATCCGATAAATCCAGAATCTATCCTAATATTTCGATTATCCCTTGTCCTTCTTCCACCAGAGAAACAGCTGACTACTGGAAACTCTATCCTGGTTTGCGACATCCGAAAGTGTGTTGATTGGTCATGTGCGGTGGTTTATTTAGATTTGATGAAAATCCTCCGAGTTTTGGAATGTTAAATCGCCTGTATTTCATCCAGGACGTCCTGACCGGTAACAAAATGTAGATGTGTAGAATCAAGGTCAATGTGCTTTATGCATCTCATCTAAATGCATACAACTTGCTACTGTCATCAGGAAGCAGCTCGGCCGTTCCGTGTTCAGTTCACACGTGACCCTCGCTGTGAGGTTGAGCCTAAATGTCAGTGAATGATAAACCGGTGTGTGAGGACACCTTACAAAGAACAGTAACAAAAAGAAAAGTGAATGAAAGGCGGTGGAATCCCGATTGAAGACTATGGCTGGTAGATCAATATCTGAGAAACGTGTCGGCTCCTCAAACTACGGTGTGACGTTCCAGGCCACATTTCATCCTACAAGTAAAAATATTTGATGCTCAAAATCCGGGACGCACTAAAGAGATGTTTCGTTCCTTTAGGGAATCATCAGCAGCTGATACATAGAGAGTCTCCACGTAATTTCGAACCCGTCATTATTTTCAGCGGCCAAGACCTGTGCTATTCAGTCATTCCTGGATGATCAGCAATGTAGATGACCTAAACACAGTTGACCTAACGTGGCACTTTACCCTAGTCACTGGACTAGCTCCAAGTAAATTAGACCTTAATTGCCCCTTGACTGACAGGTTTCCAGAGAAAAGGCTTGTGAGTCCTCCAAGATGTTGCTTCTGTGAAGATTACTTGTAGTTTACAGGAGCGGATTTTGCAGAAACATGTGCCCAAGATTGCAACGTGTTCACGCCTCGTTACGACGTGCGCTAGTTTGTTTCCGGAACTAGGATCGCGCTCGCTAGCGCTTTACAACTGGATGTTTATAGTAGCTACATCTGGCATTCAAATTTACCTGGCGTTTCACAACTTGTGAAGTTGTTCTGCACAGGCTAAAATCGAATAACCTGGTCCAGTTAGGGGCACTCTTTCCATCTTTATTCTTCATTCCCCGTGATAAGTTTGAAACTGGATCCAAAATCAGGGATGCGTGTCCAACAAATCGTCTGTTGATTTNTAACCTGGTCCAGTTAGGGGCACTCTTTCCATCTTTATTCTTCAGTCCCCGTGATAAGTTTGAAACTGGATCCAAAATCAGGGATGCGTGTCCAACAAATCGTCTGTTGATTTGACGTCACCCTCCTTTTAACCTGGAAAGACAAACGCGAAAGTCGTTGTAAAGTACCAACTTGGAACGGGGCGTAAACAGAGTGTATGGACATGTATTGCCTTACGATTCGTTGATATGGTTCAAGCCATCGTGTTTAGATGGAACCTTTAATTGATACCCTAATAGTCTAGTATATGACACCAAAAATTGATATTTAAGTCACCATCCATCTTCTTACAATCAACAAATAACAGTTCCATTTCACAGTTTCATTCGGGTTGTAACCCATTTTAGGCAAAATAGGGTTGTTTAATTTTGGCACAGAAGGTGAACTTACCGCAGGTTATTAGATACATTTCAACTATTCTTCATGCCCAATGCGTCCGGAATTCAGAACTTGTCTTCCTCTCCATGTGTTTGTACTTCTTCATGCATGGGATGACTTGGAACAATGTCGGGCGGCGTGGAGACAGGCTAAGTCAAACTGAATACCACAGCTGTTTTTCACAGTCGCACCTCACGCATATCGGCCCAGTATAGCCAGGCTTGTGGGCTGAAACTTGATAGAGTTGTCCAAGTAAAGAAAATTTTCAACCGACGAACGTAACGAGAAATTTGATAACAACAGCAGCAAGTCACCCAAGGAGATATTCAGGCACAACACCAGCAACTCAAACATCCGTCCTAACGACACTGCATATCTGCCAATCAGTTCTCCTCCGAACACCGCCGTAGTCAGCAGTGCATAAGTCAGTGTTTTCCCGTGCGGAATTTTTCGCAAACATGGTTAAGACAGCAACTACCTTACCGACTGTTCTGCCTCGCGATCAATCATGCTACATCGGACAACTGATGAATGTTCCCTGCCGCTGCAGCTGGGATCCTCTCGACTCACTTGGTTGATCAGGTTGCAGACACCAACACCTATCAACCTGCCGGCGGACCCAATTTGGTTTTAAATACTTCCAATGGACGGTTTCTAGCATCTCTGCTTCTGTCTCATCTTGTCAGGTTAATGACGAAACCCATCCGCTTGCTTTAGGACCGCGTAGTGTAAAGCTAAGCGTGTAATTCCCCCCGTTGCCGCTTTTTCCCGGTGATATGCACCTTACTACTGACTTACCAACTCAATTATTTTGTCACGAAAGCACTCGCGCATTCGCTTGCGCTGAATACGTCCCAGCTTGCACACTGCGTGGATACTTAATCAAGTAGGCACTTACAAGGGAGGAACGCGAAGAGTTTTGTGTTTCGGAACATTAGGCCAGTAGAACTCACCACTTGACACGAGAGAGGTTTAATCTCACCTCCGTTCTTTTGCTCTCAGAGAGTAATGAGCCTCTAGTTTAGTGATCATCCTGAAAGTTTCTGTTGGTTGTGTTTCCGAAACCTTTTGAAGCTTAACTAACAGACCACACCTTTTCTGCATAAACTGGGCAACACTCTTCCTTGTGGTATAATTTTGTGTAATTTCTCAGGAGAAACTTTAGTACATATTCAAGTAGAAAAGAGCCCAAAAAGGACAATTGACAATTGTTGTGTGAACGAAATGAGAGCAATCTGTCTTCATGTCTATGCTGGTAAACTTGTGTTCCCAATGAAGCTTTGATTTGCACGTGACAGGGTAATTCTTTAATGAAGTATCGTTGCCAATTTAAGCTACACTCCGTAAGACAAGTGACCTGTTGCAGTTTGTTTCACCAAAAGTAGAGCAAACAAAACTGGAAGATCAATAATACTCATTTCTTTCATGTAACTCAGGTGTACCGTACAATGTGTTTCGGCATAATAAATGCGTCCGCATTATCTGCGTTGTCAAGAACGTTCAGTGTCTTTGATCAATGTACTCTCCTTTGCCTAAGCACTCAAGTAGCCAAGTACTGACTAAATAACTCAAAGCAAGTTCAGCGGACAGTTTTTATTTAAAAACCGAGGAAAAACGGTTAGTCTGTCTGAAGGTTAAGATGTGACGTTGTTTTCACACTGTAATTTGGGTGAATCTGAATCATTTGTTTCGCTGGACTATCCTCGTAATGAACCTCAACAGTTTAGTTATTTACCGAGTCACAAACGAGAAGTGGCCTAGCACGTGGTGAGCAGACTGCAACTACATCAGTTTGGTATATCAGCTACAGCGAAAGTTTTATTTAACCCTACAAAAATTGGCTTCTCAGTCGGGATAAGTTAGCCCAAGTGAGATAAGAACACTTATCACAGTGCACTGCATCACAGAATACTGACTGATTTCTTTTCTCTGACAGGCTATTTCGTCCTGTGGTCAGCAAAATTTAGTTTAGTTGTTGGTGTTTGCAGTTGGTGTTTGCTGTAGAATTCACGTTCACGTCTGAAAAGTCCTTCTCCTGTTCTGGCATAATCATTCTGACGAGCTCGTACCAAAGGGGGAAATCAATGGACTCGAGTTTTGCTCCTAAAAGAGCTTATCAGTGGTGCATCTCCTTGGCCTTACCAGGGCTCTCATTCCGGACATCTGAAGCACTATTACACAAGCGCACGCCGAACACATCCGATGGATACGTCTTAGGTGAACTGTTTGGAATAATTCCTCAAGACATTTGGACCACAAGAATGATCTTAACTTGAATTCTGCAAATGCTAGAACCATCCACAACTAATCAGGAACTTTGTTCATATTCACACCATTCTTGTTTGAACGGTCGTCTCCGAGTTCTGGTGAGTCCACACCAAACCACTGGACTGGAGTTTCGCTTTCATTAGAGCTCATCAGTGCATATCTAATGGCCGTGCCGAGATTTGAACTCCGGACGCCTGACATGCTAGGCGATCGGGATACCACTAATCCACCAACGCGTTTTGGACGCATTTGTTCATTCACGTTTGAACGTGTCCAGTAGGTTTCAAGCATTTCGCTGATGAGCTCTGATAAGAGCGAAAATCCAGTCCGTTTCTTCCCTCCTTTAATGTGGACTCACCAGAATAACCGTGCCAGGACGAAATAAAAGGCTATTCTAAAGAGAGTGATTTGAACGTGGAAAGTCAGTTTATGCGCGCGGCAAATGTATGAGTAAGTTGGGCAGCCGTCACGAGAAGCATAACATGATGAGTGCCAAGGAAACTCCGCAAAACTCAAACCGTAGCCCAAGTGCAAACTATTGTCATTTGTTGTGAATCAGTGCAGCTGATGGCCACGTGACATTCCTCTGATTAGTCAGGTGACATCTAGTCGTGCTAAAAGGCACAAGCTTGTGTTCTTATGAGTTCAAGAGCCTATCGGTAAGGTAACTGAATGATGAAAAGTGAAGTAAAGTGCAAATTACGACACAAGATCTATACTTGCTGATTGCCCAAACAATTTGTCAGAAGAGCTTTTACGTCATACTTCTGAACAGAAAAACTAGTCCTTTTTAGCCCTATACTGTCCCAATATCGATAACAATCGAAACAACAATATGAGAACTGAAATACGTGAAGGATATTAGGTTGGGTGTGAGGCTTAGAATCTATAAGCTCTCATGTTATCATAAGTTACGAGATGACATGCCCACAAATGGGGAGAGCAATTTACCCCGAAAATTGAACCATTTTGTTGATTCACCAATGCTATGTGATAATGGCATCAATATACATATATATATGAAGATTACGTTTGTCAAGCAACAGGTCGCTTCCATAAGTGACAATCCCCAAGAAGGGGAAGACTGTACTTAAGAAGCACCTAAAGTTCTCTGGGTTAGCCCAGTGAGACCGTATTCACTAAATATCGGAACAACATTAGTTATTATTGTGCGACAACCCAGGGCATTCACAAGTGATTTTCCTTGTTGCTTACATTCAAGCAAAAGCTGTGGTCCTCATAATATATTCACAAAGATCGTCTCTTTCCAGAGACGGTTTTGTTGCTTTTGCATCCATATTCGTTTGTAAATTGATCTTCTAGACAGGGAGCAGTAGGCGGAGTTAGATATTAGCGATCTCTCGGTCCGACCAGATACGGGTAAGATAACGCATTCCACATGACATATACGGGCCATCTGGAGCCCAGAACCTGTGGTTCCGTTTACCTGCCTGGATAAATCTGTTCCGGTTCTTTCACTCAACCAGAGTTTAGTAGGTACTGTTGCTAGCATATGAAGCACCATCTGTCAATCTAACGACATCAAGGCAGTTTGACAGTTCCAAGCAATACCAAAGCAACTCCACGCAACAATTCATCATACAACATCTATGGTCACCTAGATTTGCCACTTAAGCTGTGTTGTTGACATGCAAACATTCATCGTGAAAATCCGCGATAGCGATTGTTATTGCCGCTTGGTATGGCGAGTTATCCCATGTTATAGTGAGTTCTTGCGTAACGCATTGGTTTCAGTCGAAAGCATAACCTCACATTGTAAAGAACAGCGGCTGTTGACCATAGAATGGACCGATTCTTGGTCGAATCGATTAGGATTAGTCGTTTACTTCCAGTTAAAAGAGAAGAATTCTTTCCCATGGAACGCGGTTGACATCGGACCGAAGAACTCGTTCCTAGCTGTTCAGATCGACCGTTTAAAGGTATACCTGTTGGACTGATGTCCCCAGATCCATCAAGCTAGTGAACCTTTTTAAAGTACCTTGTACGGCGTAGAAAACTTTGATGAATATGAACATGAGCATGAACCATAAGTTGTCCTTTTGCATATTGCCTCTAGGATGGAGCTTTCCAAAGATTTCAACGATTGTCTTGCAGCAATCAACAGGCCACAACAGCTAAACTTGCGGGTTTTATTAATCCACTGTGCAAATTCTCGGAGGATTTAACAGAGATTTTCGTCCTATCTAATAGTTTTGTTTCGCCGTTGGTCTATGCAGCCACACAGTAGCTGGTAGGATACGTGGTCCAGAGCTGTACACCATGTAACTCGCTTGCTTGCACGCATTTCTTCAAATAATTGGATAACGGTTGGTTGTCCTTGGCCGTGGAGTCAGCAGTGCAGCTAATGTAAGCTTTTGACATCTGTCAGTTGGCGACTGACAATTTCTGAACTTCTGTTTTTCCACTCGCGTCATGAAACAACTGTTTTATGGCAAGACGTTTGGCAGTTTGTAGTTGAACATCTCAAGTGATGAGGCAAGAGGTTTGCTTTACCTGCATCAAATGGATGCTCCAAGATTCAGCAAGAAGAAGATGGATTGACTCAGCCCTTTCTGATGTATTTTTGTATTACGGAGTTCAAAGTATACTTACATGAGTACCTGGGAAGTCTGGATAACATAAAGGGGTAGCAACACAGATGGCTAGCACGAAATGGAGTCCTGTACTGCATACAAACTTCTGAGCAAACCAGCACGTGTTCTACAATTTCTTAGTAAGGAGGAGATTATTGGACTATCAGAGTTACCGAGTCTGCCTAAACAGCAATCAAAATGACCGTCTTGAAAACGACTCATCATTTTTTTTAGTTTGTTAACTTGCACGGTAGTATTCAGTGATTTGTCCTCCAGAATATTGCGAGTGAATTTCCGCAAACCACTATGCGGTCTCCGAGCTTCTGTGCTAAAAACCTGTTTTAGCTGCTTTTTTAACTTTCATTTTGTTGGTCGTTCCAGCTAAAAACGCCTCTGCCATTGAACAGATTGGAGTATTTATGGATAGATTTTACCCTTTGCTTGGTAGGCCCAAACATGCAGTCGGCGAACTAGGGCCATATTTTTAAGAACTCACTTGCCTCTGGCATTAATGAAAGCCATTGTTATTATCGAACCTCGCGGATAGTAAAGTATGCAATAGCAATTTTTCCCTGTAAAAGTTTTTTGCACAAAAGTTTGATCAGGTAAGAGTCGCTAAAAATTCAACAACGAAACATTCTGTCACAGTCCAAATGGGCTCTTCTATAGAACTTGATCCTGTAAACGGTGCTTTTTCACATCAATTTAATGAGGTAGCCGCTTTATAGGATGTCTGAAAATGAGTGGAGATTTTTCCTCTCCAATACGCACTGACAAATGGCATAGTAGGAATATGGTTGTGCTTCGGAGGCAAGAGTATTTAGAACGCCCGATCTTCAAAACATATATGAGATTTCCTTTGTAATAAATGAATAAATTCTAACATAAGAACGACGCTTTCCTGGCTACCAAGTTAATTCACCGTATTTTACTGCCATAACGGCTTTTATTTCGTTGTCCAGATTGGTGTGATCTTCTTTTCACGCATACATCATTCTGTATACTAAGAAAATAAAACGCACAGAGAATGTCTGCATACTTGGGGTTGAAGTATCGGTTATGATGGCGTCACATCTTTGATGAACGCTATCCACAAGGTTTACCCACTTGTCTGTAGTGGCTTTCAGTGCTAATGCAAGTATGCCTTGGGCTAAACAATTAATTAGCCAAGTTCCAACAGCCTCTTCCAGGGAGTTGGAGGGTTTGGTGTGCGCTACAGTGGTCACAACTAGTGAATAGTACTATGATGTCATGCTAGTGAATAGACAGAAGCGCAGGCACATTCTGCCTAAGTAGGTACATCATCCAAGACGAACTCTATGAGAGCGTACAAGTGGCAAACATTCGAGGTATTTATTCGAGCCGAATAGTTAGTGGAAATTATCGTCGTACCCGTATCCTAACTGCATATGTCAATCGATCGCCGGGTAAGAGTTGGGACGATCGATCGTTGTCTTGTAACTTAAACCCGAGCGAATCAGGTTGCCTTATGGGTGGTGTATTTCGTCACACGTTGATTCACGTTATTTTTAATTGCCGTCAGCCCAAGATATCGGAGTCACATTGTCTTAAGATGACGTTTTTTACGGCCGCATATGGGTGAAAAACGCACCTCAGCAAGTGCTACGGATTTTGAGCACCCTTTATTGCCATACATGTTGTGGCATCTCATGCTGCGAAGAAATTGTCTAGAAGTCAATTTTGGCCATGAACACAAGGAAGCAATTTATTGTGAGAAACAATGACTTATTTTGGAGGGGGTGTTTAATACAGGGCTGAGCATGAAACGTGGAACACCATAAAACTTGGAAAGTGTTTCTTGTTGACGCGAATTTCCTAAGAGTTAAATCGTATTCGGAGCAGCTGATCGACCTCTTAGTGCCTAGTGGAATTGCAGTATTACTAATACCAATAAATGTATCCCAATATTCGTACAATGTGATTTATACGATCATGGATGCAAAAATAGCATCGAATGTTCATTGAAGTCTCTTCAATGTCCAAATTCTACTTTTGCACTTTCCAGATGCGCTTTCTAACAGAACAGAACAGAAAACTGACGGAAGAATCTCAGGGATCTCGGGGTAGATTTACCAGAGAAACAGAAAAACTGCGACAAACATATGATACAGAGCTTCGACAACTCCGCCAGTTAGTAGACGACTGTGAACGCGAGAAGGCGGACAGCCTGGCGAAAATGGCCAGTTTGCAGCAAGCTCTTCGGACTAAACAGGACCAGTAAGTCTAATATCCGGAAGTATGCTGTGCAAATATTCTCATATTCTCCGTCTTTAAGTGATCTCAAAGGTGATGAGAAATTACTGAATTTCTTGCTAACGTAGCAAACTTTCAACAAACTCTTGAAAATGGTCTTAGCAAATTAACACTTGACTTGTCCTGAACCGACTCGGTTGCGTCATCAAAGTAGAGAAAAGCGGAAAATTGACCTCTCAGTTGTGTTCGCCGGTTAGTTTGTTTTATGAGACATCTATTTCAGTGGGGAAAGAGCGTTGACCATGCATTTGTGTGGTGAGTGACACACACATGTGCAAATGTGGTGTGGTAACTTAACGGTCTCTCTGAGTAGATGCCACTCTGGGACATATAAATGGTCGCTTTATACAATGAGATCCCCTTCCAAGGATTACGTCTGTAGAATCAAATAGCATCAATTCCAGTGGCACTCATTCATGTGTTTGGGGTGCAAAGTCACAAACAGTGGAAAAACCTGAAATCAGACAGCATAATTCGACAGATTGTTTGCACGGATCAACCTTGGTTGGTCGCGTGAAAAACCTCAGCTAGATTAGTCCGTACTGTGTAAACACGCCTCGGAACACGTGCTTTGTTACTCGAGGCGACTGAATGAACAGGCAGCTGAGGTTTATAACCAGGCCCGAGTGCATGGCCTACTATGGCCATAGGTCATCAGAGTGACCCGGGAACATCAATCACGGTTTCACTCCAAAACCCCAACGCAAGAAAATACCAACCAGTCACTATCTACTAAGCTAACGCGCACGACAGTCATTGAGAGGCGCAACTAGCTTGCCCGGGGTTGAGAAATCGACCCCGTTATTTTCACACGGCAACTGAATGCGTCTTTTGTTGTGTTCCTATTCGAATTGTGAGAAAACCTGATTATATCTCGCGTACGGCAATCTGCCTTCTTGCTGTGTTGTCAGTGAACTGATATTTGTAAACAAGAAACCTAAGGCAAGGTTATCCAATCAGCAACTCGTATTACGCCTCCCAGAACTACAAAGTAGACGAGATAAAATGCTCACAACGATCTGAGCTGAATATGCGTAGGCTAGTGCGTAGTAGCCCAATTCAGAGACCGAATTCTCAACTACAGTGGCAGTGAAACGGTCGGCTACATGGTAAGTGTATTTTCTGTAAATATAGGCATGCTCTGCTCAATCTGCACTCATATATTACAAGAAAGATGTTTGGTTAACATATTGATTTTGGGGTTGCTTGCAAAAGGAATTGGGTGGCACGTTGTGGTTTGTCTTCGAATCGCATCACAGCTGGAGTAAAGACACAAAACCCGTGAATTGAGCTTCCGTTTTCATCGAGGACAGTGTTGCATCCGACGATCTCTCAAGTTTGCTGGAACGCGCACCTATTCTGCTGACACGTGATCTGTTCACCAACCGCGTCGGTGATTTTGTCAGTCCCATGCACTCATTGATCTGTAGGTCCTTCCTATCACAATCTGAGAATTAGTAATGCATGTAAGATTGAAACAATTGTTCTACTTCATTGAATGCTAAAGCGTTTACCGTATAGGTGTCTGTCGTTGTAGAATATACCTTACTAACACCACCATGATCAACCGCTTTTCAACCGAATGTGTTCACTAGTGGTGTGTGTTCCCTACTCCCAGCGGCAAGCCTCCTCGGGTACAATACGCTGAAAGCATAAAAGCTCCTCAATTATTTAGAAATACGTTTAAATCTTTCCAGCACCCGCCAACATAAAACGTCTACTCGTATGTTTGTTTTTTTCTCTGCTTATTTATCCACACCTTTATCCTTCATAACACTAGCATATAATGGGGCGCACTTCATTACAAAATAAAAATTTACATACATTAATAGTCATCTGTTATGTTTCCGGAGACTTCACTAAACTATTATTGAAGGAGAATAATCAGCAGATTTCAATCGCTGTGTATAATTTGCAGTCACGCTATGGTGTTTAACAATTGCGCCCGTACATGTGAGGATATGGGCACTCAAAGTGTAAGTTAACAACGCTCAGCTTTACCAGAAGTTGTACATCCTGACGCACGCAGAGCTAGTGGGACAAAGTGTTGAGAGAGTCTGAACGGGGGCGAATATTTTATGGCTTGCCTTTTGGCTACTCAGCATGGTTGCACTAAGCGTTAAACACAACGAACAACACTGAAATATACCAAAACTCCCTCGCGAATCGTTTCTTTTTAATGTCAGACACAATCTTGGCTTTTCTGTTGCATTACTCCAGTGTGAATCATATTCGTATGTCGTTTCTACCTGAGTCTTAGCAATGAAAATAACAATGCATCTTATGGGAGATTATTAGATGCGTGCCTTCTGCAAATGTTGCTTGCAAAAAATTGGTTCGATGCTCTTTAGGCAGCTATGCTTCGGTGTTTTTTCGGACTCTTTGAGGTTAGATACACTCATCCATACTTGATAGACTATAACTCACCGTCAGCTGACTGGTCAGACGTCACACAAAGAACTAAAAATTCTGTCGACCAAACTTTCTGCTTTAACGGTACTAGCTGGAGTGAGGCCACAATGAAATTGGCCCTAAATCTGCTTTGCAATAAGGATACAAAATTTTCGCTTCCATTCAGAATTCAGCATCTGTCACAGGCCAACCAGAAACTATCGCAACAGTTGGACGATGCTTTAAAAGATGGCAGCGCTAAAGAAACGGACAGAGCAATTTTACAACGCCGTTTGAATGCAGCAGAAGAGGAAATGCAACGTCTCCGTGGTGCCTTGGAACAATCCAAACAAAATAATCAACAGCTACACAAGGTGAGCTTGACTATAGCATAAACTATAAAATACAACTTTCGGATGATCACGTCATGGCTTCCGGAATCTGCACTTTGGGTGGCAGGTCACGACGGTGTTCTTTGAGTTGTCCAATATGACAACTAGGCGCTTTGTGGGCAAAAACCTTTCCCAAATGAATTCAGAATTATTTCAGAGTGTAAATTCACACCTTTAAATCAATGGCGGATGACTCCAAGGATGAAAACCCGCGTGACAGTTTTGTACTACTTTCGAACGTTCTAATGTAAACAGACCAACAGCCGATCTGTGTGCCTTCCATATCTGACAAACGCAAAACAAACAAACGAGGCTGCTTCCCGATGTACCTAAAATCTTCACTCCTTTCGACGCCTAATTCAAACATAAAATAAGAATAGAGAGACTAGTCCTCTGTGCCCGGTCTTTAGCCAGTTTTACGAAACATCTAAGCAGTAAGACGACAACGTACGCCCAGATACACTAAACACCCTTCCCACAGAGGCCACGAATATCTATGCATGAATATCCCATGGAAAGTAGTGAGGTACCCACTTCCTTCAGGACCAAACCTAGAAACTATATTCTATACTTTTATTTTCTACCACCACGTGATTTTTTCAGAGAGGAGATAATACTTGACTTTATGCATTGAACAGTGCTAAACCATTTTCCACACAGGAAGGAATATAGAACATACAATTTTGACTTTATTGTTGCAATCGGACTTCAGGAAACTAAGGGCTTTAGAGTAAAATGAATCACGGCTCACCCACTACAACACAGTAATATTTTTTACCAATATGGCTACTGAAGTGAGTAGTAAAATGTATCCATAAATATCTGTCGCAAGTAGTATCCGTCGTGGCAAATAAATAATTTTTAATTGTTGTGTTGTTAGTTAATCTGGCGTTTATAACGAGATAATAAATAGTTTTGCCTTTTAAGTAACTCCATGTATCACTAGGTACTTTGCTGTGGTCGGGTAACAGGGAACAAGGGTGGTCGGAAACGTAGCTGTGGAAACGTAGCTGTATTCAAGCCGATTATAGATCTCAATGTTGTGTGGATTGCCCGATTGAACTTTATCGTTTTGCGGATGACCAGAAAGGAGGGTATTGGAGCAACTATGCGGGCAACCAATGCAGCAATAGAGAGGGCATAGTGACATAACTGTGAGACATCTTTTTGGTAAGCGGGAAGTAAGCAGAAGGTAAGCAGGAGTTCAAAAGTTGATGTGAAGTCTACAAAATTTCTCAAACTTTTTCAATCAGTTTGTCTGTACTGATAATAATGTCTGAAAGAAGTTCTCCAGCAGACAACTGTATTTAGTGCTCTCTCAGTCATCTGTAACTCATTATAATACGTCGTTTATTGACTAGTGATGAAGGAAAATTTTCGTTCACAAAATATTTAGCCTAAATTTGGCGATCCCGGTGTTTTACCTACTAGCCGGGTCCTTTCCAGAATCACAGACTTCAGCATCTCCTTTCAGAATCTTGACGAAGAAACCGCAAGCCGCATGGCTTGTCAGTCGGAGATGCAAACACTTCGAGAGGAAATGGAGTTCCAGCGAACGGTTCACGAACAGGAATTGGAAGAACTGCGGGTCATGTCCAACGTGGACCACGAACAGGACCGCAACCAATGGCGTGACGAGATGCAGCGGGCAATACGTGATATACAAACAGAGTATGATCAACGTTTGGACAAAATCCGCAACGAGATGGAAGCCAATTATAATAACAGGGTACACACTTGTTCATTCTCCTGTTCGATACCACTATCGTGTGCTTGATGTCCTAAACACACATATAAGGAGGCTAAATTCTGGCTCGGAAACCCCTACATTCGGCACAGTGCTTTTCTATATATAAACCGGAGTATTAACAGAATTAGACCATAGTTACTTTGTCCAACCATATCTTAGAAGCTTCTATTGGCGGGCAGGTAAACATGTATCCACTATTTTACACTATCTTTGTGTTTAGATACATGAACTGTGGAGTTGTTCTGGTGCGTTGGTGATAGGCATCATATTAGTCGGTAGTAAAGTTTCTAGCAGACAGCACCTCCGATGAATAGCCGTCTTGTGTTATTTTCAGAATTCACAGATTTTGTTGGACGTAATTAGCCTAGGGATCTACTTCTTCGGTCCTAGTTTGAATGACTGGTGATTCTCAGAAAGAGGTTCTGCTGTTCCAATTATCAATGCCATTTCTCACAGAACAGCCAGTTTTGTCACTCACATTTTGATCTGCTATAAACTTCAGGACTTTAGGGACAAAAAGCGGATCTTGTTTGTACACTAAATTTGATGCTTTTGAGAATTACGACCATAGTTTGAATAGTAGTCAGAATGTTTTGTCTGAGCAGTCCTCAATCCTTGTGTGGGACCTCATAACCACCAAGTCAGAGGCTTAGAGCTTCCAAAAACCCGTTCATAGGAGAATTCCCAGCAATATTTAGAATCATCAGTTTTTTGATCTGTATAAACTTCAGGACTTTAGGGACAAAAAGCGAATCTTATTTGTACACTAAAGTTGATGCTTTTGAGAATTACGACCATAGTTTGAATAGTAGTCAGAATGTTTCGTCTGAGCAGTCCTCAATCCTTGTGTGGGACCTCATAACCACCAAGTCAGAGGCTTAGAGCTTCCAAAAACCCGTTCATAGGAGAATTCCCAGCAATATTTAGAATCATCAGTTCATCTGGGAGTGACAAGAAGTGTTGCCCTTTGATTAACGGCGTTATCTCGAAACCTCAAGTCTCCAGGGACTCGAGCATTAGACGTTTGATGAAAATTCCAAGTCCAGAGCTTAACATTTATCAAGCCTTGATGAGGACCTACGACCGGCCAGATTTTTTTCAGTATTCAGATGATATTTCTCAGCATAACTTGAGTGCGCCTAAAGAACCAAATCTCTACTGAAAATTCCCAAACCTCCTCACACTAATAGCAGTTAATAAGTAGCTCAGAGGGGAGGAAATTCCACAAGACGACTCAAGCTCTTAGCTGAGAAATCGTTACTTAAGAAGTCGGCCAACACGTGACCAAATGATCCGTCCTCCGTGATTGAAGGATGGGTGGCGCTGTATCCTGTCCAAGTGCGAGTTATTCGTAGTGCTGATAGCCGCTCGTGGCCGAACATCAAAGCGTCTATCCTGCAGATCACAGGTTTGGAACTCTAGATTCTCGTAAGATGTTCAATGACGATGGTCCCCGAAAATGGTAATACAGCTGTACAATTTTTCTCGGTTTTTAGCACAGAATGGCCTTACTTAAGGGTGTATTCTCCATTAGATTCACATGAGTCCTTGAATTTATCGCCAGTTAGGCCAGGAGCCGCACTGTGACTCAAGTTCACCGGCCGCACAAACTGTTCGGTAGCCATCTGGTTAAGGAGTAGCAGCCCGGAACTGCTTTAATGAAGACCAATGGTAACTTTGCACTATTCCAGAGTGAATTCTTCTTTCTCACAAGTGCACCTGCCTTCAACTTATGCTTACTTTGAGGAAAGCGATGAAAAAGTTGCCTAATTCTAGCGAAACTGCATTTTGAATTGTTGTACTGTTGTTAAGTTAGAGTTCGACAAAACACTCAAATCGCTCAAGTGTGAACACCATCGCCTGAAGATTCAGGTGCGTCTGGCGTGCGCTTATGTGGCGGTAACACGCTCGCCTCGCATGTCAGATATCGGAAACTTAAAACCCGGGCACTTCTGATGAAGTCTAATAACAGCGAAGCTCAGGTCAAATGATTTCTCTCTTCGGTGCCGGCTCAACAAAATAACTGTGCCAAGACCTGAGGATGACTGTTCAAATGCGAGTTATGCGCACGCGAATTCTACCAATCTCGCAACAACACAAAACTAATAAACCTGATGATCAGTTTACCTGCTTTGGTGCAAACTGATAACGTTCTGGGTGTAGTGCTCAATCTTCGAACCGTTCCAACACTGTTTGCTTTAAACGCCATCTCGCACGGTTTTCGTCATCGTTTCTGTTCCAGATGGCGGCCAACTCTTACAAAATTGCCTATGATCTTCCAGTCACTGTTTTACTCGCCTATTCCATGAACAAATTCCATAGTGAAAATGTTCATATACTTCCACCGTATTCTCCACTCTTTAGCTGTCAGAAGTCAGTAAACAATACGCCGCCCAGAATGCACATAGTCAGCAGGTCTCCGAAGAGAACAGACAACTGAAGAATAATTTGAATGACGCGCAAAAGCGTGCGGAGCAGCTCCGTCACAAAGTGAGCGGTTTAAGTGTTTTGGAGACGTGAAGGCTTGTTTTGCATATGTTTTGTATCCATTTGGCGAAGTAATATTACGGTGACGGTCCGTGATGGCCGGCAAGATTTTTTTACACATTTTTGCCACATCGGTTCAAATTCGGTTTGACTCTCCTCACAAACTATTCCTCTACCTATTATTTCCGGGAACTCCGGAGATAAAGCAATCTCACTTCACCTGGAACCCATCACATTTTGCTAACCGCTAACGGTGAAGAGGAGCTTTTACGATTTGTTGTTCAGCGTAGCTAAATCCATTTTTGACCCGGTAACTAATGCATTCCTCGACTGGCTAGTAAACGGTGTGTAGTACCTTCGGAGAAGCTACACTTTGAAGTCTGGTAAACTCTCGACTTATAGACCATCTGGTAGCATCTTTGAAAACCAGTGAGATGCATTCGATCACGGACGAAGTGAAAAATCGATCAACTATGCAGATGATTGTTACTAAATCACCTTAATATTTACGGGCTAAGGTTGCTTGTTCAGGTACGTCGGAGGGATAGAGTGTCCTGAGGTCGCAGACGGAGTAATGCACTACCAGCAGAACAGCATTGTATCGGTGAGTCTGATCTACGATAGTTACTATACGCAATGAACCTCAAATAAACCACGAGTGTGAATATCCACAGTAACTTGAAGCCCTGCACAAACAGGATATGGCAGAAAGTCACCGAAAATATAAACTCTGCTGTCGTGCGTGTAAGCATATTCTAGGCAGACCTATGAACCTTTATTGAAAACACAGCTAAGATCCTTCAAAAGCAAACAGACGAGTCGGAGCGAACGGTTCGCAGTCATGTGAAGCGAGGACGCATAGAATATCAGCTAAAAGCAGTCACTCCACAACAGAAGCTTAATTAAAATTTTAAACTGCAAAAACAAGCGAGAATAATCCGCAAGGTAAGCGAGCCAGTATCACCTTTAAACATCGACCCGTTTATAGTCAGTGCAGCTGAACGTTGTAAATGTTTATCGATGAGCACATCTGCTGGATTACGCCAGCACACAATGGCCTGTTCACCGTAGGATAATGGTAGAAAAACTAAATCCAGAAGTTGATCGTGCCTTCTGGAAAGAAGGTTAAGAGCTTTGAAACTGTGATCGGTAAACCCTGTCCTCAACGACGGACCTGCTTGTTCAAACATTTCTGAACTACTTATAATGGAAAGCAAATGGTTCTCACTGAAAATAGGCCCGAGTTTATTGGAGCGATGGAATATTTATGATCGTTGTAGGCGATGAAGCACGCGTGGTTCGTACACTACTCGAAAGCCACTTCTAGCCTGTCAAGTCACACAGTAGGTATTTGGCACGTAAAGAGCATAGGTCCACACAGTGTGGTCAATCTTGCGAATTCAATGAATTGAGCCCAAGCCCCATGAGAAGGCACACAAGCAGCAGGAAGTACAAATAGAACCAATTTGTTGTGTACCGGGAGTAATAGCATGATGTGAAATTAAAGTAGAGAGTGACAAACGTTTTCGGGCCAGATATTTCTGTCCTCAGCAGTCTTTCGGTTTGATTCAACTTCTAACCCCGAGGCCAAAGTTTTCATTCGTTTGGCAGCCGACCGCAGGGTTTCAGTGCTTCAGGTCCTAAAAAAGAGAGGGGCACGGTGCATTGTTCCTCAGAAGTCAGCGATGACGCCTTTGGTACCTCATCTTTCAAACGTGTTCTCACGCCTGCATTTCGATTATCGGATAACTGATAGTGTTGTTGGTGTAAATGCGTTTAAATCGGTTCATTCTAGGAAGACGAAAAAGAGTGAGGGTCGATATTACTAACATCGTTTATCAATAGTAGCCTGAGGGGATTCAGGCCTACTTCGGTACGCATGTGGCTTGAATGACATAAAGATCCGAATAGTGCGCATTTTCGGTAGCTCTTGTACCATTACCTTTCGATGGAAAAGAGTTACGGGTGGGAGAAAACTCAAATGAATCGCGCACTCAGAGCACAGCTTACTGAGTTTGACTGCGTGTGTTTTATGGTCATTTCCTCTACTGGGGACATCATTCAAGAAAATCGTGTCAACTTACCATTAAAAGAAGTCATGTGAATGGTGACGTGCGTCAACAGTCTTAGAACTTCAAGGTACAAGATGTGAAAGCCAAACCATTCACACCAGATACATATGATGGTATCCACCTGATTCTTTGCCTCACCTGGTGTGTATCCGTTCATTTACGGTTGCAATGACGCGTACAAGCACAAAGCGACGGTTTCAGTTACTCTATCAATCAAAAAGGCTTACTGGGAATAACGATCACACCGTGGTTCGTAAGAATTGGTGGAGACACTCAGTCCCCTTAAAAACCTGACACACTTTTTGTGGATCTACCGGGGATCCTTCAAATACTTCGTTTATAGATGCCGCACAACAATGCAGGTGTCAGTGGTTTCCACGCGGTTTAGGTAAAGTGTTTCCTTTTTTTGGGAATGACCGTCGTTTTCTTTTGTAGGTGATGTCTGGAGAACCTTGTAAAGTGCCTTGCCACCATTCCCGCACTATAATTGTATTCAAAACACTATTCTAAACATGGAGGATCCATTCACTCAAACTGATTCCACTAAGTTTTGGGAATGACCTTTCTTTTGTAGGTGATGTCTGGAGAACCTTGTAAAGTGCCTTGCCACCATTCCCGCACTATAATTGTATTCAAAACACTATTCTAAACATGGAGGATCCATTCACTCAAACTGATTCCACTAAGTTTTGATTTAGTTTTTATTATCGTTTCAATTTTTCCCCGCAGATTTTTTCATGACCCCCATAATCGCCCAATTAATGAACATGACAGTTCTAGTAACTTATTTGTGGACTGCATACCGGATGATTCCATGGTCCGGAACATTAGTGATTTTCGTAATGCAGGAAGGGAGAACTTGTGTAGTTTGAAAGCGGTTGGTGGTCTTTTGTCTGTTTTCGTCTGGGAACTGAGCTAGGCTTGTAAACGATGCTTTGTAGCTCATGTTTTCGTAAGTGTTTGAAAAACTTGTTTGATTCACTGGACGCTGCTGAAACGTGTAGCCCAGTCATCGCACCCTTGCATACTTTTGTCTGAATGTGCGCTATTTCGTTTATTATTTATTCTCTCACACTATAGTGCACCCAGTTAGAAGAAGCCGTTCGCGAATGGCAAGAAAAGTACCAAGCATCTCAGCGAAAACACGATGCGGGTCTACGTGATGCAGAACGAGAAAGACAAAGTGCAGAGGATGCGCTCAACCGCGCATTGAACGAACTTGCTGCGTTGACTGATGTGAAGCTTAACTTGGAATCAGAAATAGCTGCATATCGACGATTGTTGGAGGCACAGGATTCGCTTATTTCTGGCACGAACGATACCCGAAAACCTCGCATATCATCGCCTACTCCCTACAAGCCAAAAGAGTTGAGAGTACGGGTCCCAACATACACCTCTTCTCAAACAACTTTTCCGAGGTCATCTAAAACTGACAGGTAAGTATGACGTTTACTATGAAGGGTAAGCATTGGTTAGTCGAAACAATTCATTGAATGAAAAGACTAGAAGGGAGTCAAAAATCATTTTTGTACTTTATTAGACTGGGATTAGATCAGTCGACTTTACGATGGCTTGCCTTTAGGAGGTGCGTGATTTTTCCTGTTTGTCAGGTGAGTTACTGGTCTGTGTGGCCTAGGTAGAATACCGTGGGGTATCACTTTTCAGCCGTTCAGGTAATTAAGTCATCCTCAGTAAGCCATCATTTTGGCCTGACTTGTGCATCACACCGCTGAAGTCGATAAATGAACAGATTGTGTCCAAGGGATTTTCTTTAAAAACAAAACATTTCACAGAGTATATTTTCAGAAAACTTAACACTGAGTCCTTCAGTGTCATTTGAGAAAGGCCGAATGCTTGCGCAAAGAATCAAAGGCTACCGCCATCCATCCGGTTTTATTTTCCTTAGGAACTTGACCTTTGAAAGTTAATATAAACATAATGGTTTGGTAAACCAGGCAAGGTTATTCCACTTGTGCGAAAATTTCGGTTGTCAAAAGTTCCAGAACTAACAGGGCAGAATTAGTGGAAGGATGAGAATGAAGTGTGGACTGCGGTGTTCCACAAGCGTCCTACTTAATAAGACACCATAAACAACTTTACTTCGTTACCGGATGGACCTGTTGTATAGATTAAAGCCTTAGTGAGGCAGAATAAATCATACAGTCCTCAAGGTAACTCCAGGACCTCGCGGCCACATGGAATGCCAAAAATTTACAGTCCACTAGACTACTAGTCCCCAATTCGCAATGAGAAGTGATCTGAGAAAACCTCACCCAGTACAGCTTTCAGTTCGATGGATTTCATAAAATAGATATGATTCACTTAGTATGTTGACTGCCTACATTGGTCTGTAATGGGGTTACAACCAGCTTAGTTGTTTTTCGTGACACCCAGACTTTAGTCCGAAATGTCAATAGTCAAGTGAGGACCTCTGATATCGCCTCAAGCGAAATAACCAGAGTGAGTGTGTACTCCAAAAACATACATAAATACTTGTATATATGTGCCTTATTAAGAATGTGGCGTTGGCACAGAGTTACCAAATTTGTCACATCGGTACTCAGACGATACTCTGCCTAAAGTGCCAAAACTGCGTGTATGCTGTATGTGTATCCCATGAAGTCCCTTGCAATTGGTAGGCCATCTGTCCAACCAATGGATCTGAAGCATTCCACGAAATTTGCTGAAGACGGCTCAGCAGGTTAGGAGTGAAGCTGTCTATCCCACGATTATTCAGTACCACATTGGAGTATCTTCTTAATACTTGCTTGAAAATACTATTTTTCCCCTACCTATCGTTCAAAAACTAGCATTATATCTCAAAATACCTTCGGTAATGAAAGACTTCAGTGGTTTTCTAACGACTTCAAGATATGCATTCTTCTAATCGTATGGACCTATTACTGTTGTATGGATGCTAATCGGCAAAGCTGACCTGATTGATCGTACGGCGAGAAGATAGCTGGAAGTCACGATGGAATGGATAAAGGGAACCTAGAGTTACAAACCCGTTTGACCAAGTTAAACTTTAGTCAAGAAATTATTGACTCATCTATATTGGATCACATTGAGCTTTTTGTTTATCACAAAGCATGATGACAAAAAATGTGTTGACTTCATTTGTCCATTACGTTCAGTCAAATCCTAGACTTACTTCCTCCGGTTTGGTTTCTTACGCTAAAACAGAAGTACCAGATTACAGCAGAACTCCGGTGAAACAACTACTAGATAACCTTCCACACAGGGAGCCACTTTTGGTACCATTTTACAAGAACAGCCTTCGTCAAGCATAGAGTTTGATCCTCTTTATGTGAGGTGGGCACCATCCACGCCTTCTTTATCGGTCACTAATGCAGGAACTGCTGTCCTTCCCCAGATATGTTGTATTGTCGCTGCTTCGTGTACTTCACCTCAGAATCTACCAAGTCCTCCTTTAGTTTCCAGTAATTCATGACAGCACCTTTGAGTATCAGAAGTACATCATCGTCCGGCCTTCCTTAGGAGTCACGAAAGGGGCTCCTTTCCGGGACCAGCAGCTGTTGTTGCATTATGCAGAGGGAGTTGCGAATCACTTAGGACGTTTCGGCGATTACTTTTGACAGAGAATGGGTATGTCTACTCGCATCAGCCCGTTAAGATGAATTCTGGCGGTTCAAATCCTTTCCCGTAATGGTTTTTCTTTCGTGCTAAGTGCACTTACGCTCCTCATCACAACATTACCGTATGAGTTAATTTCTGACTATTACCCTTTAGTTAGGAAAGTGACAAGTGACATAAGAGTGAATTACGGTTGTCTTCATTTCGGAACGTAAGGGCTTATGATGCATGCGGGTTGTCTGGCATACCAACCAAAAAATACAATGTCTGCTTTTGTGATTCAATTATGGTGTGTGAATTTGACTGGCAACTCGTAGAAGATACAGCGAGACAATCAGCCCCAAAGAGCCTAGCACATGACGTGTTGCTTTTTCTTCGGGGTTCGGTGATCAGCTGCACTACACCAAACGACGTTCTACATTTTACTTGCACAACTTTGATTTTTTCTCGGTTATTTCGTGCAGCCCATCAACTATCTCAGCACTGTCCTTTTTTGGTTCGTTTGTTCGCCTGCTGGTCGACAGCGTACAAACATCTTATCAGGCTCAAGTTTTTTTTGCATAGTTAATTCAGGACAATTATTTGCCTACTCTTTTTGGCCTTCACTTTCAGTGTAAACCGATGGACTGATAGGGAAGAACCCAGCGGGCAATCGGCACGATCTCACTTGGTTGAACGAACAGTCGAAGGTGAGACTCTCTGGGTTGTTTATATAGGTTTTGTTCCAAACATGACTGCCATGTGACTCAGCAACCTGCCAGGTCTGTTTGGCTGGTGTGGATTAAATTTCCGAAGGCCATTACTGACCACACCCTGTTCTGTCCCAAAGGCTTAAAGTGATTCACACTGGTAGGTGCACAGTTGTGGGAAACGCCCTTCGTGAGTAGGCTATTGTGACTGTACAATGTTCGAGGCTCGGTCAGGTCTGAAGCGCTTACGACGTTCCGATAGTCCGATAACCAAGGTAAATTCCAGCTTCAACCAGCCCATATTCCGTCACTTTCTGAGCCCCACCCAGTTGTTCATTTGGCGGTATGTTGAATCATTCACATTTAATTCCGTAGTACCTGAAGAGACAGGTGAAGGTGTGAGCGGAACGGAAATAGCCGTACTGACTGAGGGTATCGTGTATCAATTTTTTTCTGAGTATTCCCTAATGTCCACTGAATAAAGAGCAGAAGGGTCCTAATTATCTTTGATTTCTCTTTTGTCTGGATAAATGGCCGAAAACAAACCTCAACACAGGTTTTTTGTCAAAAGAATTCAGTAGATTCGCTTAATTATCAAACTGCCAAAAAGGTCAATGAGTGAAATGTTTGATACGGTGTGATAACTTCGAAAGCAGCAGAAACGTCAGGTGGATTACCATGGCTAATTAGGTGATAAGCAAGAGAAATTAATTCGGACCTAGTCAAGCTTTCTACATCAATGTTGGGTAACTGTTCAGCACTCACATTACGGGTAAAGTTACCACAGGAGAAACGAAAAACAAACGCATCGGAAAGGTAAAAAACAGTTTTCCAATGAGGATGGTTTTTGCGGTTGCACACCAAGTAGAGACAGTTAAAAGAAATCATGTGCTCGTCTGTATGGTAATCAGCTAAGGCTTAGGTTGTTTTTTTGAATGTCGAAATAATTGCGGCATTTAAGTATACTGGGAGTTGTTGATGTGCCGAAATGATACAGGCCAAAAATGTTTGCGGGTGATGATTCTCATTGAAACAGTGCTTGATAAACCGCAGAACCTGGATAGCCACCTGAAAAGATTGATATCCTCAGTCTAAAAGGCACACTCGCTTGGCTCAGAGAGCGATAAAGGAAACATTCATCCGTCATTACCTGGGTAAAATGTGAAAGAATGGCTTGCATGAACAAGACGGATATCTCCGGGTATTTTGTACTAACAAGAGCGAGTTTCTATCTTTCATCAACACCTGTAGCTGTTATTCGAATGTTGCCACTGGGGCTTCTGACCACAGAACACGAAGGGTACAGCACCTAAACGTGTTTCGGTATAAACTAATCAAATTTACAAACGAGCGATATGGAATCTCACATGGTGTCTGATATACAGTTACGATGTTTTTGAACGTCCTCGCTTTACTTTGCCAGCAATCATAGGATATCCAGGTGAGCAGGCTTTTTCTACCTCACGCCAGGCATTTTAAAATAAGGCACTACAAAAATGCAGTGCACTGCATTCGCCTTTAACTTTAAATCTCACCGCGTTTGTACTTGCGCCTTGATTCCACTATTCAGATGCTTTGTGTAGACCTCGCAGCAGAGTCACTCTTACACTGAGTCGAACTATTCCTGCACATTAGGATTTTTTTTACAATTTACGCGTAACTACATTTCCGATAACGGCATCTGCCAATCACCACTGCCAGCTATAAATTTAACAAATACGGGTTGGTATTTTCGCAGGAAACCTAGCAAACCCACAGCAAACCCGTCTAAACAGAATCATGTTCAGTATTTTAGAACTGAAAAGTACCCTAATATTTTTCAAGGGGATAGTTTGTTTTATTGTACTATGGAGTTTAAGTTGCATCAAAAGTTTCGGAGAAAAAACAAGTTCCAACGATGGACATGAGCCTTATAATAATGTAAGTGACGCAAGGCTGTGTCCAAAACAGTCCTCTTTCAGCACCGGCAAAATTATTCAAGCCAGTTTACTGCACAGTTTGCGAACACTGTCCGATTTCTTCTCGTAGCAAAACTTATCTGTAGTACGGATCCCTGGCTATGTCAGGATTTGGGATTCTTTCACCTGAGGTTTATATTAGGTACCTTGCCAACTAACCAACTAATAGCGCGTGCTGATCGAGCTTGAAAACTGTGTTTACAATGTGAACGACTACAATTTACTGCAATTTTTGGGTTTTGCGGAATGGATATTTTGTTCACAGTCACACCACTCTCGTTTGAACGGTCGTCCCCCCGTTCTGACGTAATTGTTCCGGTGAGGCCATACCAAAGAGAACCCCTGGACCCAATTTTATTCTTATGAGAGCTCATCGGCAGTGCATATCCATTGACCGGGCCGGAATTTGAACTCCGGACATGTGAAACGCGCGGCGAGCAGGCAACCACTAGTCCACCAACTACGGAATTATTGTCCGGAGGTTCCACGAGACTGATTTAGTGTCCGTCCCGAAAAACAACCCACATTCTGATGAAATGTAAGCTACTTAAAGGGGTCCGGTGTCCTTGCCGGGATTTGAACCCCGGTCACTACGATTTGACGATTCCACTTGCCTTGGTCAATGAATCACACGGCTTTCAATGGATACTTCTAACCTACTGGATACGGAATCCACTCCAACTGTTATAATTTGGAAAGAACAATGGTGCTTCTGGGATTAGTTTACCGTCGAAATATGTTTCAAAGAGTCGTCGAAAAGTATTTTTTAAGAAGAGTATCCTTTTCAGGTGCACCATTTCCCTCTGATGCAAATCAGGAAGGAAGAATAACCGCAGCTGAACACCTGGAGGAGTGTTCAAACGAGAATGATGTGCATGAAACTGCAAAAAGCCCAAAGCTGCTCGTTTTTTGGTAATCTCAGCTATTTCTAACAAATAAAAGAACCTACTCATTAGAAGAACCCGGCGCTGTTAGCTCACTCTTTTGACGTACGAATATGCTACCTACAAGCTTTAAATATGACGTCCAAATAATTGGACAACTCATTAGGGACGTTTTAACCATTGTACCATCACTTGGTGGTTCGCACTCAATGACGTGACCCACACCGAGCACAACTCGAAAGTACATGCAAGGCCGGAAATCTGATATCGGCTCATCATTTTCTGAAATACTGTACAGTTACGAGAATTGACCCATATTTAATCGCAACTGTTTTCTAAGCACCAAAGTGCCTCATGATGATGATTATGCATGGCAAAGCATCGGTTTGCTGGGAAATTGTCTTCTGGATTTTTGAACAGTTTACACTTACCAATGACAAAATATCTAACAAATCAAACATCCCAACTGTAACCGGATCACTAGATGCCTCCATCGCAAATGTCTTGTTGGATCAAGAAACCTCTCTACTGTAACCGTTCACCAAACATGTGTGTAGCCAGTTGGGCTCATTTCGGGTTCAGCTGAAGCCGGCTAGTCGGGTGTGAACTTTCGCATCCCAAGACCAATTCCGCCTACGTTGAAACTTTGATGATTGGCTTAATCCGGAATACCACTTGCATCCACACATCGACTTTATGGGGGCACTGACTATTATTTCACTATTCATTTGACGCAGTAAGTTTTTTTTAACTTCATCAAAGCACATTACCATAGTTTGCGACGTTTGTGTGTTTATTTGGATGGCATGTCATAAAACCTGTTTGCTCACTACTAGATATTGCTTCTGTTACGATTGTAAACTACGGAGAGTGAAATCCGGCTAAGCAATCGAGAAAATAAGATTGAAGGGAGCTTCTGGCGACAGATCAAGCTTAGCACACTCTGATCAATGGCGTATACCCGTGTATGGCAGGTGCGTGTAGTCAAAAGCGTACACAGGTCCCGTTAGAGCATGACATTTTTTAGGTACGACTTGACTATCCTCTAATGAGTTGATAACTAATATAGCAAGCGGGAGATTTGCACAAAACCCCTTCAATTTTGGAATGATGAGTGATCACATGGACTTAACTTACCTGCTGACCACGCCGGGGGTTAACCGCCACGTATTCTATCCGGAGCGACACTATTTCATGATCACTTGATACGGCGCTTACGCGATGTCCCTTCACTTATTCTTCGCCCTAAACTTCAATCACCCTCGCTTTTTGGGAGAAAATTCAGCGGAAATTTTGACAGCTTTCGGAAAACAAAAACAGACCAAGGTAGAGCAGTAATAGGCAGTTAATTGATACCCGTTATTTTTTTAGTTTTGAATCACAGCCTACCAATGGCTCACTGTCGGGTACTCCACCCTCGTCGTCAATGATCCGTTGTACATTCTCTCACTGCGCTATTCATTTTTCTGTATCCGGTGAGGATGTCCAAGCTGGTTAGTCCGCAGTGTGTCGTGACTTTATCACTCTAGCATTTGACCACTTTAAGCTGCCTATTCACTGGTAGTATTTTTATACAAGCCCTCGGAAAGCTTCTATGTTTAGATGATTAACATTCCATCTTTGATGTTCTACTTTATCGTTTGACTAATCAGTTACTTTTTTTGGATATCCGATCTGATTAGGATCACTTAGGCGGACTTTAACAAGTCGTTTCCAAGATACAAGCTTCGCATTTGAAGAGGACTATGACAACATTATCCCGCTTTGTTTTGTCTCCACCAGCTAACAGTTCGCAACGGTACCGAGTCACATCTGACTTTAACGAATATCCCATTCACTAGAAGCAACCTGTTCTTTTGATTCCTATGAATAGCCAGTATAACAACTCGTCTTCCGCTCCCAAGAGAACAGGTTTTCTCTGTAATAGGTAACATACTTTTCTATCGTAAGAAAATTTATGGTTAAGAATCCAGTGTTACTACAGTACCCCTTTATTGGGAATCCCCAATCGTTCATAGTGAATGAAAACACAACGTGGTGTGATGGCCGAATGTGGACCGGCAGTGCGAACAACCCTCTCTTATGCAGTATACCAACTTATATGCTCCATTTGGTGTAGATGTATGGCAACTGCACTGATACTAACCGGTCTGGCCAGTTGGAATAGGTCGAGTTTAATTGCACAACAGAAGTGACTCATTCAAAGACAAGATAACTTGTGCTGGTGACCTGATAGGCGCTGCACAACCATTCCGTCGAATTTCTGTGCGTCTCAAGACTCTGAAGGAGACTCGAACTACTTTGAAACTTCGTCCCTATTCCGTCTTGGTTAATGTTCATTTGTGCACGACCGGTTAACAATGAGGCTATTTTACCGCTTGTTGTTCAGAATGCCTTCTTCAATAAGTAATCCGTGGGTTCATATTTTGTGTAATGTCGCCCGTAATATAAGGCTTTCATGTAGAGAGTCTTTAGTTCGTCTGGATTAAACGAACTACAAACTCTATCACAGCTGCTTGTAACATATGCCGGGGCAAGATGGCCCAAGTGGTTAGAGGGCGAAATTACTGACTGGAAGGCCCGTGGTTGGAATCCGACCTCTGCCTCTCGACTTCCCCTGTCTCGGCCTGGGCAACCTGGCAGTATCCCAGCCCTCGCGCTTCCTTCGGGTAGCATGGTAGCAAGGCACCGACAGGGTGCTATAGCCGAACGGTTTTTTTAACATATGCCTTCCAGAAACGAAGTAATTTGTGGAAACTATCAAAGTAAGGCAGAATGTCTACTCCATCGCACGGGGTCAATTTTTTTGACGTTTACCTCACTGAGTTTGTATGTGGAACAATTTCTAATTCCACTTTCCATAGGTAAATTGTGTTACGTCCAGTAAACTTCCTAACCGCGTTAAAGAAAATATATTGACAGCTGATTTTCAGATTAGAACTTTGAGTGCAGGATAATTTAAGGGCTTCGAGAATGGCTGAATAAGTACACAAGAATTTATACAAAAAGGAAAAAGCGAACCGGAAACAATATCTTCTTCAGGATTGCGAGAAAAAAATCTGGGGCAGATGATAATGAGCGCAGTGATCTTTGTTTTCCAACAAAATTCCGTCATTTTTCTTTCTAAACAAGGATATAGATGCGTCCTCAACTGATGTGATATAATGTTCATTTACTTAGGAAACAAATTCTGTAGGTGGGTGGAAGCTTGAATTTTTGGTGTTATTGACTCAATGACATCAACTGTTAAAAAGACACACTCTTTGCAACTCTGTGGAATGTAGCAAGAATAAACTGCCACAATATCCACGGTTTCCTACTCAAGTAACAATTCATTAACGAATACTAAGATCGGGCTCTTGAATCAATAGATTTTCTTCGTACGAAGTCTGGCGTTCTGACATGTGAATCCATTGCTGTAGGAGACACGTAGTTGGGTTTAGACGCCGCCTTAGGCAAATCAGGTTACTGCTAAGAATCCACATTTGAAACACTAGACAAATGGTCAGGACAGCCAGTTATTCATGACACCAACATACCTCCACAGTTTGCCTTTCACCAAACTTGTGCATGACTCAACTTTGAAATTTGGTCTTTCATTAACACCACTAATCATACAACGTATGGAAGATGTGACTTTTTCTGACAGACTCCAGGATGTGCTTAATCCAGTTCATGGTATTTAGGATACAAAACCGTGATTAAGTTCATGGGAGCTAAGTTGTTGAGCCTCCCGATTGCCAAGCAAAACATCATAGATCTCAGTTGATGTCATGGAACTGAATGAAAAAGAACCTCGTTTGGTGTCTTGCTTCTATTGCAAAATTACATCCTATTTAATCATGAAAACCATCAAAACGATCTGTTCTAGCTAGTCAGATGTTCTGTGCCTCGTATATATCTTGCGTGAGTGGTTGCACCATTCAATGCACTGTTAGGGTTAGTTAGTTCCGACTCAGGTAGTTCCCTTTTGAACATGTTCGTAATTTATTCACATGACACTTCTCATCGTCAGTTTTCGACGGGGCCCGCACCATACTTTATGCAATGTTAAAATTCAACCCTTGGAATCTCCAAAACTCTTGACCACCTGTCAGTAGACTTGCGGCAGCAGTTGAGCCCCATCTAAATCACTCTATATTTTACACTGTTTCCTTAGTAAACACCTGTTTTGGGCTTTAAAAAGGCAATACTCAACTGTTTCCACAGCAAGATTTTGCCAGTGCTCAGTCCTCGCAAGTCACTTGGATCTTGAAGATGATTGATGAAAAACGATTTTTCATGAAGTGCACAGGCCACTTGCCATATACATATTTTAATTGATGGTGATAAATGACATCCTGTTGTTTGACCATGTGGATATTTTGCTCATCTGTTCAAGATGTTTCTAACACCGCTACACACCTCCCAGGCACTCCATCTGTGGCAGATTGATTCTGCCGTGCCCGGATTGAAATTCGAAAATGCATTTCTTACAGTAAGGTTTGTTGTCCTAAGTACAAAGGTGTTCAGGGGAATTGTAAAAGATAGGATGTTTCCGAAAGCATTTCGTACAGTAACTTCACATGAATAGGAGACCGAGTATGGTGAATCGGGGTATTGTTGAACTGATGTTACATCCGGCAGAGACCTCGTCATCATCTTGAAAACGTACAGCTCACTGATAACGGGTAGAAAGTGTGTTTGAACTTCGCCTCAAAGATGAACCGCTTCCTGTATGATGGGTAATGTAACCCAGTTAGATTGAAGCTTAGCATCTCGAGTTATTAAAGCTCCTCGCCACATAAGTGATCTTCCCTTAAGTCAAACGGTGAC
Source organism: Opisthorchis viverrini (assembly GCF_000715545.1). Taxonomy (NCBI): domain Eukaryota; kingdom Metazoa; phylum Platyhelminthes; class Trematoda; order Opisthorchiida; family Opisthorchiidae; genus Opisthorchis; species Opisthorchis viverrini. The sequence continues at coordinate 758,362 of NW_008751754.1, read as the reverse complement.
GTCAGCGACGCATTTACTTCCAGTTCGTGATTTCACATAAGCTGACAATGCAGACTAGCAGTGAAACTTGTTGGTCGCATAAGTGTTATGGCAACATCACCAACATCGTAGCTCAGTTCTGAATAAAAAATCACCTAAGCTCTGTGAGGGTATGTTCATTAACCGGCGAAATCGCCAGATTGGTTTTCATTCAAAATGCTTTTTTATTGCTCAGAGAAATATAACGTATGCCCGAAGGTTTTTTCGGTTTTATGGTGGACAGCTAGGCCAACTTGAACAATGGTAAACGCTAATTGCCTGACGTGAGTTCTGGTCAGACGTTATTTCATGCGGCATGTCATAGTTAAAGGCGATCCAGCAATTAAGACGAATGATAAGGGGAAACTTTTATTCTCTGAATCATTCTTTCCAGCAACAGTCCCTCCCGAAGGCAACAACGTTATGTGATACCAGCTGGCTGACCAACAGGCATCACAATACACTAGATAGTTCGCATTCATATTGCATAATACGCACGTGATTCATACTGCATGCCTTACAAAGCCATTTCATATTTAAATATGTATCTGTACACGGAAGGTGTCGCCTCTAAAATATCCATGAAGCTCTCTTAACATAGGAAAAATCTAGTTATTGGATAAGTTTGTGCGAAGCATTTCCGACCCATTGTCACAAAATGGGCAACAAAATATTATCAAAGCAAATTCGCATCTACTTTATCCACACTGGCTCCTTGTGGTCAACTTGTCCTTGCGCAAAACGATGTTATCTTTTGAAAAGTTGAACTTGTGCTCACGGAAACACTATTCACATTCTTTCTCATGACAAAGGTGGATATATCACTCGGTCCTGGTGCCTGGTAAACTCATATTTGGANCGTCATATACAAAACGCTCTTAGGGTTGGACAAATGGTTTTTGTTCTGTGGGGACAACAGTATTTTTAAACCAAATATTTCGGACTAGATGCAGATATTCTCATTGTTTTTGCCGTCAGTAAACAGAAGAAGTTGGAATGTGCCATTAATTGCATTATGGTGCTCATAGGCGCCTGACAGAAGCACAAGTAAAGCAATATTCTGGTCTTGCATTTGTACTACCAGCAGGAATCCTAAAGTTTCACATGACTATTCTAGTCACGTGCTTAGAAAACAACAGTATGACGTGTCTTGTGGGTCCAATGTGTAAGGTTACTAGTTAGTCGTTGGTCGAGTGAGCTTGGGAGTTGCCCAACTGCTGAGACTTTCCGCGGGTCATTTTGGTTCTGTAGGCAGACAGCCAATCGAAAAACCGATTGGGGTCTACTTCGTCCACACTGCTCTCAGTTACTTTATCCCACCCTGACTTGATTAGTCTGTTTGGCTTACATGACAAAGGCGGTGTTGGATTCAAGATACTCTTTTGTTCCAAAAAAGTCACTTCCACTCACCGTACAATGCACTGTTTGAGTACATCAAATGTGCTTGGAAAATTTTGGGAAATGGAGTAACTTGAAAGTGGTAGTCTGTCCAGTACCAAGTTATATCATTCAAAATGATACCACCAGACAACTGCTTAATTTCATGCCTGATGGTAACTAGAAAATGTGATAACGATGTAGCTATGATATACCACAAGTGGAGTTTTATGGCAAATCCCTTCAGGGGTAGTAATATTGAGGGGTCGGTTCTAACTGGGATTACATTTTAGCTCGTCTATCAAAATGCGATCTCAATAGAGTGGCTGAATAAAGGCAGCTGTGTTTGATATGGTTATTTCAATGTCTTTCGTACGCTTCCTTGTTTCCTCGTCCTCCACACCTTCACTGACTTAGAAAAAAACAGAATAGTCATAAGTTATCGTAAGCCAAACTAATCTGTGCTGGAAAGCCGAGAACCCTCTTACAGCTGTTTCATCCCTGTTGAGAATCAGTGCGCATATAAAAAAACCCTGAGGAATCTCGAATCCGCGACCTGGTTGGTAGTTTGGATACTTAACCTCTCGGCTTTGAGTGGCTAATGATCAGTGTGGTCAGCTCAAACCCATAAAGGATGGAATGGCTTCATGTAGAGGACGAAGTCCTCGTTACACATTCCCAAACCTCCGCACACTACCAGCAGTCATGAACTGCTTCCGGAAGGTAAACTGGGTTCCATCTGCCTCTTTTACTTTCCGCATTTTGTCGTAGAGTTTTTGAACCGAAATTGTTGCTGGCCTTCTACGACCACCGTCTTTGACAGAGGTGAGTGCACTGTGTTTGGAACAATCTAACAGTCTCACCAACACCAACCTCATGAGAGGAATGTTATCGCTTTGCTTAAGTTTTATGACCCTGTTTTCCCTTATTTCTGGGAGAACCTATAAACGATTGGATTAGTGAATCTTTGTATTTTGAAACTTGGCTAACAAGCCTTATCAATTAACCTTTTCGTTCTAACCAGAAGCGAGTTTTCGCTCAAAGAGCGACATATCTGTGCATTATTTGTTGTGTATTCACTTCCTACTTCGGTCGGATGGATTTTCACCGACGTAGGGGTTGAAAACCATTTGATTCTACACTACAAATTCTGTTGGTACAGGTTAACAATGTGAGGAGATCATATGACGCAGTTGAACTAATACATATGAAAAGGCTTCTAGAACATCCTCATTTACGTGGAACTAGTGCGATTCCTTAAAAACTGACTGACGAGTTTAAAGTGCCAAGCGGATAACAGCCCCACTGTCCAAATGAGGAGGATCTGCAGTGTACTAACAAAACTCATTACCATGACATTTCACTCAAAAAGATCTTCAAGCAACTAATCAAAATTCGAAACTACAGAGCTTGCATCAGACTAATCCGCCTTGTTTTAGCTGGCAGATGGAGTTAGGCCAGGAGCAGCTGAAAATAGAACTCAAAAAGGCCTAACCTCTTGAACACACTAGTGAGGTTTTTTGATCCCAATTTTTGTCACAGTATAGATGAGCCTTACCTCTGTACCGTGAAGACGGGACAAATTTGTTCAGTTTCAGTTTCATCTTCTCATAAGAATATGGTTTCGATGGGTGCCTCTCAATATGCTTGGGATATTTTCTGCTATATAACCCAAGGAAACTCAGGGCATACACCAAGCCAATACAAAATGAACTTGGGGAAGCATCGTGCGACCGACCTGAACAAAACGCAGTAATCCAGTGGTGCAAAAGCATAGTCTTTCGCCCGATCACATTACAAATTTTGACCGAAAAGGTCTAATTTTAGAGCTAAGGCTGTGTGTGTATTTAGTATCCATATCTGACTTCAAAATAGGTCGAACACTGTTGTTTAAGCACCTTGGACGCATCAGTGGGAGAAGCGAGTAGCAAAAGTGTAATAATCTAATAGAGCAATAAACACCACTCCACTGCCATCGCCTGGTAGACACCAAGAGTCACGCCGTCACCAGTTAAATCTGGTTCCATATAACTTAACCCCTATATGTCTGGCTACCTCTTCCTCAAACAGTTGAAATAGAATACATCAATCTGCCCAACAGATGGACCGACGCAAGTGTTTGTTTCAAAAACGAACAATATACTCATTTCTTTCGATTTTCAGGAGGATCCATCACTCACTCAATGAATTCGTGGTCCTTCAGTGTTTTCCGGTGATCACGTTTCTCCATAATCAACCCAGATTCGCTCATCTAAACTCTATACTAGACTGGACGTCACAAAAGTTTTGGCCATTTATTTTCAACCAGTATGTATCAACTGAATTGACGGACAACTATCTGTAGTTCAGACAGGGATAAAAAAACAACAAAACGGCGGAACGCGTCCGGAAATATCCGTTCTGGATGACATCTGGACACAAACCATCAGGTCAGGTTTTAATGCACAGATCTACACTAGTGGTAGCCAAAGTACTCAGTCCACCAGGTTGATCCACTACGTTCAATTCAAAAATTTCAACCAGTTGTAAATTTTTAGGACCAACTGAGAGGTAATTGTGTCAGAAACGTTTGTTAAACACTTGCAACTCATTTCGAACATCGTTGTGCAGCACAAACCTCGAAGTTCTGGGGATACTTGAAGCTCTCTTGACCACCAAACCTCATCTTGTTCACGAACACTGCTGAGGTCAATGACCGGATTGCCTTGACATTGATCAAATGGCCTGTAAAAAACAACCAATCATACCTTCAGCTGCAATCTTACGCTTGACCGTACACAATTCGAATGTTTGCAACTGGAGAAAACTCAGGAAGACTAAGACAACTCAGGTGGTGACCGTTGCAACCACATTCTACAGTTAGGCGGAAGAATGAACGGCCATATTCGCAATGCTTTACATGCATGGCCTAAGACCCTAAAGAATACGGCAGCATATATTCTGAAATTCCCAATGAAGTGTATGAAAGAAGTACAATATATTGAAACAAATGCCCAAGAACAATCTTTAAATAAAATGTTCTGGGCTTGAAAAGCAGATTTCGAAACCCGGTCGAAAATTCTTAACTGTAAGCCCTCGGTTTTACCGCTTACATATCCAGACCAGTCATATAAAACGCAGCCAGCATTTAACATGGAGTTGGCTTACTGATATATAGCAACCTTGCTGGCTGGCTCCCATCGTACCTAAGAGATTGATTAAGTCACCTATGATATTGAAGTTTCTACGTCAAAAGCGAAATCCGTCTAGTATCAGATCCATTAACTTTTCACGAAACGGTAGGCGTGGACACTCCTAGAAATTAGTTATCATTGGATTCGTTTTTTTGAACACAGTCTAGACTCCACTTTTCAACGCTAAGTACAATAGTACCGGATGATGTGCAGACTAACCATTTGTAATTGCTTGCAAATGCACGATCGCCTGCGTATGTATATTAACTAACCAGTCATCTAACCATTGATCTAGACGTCTTATGGAGAGAAATGTGCACTGGTTTCATTTGATGCCTCTCAACTCCGAAGAAATGAAGATCATAGTAATGTGTCACAATAAACAGCCGCAGATCTCCCCAAGCTTTAGGTCGTTCCATCAATGAACGGTACTTCTTGTAAAGCCCACGTTGTGTAAATAAATTCATCACCAATAATCGCTGAATCCCTTATGTAGGTTCTGTTTTTTCATGGACATAAAGTAGTCGAGTCCTCCGTGATCAACAGTAAAATTTGTGCACGATTCGTGCAGTTTGGAATCAACCTGAATATGAGGTTGGCTCCAAATCCCGGAATACATTCGCTTGATGAACCCTAAGATGGCTAGAACCAGTGGTGAGCTGGCAAAAAGTTTTCAGTGACTTCATGAGTACTGCGCTCTGTCAAGAAGATTTGCCATTCGTAAACTATCAGCACTAAACAAAATTGTTCACATATGTTGATCACCGATCATGTTGAGCGCAATTGTTTGCTACCTGTAAGTTTTTAGTCTCTCTCAATTTTCCATAGGTTATTTTGAGTATCAACCAATAAATTATCGATCGCCTTATGGTGGCTTCAACACAAAAAGCCTCAATTTTGTTCACATCAGTTCTCATAGTTTACCAACGATCAATTCGTCGCCACCATATCTATTACTGTGATCAATACATACACCTTATATTTCAGTACGGCGCATTGCAGTTCCCCAAATAATAATTTGGGTAAATATTCACTTCCAGGGACTAAGGAAGTCACTTAATCTTCCGTCTTTTGAAACACAGTAATTCTGACTGTCGGCTAGTCAATAGACCACAAAGAATACGACTTTACGCGGGCTTACCTTGCAAACGTTGATTATTTTAGTCGACTAACATATCCATAGCATATTCATAACTAGCCGGCGTAGGAAACTGTTTAACCGTCACAATGACTGATGCTTTACCACCAGCGTTCGGTCAGTGGGTGTTTTTTCACGTTTCTAAATGGCACACTGAACTTTGTGTCCGATAGATTTACCTCAGACAGCTCAATGAACCTACCGAAACTCAAACAAGGTGGAGAAAAGTATGGTACGGCTATAGATTATCCAGCTGAAAATTAAAGACCTAACTTAATATTTTGCCCATATGGCAACCACGTTTGCTGTTAATTTGTGAGTCAGATCAGGTTAAGGGAAATTCAGAAACCCTGTACAGTTGTCTTGCCATTTTAGGTGTCGCCACCAATGCGAACTTCACCAGGGACATTTGAAACGTTTCACGTATCGCACTGCAGATACAGCAACTTGTGGTAGGCTGACCAGATTTTACTGTCCAACTGTTAGTAAAATTGATACGGCTTTCGGATTATCCCGCTATTCAGCATAGGAGCAGCACTGGTCCTTCTTATAAAGTAGGAAACACCTGCACAATGCCATTCCAACTTGCGGCATAAGATAAATAGTTATCATACAGTAAAATTTATGATTTTACTCACGGTAAGCCGCGGTGAACGAAAAAACTAAGTTTCTCAACACAATTCAATAAATTGATAGGCTAACTTTCCTAGTTGGATACACCACAAGCTAAACCACCCAGTTTAATCGGAAAAATCAAACGATTTGAACTATTCGAAAGAAGTGAACTTTGGTCGTTAAGACACGGCATCTAATTGCGGCGGCTGAACAGCCAAAGTCCTGTCTATTTCAGTTCCTCATTATCCACATCAGCTGACTACACGTGGTATATCTCATATAACTCAGTCTGGTCAAAACTATCAGGTAGCCGATTATTTTCGAGTGACAGCTGCCGCTGAGAGGAAGAGGACCTTCGCTGAGGAGTTATTTATTAGAAAATGCCAACTGACCAGTTACAGACTATTGGACAGGGAAGCAAGACACTCATATACAACTTGTTTATAAAAACTGAACATTCATCTTCTCTTGAACGCGTCTTCCTGAACTTTCCCGGATATTGATTGACTGTTGCTCAAATCCAAGCAAATGCTACAGAGCGACTCCACAACTTTCGCAACAGATCTCCATTTTCAAGAGACTAAAGCGGATTTACAAGAAGAAAACATACTACTCGCATGTCTTTCCCATCGGTATTATCACCGTTACACCTCTACTGCTGACTAGATCGGGAAAACCAACCAAATCGCTCAAGCGTAAAAACATTTACCTGTTTAGTTGTGCATTCAGAGTACGTTTGGCCTCGCATGTTACATATATCGGAGTTCAAATCCCGGCACCACCAAGGATATGTACTGCTGGTGAGCACCGCATTATTAAGAGTGCAAATTCAACCCGGTGCTCTTTCCTTTAGCGTGGATTTACCGAAATATTTGCCCCAGGACAGGAGAACCCTTGTTCAAACGACGCAACATCCTCTAAGAAACAACATATAAAAACTGGAGGTATCTGGGATTTACTGCTCCTGAGGATACCGAAATCCAGGGCTTTTTTAGTTAAAACGTGTCCTAGTATAATGCTTTAGAAGAAAAACAACAAACTGATATAATGTAAACAACTGTACCTGAACAGTAGAATAACATGACAAGTTTATTCTTTAAACCTGGTATAACTCTAGAAGATCCTTGGAGAATAGTCACATCATAGTGATGGGTTCTGCGTTTCGGAAAAGCAACTTCTCTGGAACAAAAACACATTTTCTGCCCAGATATCCACCCACATATTTTATCTCATCCTTCTCCCAAATATGTGGTTTTCGCCCTGGAAAGAAAGATTACTTTGGAGATGGCGACTGTTACTTATCCGGATTAACCACTAACCTGTTCATTTAAACAACTCATGAACTAAGCACGGCTGATTCACAAGCGTACTATATCGGCGAACCCACATTGGTCTCACTTAGTCGGTAATTTAGCCTTGGTCACGCCCAAAGCACCGCTCATTGGAACCTTGTACATTTACCTTATCAAAATCTGGCTATATAGCCTAAGCATAAGACAGTACAGTGAGACCTACTCCAGTGGTTATATTGGGTTTGAAATAACCACTTTGGTTTTTATGATCACGGCGATAATTATCTTTTCCAGTGACCCTCAAATGACCCTAGATCTGTTTCAAAATAGTCCATCATAACCGAGATGACGGACGCTGAGTAATACTAAAACATATGCCTCGTTTTGCTGAAACGCATCAATCATGAGGTTCGTAAACCAAAGACAACTTCGTTTCGTTCTCAAGAAGTTCGCCTAATTTCTCACACACAGATGAAATGTTTCTAGCTCAGTATGCGAATCATGTGCAACAGTTCCCGTTTCTCAGCCTCGACAGGATTAAACAACCCTATTTGAATTTGCTAAACGCGCTTTTTTGACGGAAGGAGTAATATAGCGGTCACCTTGAAGTGTGCGAGCTACAATGACCACCCACTCTACTAGACTGCACTGAAACCGTGTTGATAACGTAAAACGTAGGAGTTATGGCGAACGAATACTGCCATGAAAATTGATGTTCTTCCACACAGCCTTTAGAGGTTCTGTGGGTTTCCTGTATAAAATATCGTTCTGGAAAGAGTAATTTTTCGACACAAATATGTATGGCGTTAATTTGGTCCTTGTGTCTAGAATGTACTATATTATTCCTCAATCATTTGGATCAGTTAGGTCACTAACCGTAACAATTTTCAGTCTACCACTTCAAAAAAGGACTAAAATGCAAGTTTTTTTATAATGTTTTCTGTTAAATTCAGAAAACAAATCGGAAATCGTATTGAAATTTCAACTGAAACTTTATAATCTTCCAGACTTTTGTTTGAACCGATCAGAAAATTTGCTTTCGAGAAATGCGTGAAAGTGACCAAGAATACTTTAATTACGAAGCCATGTAACTAGAGGTGATTAATAGATTTGAAACTGTTACGGCATATGGCAATATGGTAAAAGACGGGTTCTGTCTCAATCAGAGAGCGGCTTGTCGTCAAACAGTTGACATCCGTTGGACTTTTTGCAGTTTAACAGCACATGCTACGTGGTATTTGCCGCCACGTTATTTTCCTCTTGATGGGTATGATGCGGAAGCCTAAGTGGAGAACCTTGCGGAATCACATATTGAAGTAAAGTGCGAGGTTGATCGATTTACAAAAAAAATACAGAGAATGAGAATCTAAAAACAACAGTGTACGTCAGGCTTTGATGATGAGATATGATAAAACGGTCTTTTTGTGTTGTTTCACATTTCAATTTTAGTGCCAACAGAAACGAGTAAACCGACGACTCGGCGTCCAGTTCTATCAGACAGTGTGTTCCTGCAAGATAACGAAGAGAATCACCTCGGAAAACAGACCTGAAATATAGTTGCCACTTCGAAAATAATGAAAACCAGCGTCGTTTTGCCCTCATTTATCACAACAATGCTTGCAAACAAGAAAAACCTTGAAGTCATATCCGAACGCTGTTCCGCTAATTATAGCAGGTTTAACGCTACTTATTGCTCCAAAGTAGTGCGATATCTAACACAGTCTCACCGTCTTTGCTAACCATTAACCCGTTTTAGTGTAGGTAGTTATGCCTATCTATGTGTTGCATTTAGTCATAAACAATATATCAAATTTAATCTAATCATTTTACTTTTTTGATATGCACTATGAATTATGAAAACACTGGAATGCGATCCTGGATAGGGCAGTAAATAAGTTCATTTTTTTAATTCTAAGTGTTAAGATGACAGAAGTCAGCATAAATAGCAAACTTTTGAAAAGTTCACTTTACCTTGTTCGTCATCTAAACTTTGTAGTTCAGCTGCAAATAAACAACGTTATCTGTCTTGAATATGAGTTGCAGGGTCTGTCAAAATTCTATAATCTTATATAAATCTGGTTGGTTTGTTATTGACCGCCGAAAACATGTTCGTCAAACTGCCATTTTTTCCCAAATTGACACACTAGTGCCATTTGTTCAAAGACGAGGTTTCAAGCTAACTACGCCGTTTCTGTTATTTTTCGAGCAAACAAGTAAATATTTTACTATCAAATTTAACAAAGACCCACCCAACTCTGTTTGCAGGTGAAAACAAAACGAGATTGAGCACACAGCAGCAGTAGAAGTGATAAAACGTGGAACACGGTCACCAGACACCCGTTCTGCTAACAAAGCACGTGGTGAATCGGAATATGGTGTAGTTCAGCCTCACATAAAGTGTAAAAAGGATGTCTCTCCGAATCATTAACCGCAGTTTCAATTCGAATTTGTTCTGGAGCGGCTGCTGACACTTTCAAAATCATCTTACTTACCTAAGCTGATCTGCCTGCAACCGGGTGGGTTTGAATACAAATCGTTGCCACAAAAGGTTTAAAAAACCCACTGAGCAACATGAAACATGACTCAACGTACTGTGTTCAAAACTGTTTGGCACCAAGATAAGTAATTTACAGGTGTGGAATCGTTACAAATAATCAACAGTGCGTGCCCAGATGCTTCGGGTCAAAAAATATTGTCGTTCCTCCCTGCATTCTGGGGAAATATTTTTTGTCCGGAGGTTATTTCCCAGTAGAGTCTTATTTGATTTTAATGCATATTTCAGGTTTTTGCTAAAGCCGAAGTAGAGTCGTTACCTTTGTGATGTACGGCACTCTTGGGTTGCTGGAAAAGCACTTCACCAACAATGGTTCATCACTACTTTAGGCCACATCTCGTGAAGTGCCTTCGTACCAGACCTTCCACCTCCAAGGATAAAATTTTTGAACCACTACTTGGGCTTTTATTTGCTGTATACAGTCGTTTAAGCAAATGGGCTTGCCACTTAGTTTTAGTATGAATGAATGACCAAGCAGAGCCCCAGCCGGGGCTACGCATGCAGACTGGGTTTGTTCCTTGACGAAAGACGTGCTAAAAATCAAACATTTCAAGGGGTATACACACCCAATTTTACAAGATTTCACGCCGTATAGGCTCGCTTGCTCCATGAGGGTAGAAACTGGAAGCAGTTTGTGTGCGTCGGTATGAAGTGTGGTTGCGTGAGTTCATTGACCGGGTATGAGATGGAGTGTTGTCCACCAGAAAATCTAAAACTATAAAGAAGTCTACTTTTCTAATCTGAGTGTCCATATCTTACCCCCATAACTCTGACTCAGCATACTACAAAGCTGTCACCTTTAGAAACATGTATCATATTCACCCTGATTGTTTCTCTGTTTCAGGCAGTCAGCAGCTGTCTTGCAGCTATTCTGATAGTAAGTTAAAATATCTATTTTATGCGTTTCAATATCAGGTTTACCTTGATTCAGCTCTGTCGTATGATCACTAACAAAGTAACTAAGATTGCTGTCGCGGTGATCTGCAGACACTGTTTCCAAAGATTGGTGATCACGATACTCTGTGTGATTTTCCACTGGGTTTCGCATAACAAAATAAAACTGAATGAAGAAACTGGCCTCAGAAACTGATAACATATATCTCATGGAGTATGTTTAAAATTGATTACTTGCTGCAAAGCTAGCGTTTAATCAAACGGGCCATGTAAATTAAATTAAATCTTTTGGATTTTCAAACTTAAAAAATCAGATATTACTGACTTCACTTGATTCATACAAATAAAAATTTTGTTTGTGGGAGATTGGCATTACAAGTAAAGCGCTGTTATTTCGTCATTGTTGACTGATTGAACTCCCTGAAAAACGGGTCACTATTTGGCATTATTACCTACAAAGGTAGTCAGACATATGGCAATTCTTCGAAGCCCTATAAAATTGGGCAGTTTATGGTCTTTTTGACATAACCTTGCCCTTCGCGATTGTATCCCCTAATTCCCGAGTTCCGCAATGTTTAAGAAATTCCACACTGCTCAGAAAATCTTTTGATGAGGCAGCTGGCATTTATCGCAATCGCTCTCTTCAGATACGATAAGATCCACGGTAAGACCGATATACAAGTTCTTTACGCGAAGAAGTTTGTATGGTACCATGTGCCGTAAATCGAGATTTTGTACTGCACCCGTCCTCCTATCAAAGGTTTCTCTTACTCCACTGACTGCGTCACCCTCCTGAGAGTTGAAGCGGCCTAAAGCATAAACGACGTCACGGTACAAGTCAACCTAATAAAGTGAACAAGGTGTAAGTGGAATCCTGTTCAAAGATTTTGACTTATAGGTCTCCGGATTAAAACATATGTCAAATTTGTCTCAGTGTGCACGGAAAACCGGAATTTGAAGATATACTCTGACAAGTAAAAAGATATATCATCAGCTAAATATGCGCGTGGAATGGCAGTAAGCTACTGGATGAAATAACGTTCAAACTTCCAACCTACCTATTTAATAAAGATTTCTTTAAGTAAATGAATTCAACCTATGATGAAAGTCACCACTGGCGGACCTCTCTAGACATCTCAGACATTTCCAAATTCGCGACCTCTTTAGACACTTAACCTTTCGGCCAGGAGCGTTTAGTTGTTTCCACTAATAGTTGAGAGGTAGCGGGTTCAAAAATCTCTACCGGAGTTTTGTGGAATGCGCACTGCTGATTTCTGGATGGGCTGTAACGGTATGCGAGGCATGCGAGTAGTGTGTGTTTTTCTCGTAAGTCCGTCTCGCGCCAAATGGAAGGTCCACCCCATGGGGTTTATGACGGAACCTGTGAAACTGCTTTGCAGCATTCGTTTACACTTGCGTGATAGTCAATGAATATCCACGAAAGTTCAAGAAGTCGCATCGGATGTTCAGTTTCTTAAATTAAGTTGCGTATGAGATGCATACTTTCCTGTCCAGGAGTTTGTATCTGTTTAGTTGATGTTTGCTAATAAACGACTTCACGGCGACGGGCCTTCCTCCCTACCTTGGTAGAGGTCGAGGGTTCAAAAAGCTCTACTGCAGTTTTGTGAAATACGCACTGTTGGTATCTGCAAATGAGGATTAAACGGCTGTACAGTGTACCCTGGACTTTTTGGGTAGACTGTACTCACCTAAAAAACGGAACCTCCATTAAAAAATTGCCAAATATCGCAGCACTAACTATTTTAACTGACGTTCATGAGAACATCAATATCCGTTTACTTGTGTGGATATTTTGTCGGATATTATGGACAATATATGCTGCTCCCTGGTTATTTAATTACGAGGTTCAAACAATTTTAGAATTCATTGCAGCTGCTGTAACGGATTGACTGAGGCTTTTTTTACATTGTTCAAACTCACTTCAATATCGTAAGAAACAGTAGACTGGATCATCGCAAAACTAACCAAACTACCAAGGAAACAAACTATTCAAGTTTTTCATTGGTTCTCAATCGTTCTGTAACCACAGGTGAGAAAGTTAATCTGAGTCAGAGTGAGAACTACTATCGGGGACAGTTGGCCTTGTCCGAATGTTCGCCCAATGGAACCTTCATAGAGATAACCAATACCGGCGAAATTGTAAGTTTCTAATGGTTTTGCTTTTATCCCTGATACAATGATGTGACATAACAAATGGTTATGCTTCATCGTGACCTTATCTATTTGAGTTGCTTACAGTCATGGGTTAAACTGCTGTGGAAGGTTCTTGATTAGGTGGCTGTTGATCTGTTCCCAACGGCACCCAAATGCTCACTGGTGATGTCTCCTCTTATGGTGACGAAACGTTTACAAGTCAATGTCTCGGCCGATAGATCAACGGCCACCTGATTAACAACTAACACACTCATCAGAGCTACAATTTTCTACACAACGGAAGTTAGGCAGATTTCTTATTGAAACTTGATTAGCAAGTTAGGGTCGGGGTAAAAAAAAACACAGGTGACACTCATTCGCTGTTAATAGTGCATTCTGACGTGTGTTTAGACGGGAACAAGGGTGATTACACTTGAGTAGACCTAAGTGGTTGAACTCTGTCGTTTTTTCGCCAGAAACGACATGGAAAATGCATAATCTCGTCTTCTTGCAATTTGGTTAAAATGCCAGCCGTATTTTTTACTAGATTTTTTTGTGCAGCTGACTTAAACAGAACACCTATTGGTAGGCCTCATCCCAAACCATAGTTGGACACGACAAATACGTTCATTTGCATATGAGTTCCGTTTTGACAGGTCTAAATGAGTGCGGCTGGAGCTGTCTTTAATTTCTTTAAAGCGTACTATCACAAACAAGAGGTTCTGTCGGGTTCAGATGAGAATCTTTTCAAAACCCGAATCGTATGCAAATGAGAGATTTCATCAAATTCTGTCTAGTTTGGGTTGAAATAGAAAATAAGTCTGACGAGAACTTGGTGACTAGGCCTACCTAATGAACTCAAAAAGGAAAACGATCATAGACTACTAAAGTGTCTTCAGTAACCGTATGAGTAGTGTTTTGCGTCTGTACTTGTAATTCTAGAAACAAACCTTGAAGAAGCTGATGAACAACTGACGCCCTCAGGAAAATATATAAGGGTCCATCTGCTCAGGAGGACTTCAAATCTCTGACGTACGATTTGTGTTGTTTTCCAAAGGTATCTGAATGACATTCTTACCATTAGTACTTTATTCCCGTTTTGCGAGGGCCGCTTTCTTGGCTATCGCATCTTAGCTAGTGCAAATCAGTGCGCTCGATACGCTACTGCCGCATGTGCGTCCTCACTAGAACTAATATTAGGTAGTTCAATTTTCAGAAAGAAAGAAACCGGTTGCAGTGGAGCTACGTTTGTGCACATGCTCCTTTAAAAGAATGGCTCTCTAGTTTACCCAAACAAACTACTAGACTTGAAAAACTACGTACTAGAGATTTGTGGTTCATATAGCTCTCTTGTTATTGAATGTATGCGGTTGATAATGATATGCCCTAATCTTTTGAATGGGACAGTGTCTAACCTAATGCGCTGAAAATATGGCAAGGCGTAACAAGAATATGTAATATTGAAATTATATATTGGTGCAGTTTTTCCGTTACAACATAATGCAGTATGGCACTGTATAGTATGGTCGGGTAAACTGCAACAGACACCATTGAAAATCTGTCAAATTAGGGAACGCTTGAGTAGAGTTGTTAGGAACGAATTAGAGTTAAGTATATCAGTATAGAGGGAAACTGAGCAAAAGGATTTTGAGGTGTGGGGTTTGTTATCAATTGATCCGTTACCCTACCAAAGCTGGTCGGTAGACGTTGTTTTGCTAGTTACGGGATTGCATCAGTAACAAATGGTGATCTGCTATAAACGAATCCGCACGAATCGTATTTTGCTTATTGTCCACTGAGTAGTTGTGTAGAATCAAGTGCCGATGCTTTTATAGGGTCAGGAAAATGTGGTTACATTTTGGGTTAACCACTACTTCTCTCATTTACACCCACAAAGTCGTCGGCGCGCACCCTTCAGTTTAGTTACTAGTGTTCATGAATTATTGCATGCCGTTGTTTTACGTGGCTTTTCAGGAAGTCAACCTTGCGGGATGGTGTCTCATTCGAAACATTGATCAGGGACGTCAAATCACACGATACACCCTTCCCAGTCGAATTATCCCGGCGCACACTAGTTTCCGAGTAAGTGAACTGGATAATACCGCCACGCAATTCACTGCAAACCAGTTAGTCTAGCTGCCTTTACTCAAGCACAAACCTTATTATAGACTGTCAATTAGGATTTTTCCTGATCACGATTATAGTGAGATAACTATTCCCCTAGTATTAAGCTAGAAAATCATCTGACCTGAAGGAGCTGCCTAGGAGAACGTAAAAACTATTTACGCTTTCGTGACACTTCCTTGTGCAGTTTATTTCAGAATAGAAACCGTCGCTGACGATGCATCTCACGCAGACGACCTAATCAATAAGTGTGATTTTCAGGCAACCACAGCCTAAAACAAACAAAATAATACTATGTGCGAAGTACCCATGATCTTACGTTTCATAAATTATATCGGTCTTTGGTCTGAACAGTGTAGCAGGTGGAACACACCTCTTCCACCTGCCATAGTACTTGTAAAAGGAAATATAAAGAAGAGTTTCAGATCTAGTAACAGCGCTTATATGGGACTAGTCAGTGAAGTCATTTTAACCTCTGAGTAACTTCCAGGTCTTTCTGAGGACAGAATACCTGCTTGAAGCGTGTAATCATTATTGGTTCAAGGAACTCTCATCTACAAAGTAGACCGCTTCACGCTGTGCCCTTAAATAGAGTTCAAAACTGGACTGCATGTCACAAATTACTGTTTTACAGCTCATCGTTCCCGGTCTCTCCTGAGCAACGTACGGGTAAAAATAAGTTTAAAGCCTTTATGAATTTTTCTGACATACATATTCACAGCATAGAATGGTCCTCCCTTCACTGAGACATCAGGCGCACCATGACCTGCGCACATTCTCAAAAAAGAACCCCGTTCGTGAACTCTGTAGAATACGTGCGGCAAAAACAATATTACCTTTCATCTAGTGAAAGCCAAATGATGCCATAAATCTAGAGGCTTTAGGAATTCCAGCTGTCCTATACCAAAAGGCCGAGAGGCACTGTTTCATCACTGTTACGAATCACCTCCCATACAGGACGGAATTTCGGATGGGCTTTCCAAATCTCTGCGCACCACCGACAAACCTTCCTTCCAAGAAATCGTCACTCGAGAAGTTAGCTAGTACCTGAACTCTTGGTGTGGGTTTTGACCGCTGCTCACTTGTTATTGGCCAGACAGTTACTCTTCAACCCCTGGTCAGTAGGTCGTGGGTTCGAGCCATTCTGGCAGTTTGTTAGGTGCACGGTGATGATGATCGCTAGTAAAAAAGAAACCGTTTTTTCCGCATAAGTCGGCAGGTCGAAATGTCGGTTGGAATTTTCATTACTGTTCATAATGTTGGAATATTTAGAATCCGTTGGTTCATTTTTTTTGAGGTAAGCCTAAAGTCTGGCGGAATGTGTGCAGCGCGGAACTCTTGTTTCCAACCCTTTCTTTGTCCGTAAAAATAAAAAAGTTCACTGATCATCGATGGTTTGATTCCCTGCAGTATCTTGATCTATTGCATCAGTTTTCTTCCTAATTCCTCCGTTCTAACGCTCTTTTCTTCACTCTAGATTTGGGCAGCTGGAAAAATGAGTCCCGGTTCCGGAATGTTTGATTTTGAAGGACCGTATGCAAACTGGGGAACTGGGACGTTAGTGCACACAAGTCTCTATAGTCCAGATGGCACGGTAAGCTCTAGACTTTCGGCTGCTGCTTTGCGCATAAGGTAAAATGTATTACGACACTGCTTAGTTTGCTTCCTTTTTAGCTTGATCTATTGATTGCACGTTCCTTTCCATTCATCGGAAATTGTTGGAAACGCTATTTTATTGCGATTAGAAGTTAGTTGAACCGCCGTGGTTCATTGGTCAGCAACGATCTTCCAGAAGCGATGAAGTCGAGTATTATCTGGCGCAGACTGTGCAGCGAGACACTTTATAGATATTTCTATATCTATCTACACCCCAGGTTCCCCTTTAGAAATAATGCCAGTGTGCAGAGGCAACGGACCGAGAATCAGGTCGTGCCGCAGGTCGTGCTGCGGCTTTTACGATCGTGACCAAATTTGCATGCGCGAAGCATAAATCATTACTGTAGAACGGACCGGAAAGATGATCGTTGGCTTGTTCACCGAGCTGGACAATTTAGCTGCAAACGTTTCATCACCAATCGAGGTGACAAGTGGTTGTGCACAACCACTAACCCACCGCTACGCACAACTACGCACTCATGATGTCACCTCGATTGATGATGAAACGTTTGCAACCAAATTGCCCAGCTCAGCGAACAAGCCAACGACCATCTACGCTACCTGAGCTACCGACATTCTCCTCTATAGAGGACCAGAAAGAGTTGTCAGTCCCGAGAATGGTGATTTTTATTCAGCAGCGGAGATTCAAACCTGAGGAGAATATTTGTAGCTCAGGTAGCGTAGATGGTCGCTGATTTGTTCGTTCAGCTCAGTGAGCAAACCATCGACCATTCAAATATAAGCTTGTTTTCAATGAAGAGTTCATCCTACACTCGAAGCCAAGAAGCAGTACGCGTCTTTCACAGCAAGAAAGGTCAAATCTGTGAACTCCCTCTTGGCGATGAGCGGTTGATCAGCATTTTGAATAACTCGCACTTAGTTTTACTGGGATATGCCAACCAAACAGCGGTTGGTAGTGTACTCCACTTAGACATCCACCAGAAAGCGTTGAAGACTGCGTTGAGCGTGAAGAGGAAGAAAGATTCCCTCAAGAACATTCCAAACGTGGTACAAAAATAAACATTTTTCCGGGTGTGAAACCTTCTCTACTGAGCATCGCCAGGCTACTATATCTTTAATACCGTCTACCCAACTTGTCAGAGTTTTCACTGTCATCAGCACTCATTAAATCACGATTGCTGCTTTCATTCTATGCAATATACTAGTGTGATCGCAGCTATATATGTTTCTTATCCTGAGACCCACAATGTTTGCTAGGGCAGTGGGAAACTCCCTGAAAACCAGTTTCTCATTGACCAATGATAACTTCATTGGGTAAGCGGTACACACTGAAACTTTTTGCGGTGAAATATCGTTGCTTCAACTCAGTATTTACATAGAAACCGATGTAGCTGATTGGTAAGTACTTCAAGGCCATATTCCACCGTTACTTCTCTGCCTATCTGTTACACAAAATATCATGAGACACTTGCAGTTATTACATCCGAGAGCATGAAGATTCACTCAGCTTTGGGATGCTTGCGCGCTACAGTCATCCAAGAAGTGTCTTTTACCTTCATGCGTTCCAAATACATAGCATTTCTTAGAGGGACTTGACGACCGAAACAAAACTCAATGGCTTCTTAACATCCGTAGCATTTAGTTTTCGATGTCTTTATCACTTAGTAACCTTCTTCGCTCTGCTCACTAAATTTTCAAGTGAAACCCGGATTTTCTTTGAACCACACCAAAAAAATTTTATCAAGAAATCGTTCAGTGTTTTTGTTGGTCAAGCAGTTCTCTTGCAGTGCGACGCTGCTCATTCTGCGGTAAATGCAGGCACAAAGTGTGATGTCGTCATTCTTCAGCTGACCCAACGAAGCTGGAGTATTCACAGCATAATATATTTGTGTATTTGAATCACAATCCATAATTATCTTGTCATGATTTTGAAGAATCTATAGATAAATCCCAGAGTAACTCCCCCTTTCAGCAGTATGCTATGTTAATCAGATGACTCTTATGGTACGCCACACTTTTGCGGCACAGACTTTACAAACCGAATCAAATCTGACGAAAACTGGAGCAGGATTATCTCCTGCTTAGTAAATTTTTGGTCATTTCGTCTTGTATCGAGTGAACCTTGAAGGAATGATCAATCTGTTAGCGTTTTAGAGCTTACATATGTCGGCATGATAACTCAGAAAGCCTGCTCTCGGCATCTGGAGGCAACCCCTCGTTACTATTCCGATAATGTGATTTATCAAAGCTATTTGAATCTTCAGTTGTTTTCTTTGGTACCGACATGTGATTGCTCCATGATAAAAATTAATATGAGACCTCCGAATGTGTGGTAGGTTAGCAACAATAGAACAGTCTTCAACTCAGGTCATTATCTACTGGGTGTTCTGATGAAACCTAATGAAACTTGGATGAAGACTGGTGTACCTCTCATTCACCAGTTTCTGATACCTCACATAGGCCCCAGAGTTGCCGAGCCCATCTCACAAAATAATGGTCATGGGCGAAATATCGAGTTAATTGAGACAAACTTCGTACTCCTTCTGAACAACTGTAGTCAACAAACATTGTGATCAAAAGTTTTCACATATCGAATAACGGTCACAGTTTCGTCACATATTCAGAATGTAACTTATGGGTACGTACTTATGGTTTAAGTTCTTTCCAAAACAGTACCAGCCGACCTTTACGAATAATTATTGCTGTCATATAATTTAGGCTCTTCGCGGTATGTTTTTTCCATTCTGGAAACATGGCAAACCCTGATGTGTTGACCGATGGTGTACTCAGCGCCGAGTTTTGTTTTTGTTTGAATTCAGTTATTAGTGTTTTGATGGGTACGTTTGAACATAGAAGGCCATGCTTGAAAGTGGCACCGCGGTGAATAGGAACGAATCACCGAATATACACTCATTTGCAAACTAATTTGGTTTTTCGAGAGACTCACCTGGAACGGATTTTCAGCAACCTGGAACGGATTTCAGCAACCTTAAGAAGGGGTCATTACAAAAACGAATCACCATAACATTCGGCAATGTAGGTGCTAAAAATTGTCTCCGGGTGGCTTCATGATGATGGTGACTGATAAAGATTAAACTGCACAATGTACGGGGCACTCCAAGATAGTTATATCCGTAGCAAGAAGTCATTTCGTCAATTTGATCAATTGAACTTTTTAGGTGTCTTCGGTTTGCGACCAAGAGGCGGTTTCTGCAAAAGCTTGCGAAAAATTGTTTTTGCATATTCCAAGTTTCGTAGACAGGAATAAGGTTTCCCTGGAGTAACCGGTGTTGGCCAACGAATACATCAACAGCCTCTGAGTAGGTTAGACATCGAAAATTCCATAGTACCTCTGTCATTTGTCCTCGAAGCAGGTCACCTGACTGTCCTGCAGACAAGTTTTTCACCTATACACATTATCATCGTATGGCAACAAGAGGTGGTTTTCCTTCAGAGGCGCCATTGCCACTTTGGATTTTACGCCTTCCATGAGCAATACAAATTCTGAGCTGAGTGCGGAGAGAAGGCCGATTATAGGGATATAAATTCGTCGCGGATCATTAACCGACCCTTGCGTGACGCCTCGTGTCACCTAGGTTGATCTTGACCGCGTTAAGAAAAGGTGCAACTTCTCGGTTCTTTTTCGGGGTTTCGTTACGATGAGTACTAATAAAGACCCTCAGTGCCCTATGCCTAAATATTCATCAGAAGAATGCGGGGATCTACATGATCTAACGGGTAAATTACAGCAATGTTTGGCCACCATCCACTAGTTTGGTTTGGTCACATCAGATCTAATGCAGAGGTGATTTTGTATCAGAGCTTGAAATAGTTAACGGCTCTCCTGATTGAGTTTGAACTGAAAGAGAGCTACAGATTGATCATTTGTTCGGTCTACTTTTTACGATGTTAGTACCATGAGGCAAAGTCGTTCGCACAGCCATGAATAGATTTCCTCGAAAAAATCGCCTCTTGAAGCCTTTGCAACTTTTTTCCATTTTTAACGACCTAACAGATCATTATTAAATCTCACGCAGCACAATTTAAAAGTGTTCATTCCCGCGCAAAGCAGTACAATTATATAAACATTTATATGTCTCAGTCTTAGTAATTCACACTATGTGATTCAGTCTAACTCATCTAACTGTTCATATTTTCAGCTTATTGTAAGTTCTGAGTCACCACAAACCGATACCGCTGCGGGTAAAGACAAACCACGTATACGGGAGGAGGAAGTGTGATTACTTCCATCGAGTGCACTTTTAGATTTACTGTACCACTCGCCAGCCTTCCAACTGCAGCTAAATTAAACCACGTGCCTTATTGATTTTGAACGTCGCACAAAATTTAGCCACAAGCACAGTGTCTCTCCGCTTCCATTCCGTTTTCGTGCCTTGCCTAGATTTAGCGCTGCATTTCTTCCGCTCCGCTTCCATTGCAGGAAAAAGCAACACACACTCAACGGGTAGACTACAGTCCATGAAATCGCCCTCCTCTGTTTCCCTGTTCATCCAATCACATATCACGCACAAACTTTATTATTCCCTATTGCTCTTTTTGCTAGTTTACGCAATCTTCCCTGCATGTCCACTTACTGTGCAGTTAGTCCGTCCAGACCATGAACGTCCTCAACGGCTGGACTTGACTTTCAATGAAAACCAATCTAGTCGTTTATTTGCCTACTTTCCTCCACAAGCTCTCTTCCACGGCTACGCAGTCGCAAACCATTTTCTACCGACGTTTATAATGGTGTCTCCTTGTCTTCTAATGTATCTAAATAGACCTAACTAGTATGAATACACTGCTATGGTAAGTTTGTTTCTGAAATCCATCTGCTTTTTACTACCTGACTATTTTGAAGCCAACTGGTACACTGAGCATCTGTGGCAGTATGCCATATCGTCGTGTTACAAACTTGAGCATGCTCATCAAAGTTAAGATCTACGTCATGTGGTTTTGAAATTTTACGGAAGGTGACTTGAAGACGGTTGTGAGAAATTAATGCTACGAACTGAGTTTAAGTCTAATTCACAATCTGGCAAATTTTTCCGACCACGTGACCATGTGGTTGCCATATGGATACGAAAATTCATAAAGCATGAGGTGCCGCTCTCAAGCCTCCTGTTGCTACTTGCAAAAAGCAATTCAGTCACTGAATGCTGAATAGCCAAGTAGTTGTTAGGTCTCAAACTTCACAGGGATCGCTCATACTTGAGAGATTGGATACTGGACTGGATACTCAGAAACCCATTACACCATAGAGTAAACTCGCGGTGTGCTGCAAAAACCATGGGCTTTATTTAGCCTATTCAAGTCCTTGAGAGTGGTGTGAAATATGCTGGTTTCCACATCTGAACATATGAACGGACTCCTTTTTGAGTGTTGTTGAAGAGGCATTACCATAATGACAATGCGACAGGGACCTTGACAATGGTCAGAGTGATTCAGTCGTGCACCAACAGCTGGGGAATTATTGTGAACTGTTGGCCGGAGTGTCGCCAACATGCACGCGTGCGAGGCAACATCATCCAAACTGACCGTAACAGACCGTAACAGCCTTGATCACCGGCACACGCGTGTGGCCTACAGAGGAAGGTTGCACTGAGTGAACATGCCACGGTTTCTGAGACAGAGTTAATGGCGATATTATTAGTTTGTCCGCTGTCAACAAACGTGGTGGGTCAGTGACATTAATCTTAGTGCTTGTGACGTGATTACCCGGTCAGCCAATCACAACGCCACGACACGTCTTCTTTTGAGTACAATAGTTACCGCTAAGGTATCGGATTATTACTCCTTGATGTCAGCCAAAAACACACTCAACTGATAAATGAATGGTCTGTTGATTAAAACCACGATTGACCTTCAACATCTCGATAAGATCCTTTAGATAATTGGACAGAAATCCCCAACTGTCTCGGTAGGATATTATAAATGACTTGTTGTGAACTAAAATACCGCACCACGAATTATACGACTGCCTGAAGCCCGAACCATTCCACCTTCCCGTTTAACTAGCATATCTTATCACCATATCACTTCTAAACTTTGTGGAGTCAATATAATGTGAACCGGAGACATGTTTGCGTATTCAGAAAATAAAGGAGTTTACTATGAACATCATCCAAACTTTGTTTCGAAAACTCATGAATACTGTTCAGATTAACTCAATTGAAGGGGGAAATCCACCTGGGATCAAAGCGTATTTCTATTGTGGACGTAATAATTTCAAGAAGAAATCAGCACTTTGTGCCCCAGTTCCACGGAACGATCTGACTCATCAAGAAACGGTGTAATACTGTGCAGAACCTGACGACAGAATAATGAACTGAGAACACAGCATTATCCGTTTAATAAGGCTTACCAGGCCCCGTCCACGCAAATGTCACTTGCTCTAAGCTACGCAAACCCAATACCGCCATCTGTGAACTTCTAACCTCCCGCTCAATGTCCAGTAGGTATTTGCAAAATCTAGACTGCGATTTCCGTTTTTTTTTTGTCCAACGTACCATCACTCTTCCCAGCACGTTGCTAGTAAGGAGAAATTCATCACTAAACAATTCTGGTCAGCAAAAATGATAAATATTTGGTGAGTTAGTACTGTCTGTTTCAAGTTCTATCCAAACTTAAAATCCAACGATTCAGGTTGTCCAACGGAAGGCTGTTGATTTGCTTGGCACTCTGTTTAGAAGTCAGCTATCAAGCTTGATAGCACACCAGCCGACACTAGCATTCCACTTTTCCCAGCTTATGTCCCTAGATTTTACTGATCTCACGGACCATTACGCAGTTTCGGGTGCGCGACATCATGTACTTTTGTAATACCACTTTACGCAGAAATCCAGGTGCACAATTTCTGACCTGCCGTGGCCATGTCAACTCCCTCCCTCATAGCTGAGCTTACTTCCACTAAAACAGCTATTTATTTGGACATACGGGATCAAGTTTTCTGAGCAAGTCTGGATGTAAAGAATTAGGTAAAATCAATATATAGAAAATTAGTGTGACAGGAATATATTATACGCTAGAATTTGGTAGCTGATTGCCTGGATAATTAAGACGGATCGGTTTAGTTTTCAGTTATTTTTGCTTCGTTCTCTGAATAAATCACTCGCTTGTTTGCCCCTTCATTCACTACGATTGATCTATTTGTTTGAGGGTTCATGCCTGATTTGGTCGAATTCTTAAGAGACCAACTGACACACCAGTCAGAGTTGTATTGCTGTTATTCTTATAACCATCCTCCAAATATATAAGCTGATTTTCACTTCAGTAATGAGGATGAATTGGACAGTTGCGAGTTACTTGAACGTGAGTCCAGTACGATAGGTAATCAAAGCTATCCACCTAACGCATCACATTATTTCGTTCCGCGGTTACTAATATCAGCTTCTGGCACAAATCAGGTAGGAATACTGTGAGGATTTCAGCATACTTGCTTGTGTACTCCATTTTTGTCAAAATTAATCTTTTGTGCAACAGGGACTTGGTGCAAGCCCTGCTTCAATAACCGTGTTTGCAATATATATATATATATATATATATATATATATATATATNTGTTATATACATATGTATATGTATACATATCAATGTCGACCAATTACTGAATCGCCATCAGGAACAATCTATTTTAGTATATATTTTTAATAGAAAATTGAGCAAGTGACCAGCCGAGATTTCGAAAATGGTATGAGAATCTCAAATGAATAGAGAGGTTGCCTGTCGCAGCGTATGGTATTAATGACTGTCCTAAAGATTTAGTCAATGACAAAATGCGGGGAAATTTTGGACAAAGCGGCTAAAACCGCTGGAGCGTACACTTTGTCATACACTGTCATATTATTCACAGCTAGCCCTGCTGAAATTGAAAACAAATATGCTTTTCAGATAACCCACGATAATAAATACACGTAAATAAACTTTCCCTGATAATTGTCCGGCGATAAAATGACATGGCAGTAGTTAAATTTTGCGACTAAATGTCCCAAAATAGACGGGTTTGACGTAAATCGGTCAACTAGCAGCTGGCTGCAAATAAGATATCACCCTCTTTTTATCGCCTCGTTGGCCTACGCAAAACTGGCGCTTTTCTGTAGTTAATTAGCCGAATAAGCCATCTGTATCCTGACTAGGCCGGATAACTCTGCAATCGCCTTGCTATCTTGAGGATATATGAAAATGTAATCACCAGGTGAGTTAAACAATGAACAGCACTCTTAATGGTCGCGTGGTGACCCACCTTTGTGAAGTATTATAAGACACCTTTTTTCAGCTGAAAGGCGGGCTTATTCTGAGGTTTATTAGGGTCGTCAAAAGTAATCGGTCAAAGCAACTTGATGTAGTCGTTAAGTTAATTTTGATCTCTCGATTGACCAATCAGATCAGGAATCCCGTGATTAGTTGTGTTTTACAAGGCAATAACGCCTTTTCCAGATGGTTGGGTTTGGTGCATACAGAAAAATAGAAAACATCTATCAGTTTTCATGATATTCAGTGCTTGTAGACAGTTAGCCTAGGGGAACCAAGTACAGGACGTGCAAATATTCATTTAAATTTCTAGCAAACACGCAAAGTCTCTCTCGCATCCTGCCAAAATGTGATTCGCAGTGTTATAAAAGAAAATGAATTATTCAGTGTGTTAGTACATTGCTTCTCCGCTCACTTGCACTGAAGCCAGCAGTCAGTGTTTCTGCATTGACTAAGCAAACTCAGTACACGTAGACGACAACAGAAATCTGCTAACTCTTGAACGCTAGGCTAAATCTAGACAACATGCAGAATCGAAATTCCGCTTGACTAACCTCTGACTTATGCATCATCTAAGGCAATGTCAGCTAAAATACGGGGTTCTTATCAACATCCCGAGAGGCTAGCTTTGAGGAAGTCATTTTACACTGATCTGTAGAGTCCTTGACAAGGTAAAACATGTAATGAGGCAATAGGGCTATTTACTGCAGGCTTAGTTGCGTAGAAACACAAGACCGTTGGTCAATTCCTAGAATGGTGGGATGAAGTAAGCGGAAATGCCGCACTTCCGTCGTTCGCTGAAAGAACTAAACAAAGTAGTTTTACGACAAATTCGTTTCGTTCGTTCACATCAGTGGCAACCCATGTAATCACAGTGTATGCATCGAAGTGGTCCACTAATTTACGCTGGTCTTTGGTATAGTCTTTCAAGGGCTAGCTGCCATCAGCCTATGCTCCTTGTTAAAGTACATGGTTGATCAGTAGTTCGGTTTCATTTGAGCCGGCTTGAGCAATTTCGAGTGCTCAAATGCCAGTCATAAATTTTGGATGTGTGTAAGCCCTATTAACGGTTGATTTATGCGTGTTGTCCATAAACTATTCGTTATCTCTTTACCTACATATCAAAAACCCCAACGTTTACATCGATTTAGGAAACATCTAGCTCACACTAAGCGTCCCTGAGGCCGAGATCCCAGCAGAAAATTGATCCTTTTTTCCAGGCTGACTGGAAACGCTGGAAGGCAGGTTATGCTGCCCTGTACTTCAACAGGATTCCGCCTAATTCGGATGTTTTTTTTTTCAGACACTACTGCACCTTTGTAACGCACTGTAAATTCAAATACACTACAAAGGTCCGGTATTCCTTTTAATGTCGTTTACTTTTGCGACTCAACTCCTCCGGAACACAACTTCTCGCTCATGCAAAACCTTCAGCTACTCTCCTTCAACCACCACATTGGGCATCTCGTGCTGGTAGGTAAATTTAATGCTCGCAAGGCCTCTTGGATGGAGTTACAGCAGGTCAAGTCTGGTGAACATCTCGAATCACCGTTAACTCAAGTCGTCCAATAAAACGCTTGGACCAAACGTGCCGATGTGCAGACCAACCGCCAACTGTACTTGATCAGTTATCACCAATGAAAGGCACTTCGATGATCACATGATAGTTAAGCCTCCCACGAGACAACGTGTCAATTGCGTGTCGACTTTTGAACTCTCCACTGTAGAACGAGGAATCCTAAACTTCTAACGTGTGTTTGAAACTTTGGCCGATTTCGCAGCAATTCCTGTCTTCTTTTACCAGCTTAGATTGGGACTAGCTTCCTTAAAGGGAACCTACATAATCAGCGCCCAGCAAATTTATGGCGTTGTTGCAATCTTGTTCCGAAAAAACAGCGCGCAGTCAAACGAATCGAAAGCTTTCAGAAGAACTCGGTGTCTTTACAAGTAGCTATAACGTATTCTTTTACAAAAGCCACAAGGAAATAAAAAGACGAGTTGCCATTCCGTAAGATGCAGCACCACAGATTTTCCGAATGGGCCTACGGAAACAGGCCATGGAAGGAAGTCTTGTCTGGAAAAACATTTTACTACTAAGTAAATCAGACACCACCAAAGGTATAAACCATTGGGCAGGAATGGGAAACCTGCTCAGGTAAAGACAGTTGTATCTGAAACCTTCAGGAAACAGTATAAAGACTCAGCAACTTCATTACACCTAATCTTATCAAGTCTAAAATACAGGCAGCCCCTTAATGACTTAGTCTTTGTGGCCGACCGGTTTCCGGTGAATAATAATGGCATTTTTGGGCTTATCACTTAATTACTAATAATATCCACGTCCAGGACATTTTTCAGCAAATTCTTTGGATGCGTAATTTGCTCAGACGTGCAATTTTTCAAGGTCAACAAGGACCTTGAATTGGGAAAAAGCGCACAACGAAATATAATATCCCAACTTGTCGAATAATATGATTCGTCTAAGATGGACGAAAATTAAGAGTAGTTCTGCAGCTATAACAATTTGCAGAACATGCTGCAGCCTACAATACACTGATGTAAAATATGCAGAAAAATTTCTGCATTGAAAATATTTCTGGTATCCTCTGCTCGAGAAGGTGTTTGCAGAAGCTTGTGTCCTCGCACTCCATATGCGTTACTCTAAGTGGCTGTCGAGATAGAACGTTTATTAACCTGCAATAACTCGTGCGAGTTTTGAATAAAGTAAAACTTTTAGGGGCATAAATTATGCTCAGTGTGTCTTATTAAGGATTCACGGATTGATACACAGGATCGAGGCTTTTGCCCAAGTTTCCCGGGTCGGTTTTATTCTTGTCGGTCAAAAGCTGTCCTTCACCTGAAAGGCACAAGTAAAAAAAGGTGGCTTTTGCCCTCCCGGGTCGGTTTTATTCTTGTCGGTCAAAAGCTGTCCTTCACCTGAAAGGCACAAGTAAAAAAAGGTGTACCACTGTTCTGTTGTTCTCAGAGCGGGGCAGTATTCTTGCCAGCGCGAGGATTCGCATAAATAAATGTCTAATAGTGCTTTAAACTGGGTTCTAGAAGGAGTGTGGACATCCGTCGGAGGAAGGTCATTCCACGCACCTACTACCCGAGATGAGGAACAATTTTGCCTAATGAATGTTTGCGCCCTGAGCATGAAAGTCTTCTTATTATGTCCCCACCGTATTAACTCATCTTGAATCTTGCCCACCATATAGCTCACATCAAAGTCACCATCGGGTTTACCATTGGTGTTTTATGAATTAGAAGTTCCATAAAACAGATAGTCATCTGCAGCCGAACGATTATTTTTTTGCGGTTATTACTACGCCATTCCCTTACGGATGTGCATCAAAGACTACAACTCTGTCTCCATTCTCTCATGGTTGTTGTGCGTCTCTTAAACGTGTCCTTTGCGTTCTGCGGTTACTACCTCCTTGAGTAAACCGCTGCACCTCTAACTATCCTGGACGATAGAGTGTTGGAGGTTTTACACGTAGACTTCGAGTGTATCTCCCTGAGTGGTTGCACTTTCAACCTAAGTGTGATGCGATTGTAACCTTGCAGAACGCTTCGTGCCTATGTGACACTATCTGGCGATGTTCAGGCAAAAAATATTGGTGAGCTGCGAATCCTCGGAATGGTGGAACTTCTTAGAGCCCACCGCTGAAATTTAGCCCTGTCTGTGAAGCTAGCTCAATAAAATATTAGAGAGCTTGAGTTGGCAACCGAGTGTTCCAAAGGCGACGGCGAGTAAATTGTAGTGACCCGCAAATAACAATATCCCTGATCATCATGAAGGTCACCAAGACAAACCCATGGGAAACAATGTGAAGATAATAACACGCGTTAGCAATCACCAAAACTTTCCATTGCTGGTGG
>NW_008751754.1:720888-729264 GCF_000715545.1 Opisthorchis viverrini | reverse complement strand
GGTAGCTCGCTTCAGAATGCGTTCCATCACCCTGCACGGCACGCTAGTGAGGCTTATAGGCTGCCGGGCAATAGTCGGTTACCAGTTTTGTAGATTGGCGTGACAATTGCTTCCTCCGAAGCAGAGGGAAGGCGACCTTCGTCAAGCGACTGACGAAACACAAGGTGTCGATGATTTGCGAGTGTGGAGGACGTTTCTTTTAGGATCCTTGGGTGGACCTCGTCGGGCCCCAGCGCGCAGAATGGGTTGATCTTGTGCAAGAGTTGACGAATGTCCTCCACTGTGAAGACCAAGTCGGTTAGAAGTTGTTCGTGGTTTCGCCTTGACAAGAGTGGATGTGACGAGGACGCTGCGGCTGAGTATAAACACGCATAGTGTTCTCTGTAAACCTCCGATACCACTGTTGTGTCACTAATGGGTTCTCCGTTCCTGTCCCTCAAGGAGAACGCGGATGGCTTGTTTCTGCGGCGGTCTCACGTACTTGGACAAGGCGTTTTTGTTTTTTCGAGCGAGGTCCAGGATGGTGGACTTTCTTCGTATGTTCCGTTGGCGGATTTCCGATTTACAGCGGTTCCGCATTTTACGAAATGCTACCTCATCTTGTGTATCCCCTGTAGCCAACTTTTTTAAAAAGTGTTGGGATCTTTCTTCCGGAAGTCGCCGAATCCTCTTTGGCAGCCTGCGGTTCATCCGAGTGCGCGCCGGTTTTTTTTGGGACGAACGCCGCGTCAGCCTCGTGAACTTTCTGGACAATGGTCCTATACAGTTCTTCCACCGGAGCTGGTCCCAGTGTGACTTGTTCAAGGAAGATGCGCATTCCTGAGAAGTCTGCACGGCAGAAGTCTCGAAACCCCGTTTGAGGTTTTGGATTTCTGGCTCAATAGGAGATGAGATCAAAGGTCAGCACACAGTGGTCACTATGCCCCAGTGGAGCGTTAATTGTTACCTGATCAACGAAGCGTCTTTCATTGGTGATGACCAAGTCCAGGGGGGATGGTAGTTGGCCTGCGCGGTATCTGGTGGGTGCAACAACATGTTGGGTCCAAGCGCTCTGTTGAAAGACCTCAAACGGCGCCGCCGCAAATAGTCCGCTTGATTCGACGCACTGGCGCTCAATCCAGGAGGCCTTTGAGGCGTTGAAGTCACCTACCAGCAGGAGATAAGTGAAGTGGTAGTTGGAGGAGAGGTGCTCAAGAGTTTGTATGAGGAACTGGTCATCTTCAGGAGGACTCTAAGAGCTACGGTAGACCACACCGAGAAGGAGAATCGGACCCGCGCAGCGGGATTTGGACCCACAGTGCATAGCACATGGTTGCAGGGGTGGTGTCAGGGGGGACAGTCGGGATTGGTAGGGCTGCATGTAAGTACAGAGCAACCCCATCTGCCCTCCCTCGTTTTGAGTCAGCTCGAAAAATAGAGTAACCGTCTATCGGGATCTCCGCGTCAGAGACATCTGGCGTGAGCCAGGTCTCTGTGAGTGCTATTACGGACGGTTGTTCAAGGCATGCTGACTGTTTAACATCGCCGAGTTTGTTGAAAAGGCTGAGGCAGTTTGTGGACAAGCTTTCAACACTGTCTCTTCTGCCTCCGAGGGTGAGGAGCGAAACGTTGAGTGACCAGGGTGGTTAGCAGACTTAATAGTTGTACACAGGGTTTGAGCCTGAGTCCAAGGCTTCAAAGGAGCCTCTGGGGCGATGCTGTCTGCTTCTTGTCTTTGTGGTTCCTGGGGGTGCTTTTCGCCTGCGGGGTATTTTTCGTTCCGCAGGAGCTCGGTTCTCTCGGGCCTTTTGACTTTGTGGGACGGAGTATTTTTTCCCATGGCAAAAAATTTAGACCGATGTTGCTTGTAGCTCTTTCAGCATCCCCTTTTCGTCGACCAGATTTGCTGTTGATCAAAGGTTTGCTGCAAGCTTTCGCCTTTCTGGATCCTTGGGTATTTTGGCGCGGTTTGACCGGAAAAGTGTCTCTGCGAGGCCCTGAGCGCTGGGTGGTGGCACCAAGAAATAATGATTTTGGTGGCACTCCCAAGAAGCTCGTTTTTGCGGAGGAAAGCACCTTGAAGCCAGCCAGCAGTGTTCTAATCTGGTGAGTTTCATGTGGCTTGTTTGGCTTCAGTCGCACTTCTTTCTCGTTTGTGTGGACACCCGATCCGCCAGCGATCAGCGTGGCCAACTGGATGTACGAGGGGGTTTCCGGATTGCTGTAGTCATGTTTATGGCTTTGGTTGTCGGAGTCCTGGGCGACGGTTGTGTCCACAAGCAGAGGCCACTTTTGGCGGAGTGGAGCTGGAGAATGGCTTCGATTCTCGTCCCCGCACATCTGACTCAGTCCAGTTCAGAGGCTGTGACTTTGTTGAGGAGTGCGCAGCTGCAGATGTGTCGTCTGATACGGAGATAAGCGTTGATAGCTCCACGTAGTTTGGGCGCTGCTTGCATGTGGGGTTTGCCCCCTCCAGGGCGTCCCTGCCTTTGGTGGGCGAGAGGCCCGTGGTGGTCGAATAAAATCTGCTGTCCGGAGACGCGGCTGGTTTCGTCGGCCTGGTTCCGTAGCACAGGGTGATATGACCACTGTCGGCTTGGTCATGAGTTTGGGGTCGGCTGAATTGATGCTCGGTGGAAGCCTGTTTCGTGCTTCCACTGCTGACCTGCTATGACCAAGCCTACGCGCGTCTAGAGGACGATTCTCAGATGGGCGCGTGACCATTGTGTTAGCCCCCTGAATGCTGCCAGCCCGCTCCAAGATCTCCTGTACGTCAGATGGGAAGAAAGGGTGACTAGAAATCCAAGAGTTCGCTTACTTTCCTTTTGGCGTAGCCATTCCGCGTAGAGCGATTTATCAGGCTTGGTGAAGACGCTGTAAATGATCGACTTTGCCAGCTTCGCTGGCGTGATTTTTCCGGAGGATGACCCCTAGATTATCAGTCTGTTTTCTCTTAGGCGCCTGTCCACTAGAGACGCTGTGGTGGTTTTTATGGCCGCGTCAGAAAGTTGTATGACATTCTTCGCAGCCATGGGGCCGGGTATGGATGTCGCGAGGTTCAGCGAGGAAAGTTCCTTGTCACCTTTCGTCCAGGTTGCTGGATTCTCAGCGCCTGAGTCCTCCAGTGCCTTTGAAAGACGCTCTAATTTCGCATCGAGCATCCCGATTAAAGCGAAGCACTGGTAGTGGTCTTTCTGAATCTGCATTGGGGATTGGGTACCGTTTTCGGGGACTCTCCTCCTCGCTGCGGTATGCGTTGCACCCTTAACGTAGAGGAAGCTAGAGCAGACAAACGGGTCAGGAGAGTTAGCTAGTCGGTTTATCTGGTCGTCCTGTAATCCCGTGCATTTGAAATGCCACCAGGCCTTGCATGTTTGGCATTGCATATCGCGTTTGACATTCGACGGGTAGCCATTTCGTCCACATCTGTTGTGGTCCATCAATGACCGTAGCGGGCAATCGGTATAAATTGATGTCACATTTCGGACTAGATGTAAAGTAGGAAGTGTGCGCAAAATATGAAGGGTTATCTCTCAAATGTTTTGTTAGAGTAATAAAATTCAACAATTACTCGTGTGTACTCTGTGAATAGATTGAACAACGAAAAATTCTTCCATGAATTTGCACGAGGGAAAATCGAAACCGTTTTCGAACGTACCGCGCGACTGGTCGATAAATGTGCTAATTTAATCACCAAGCATAAATAGACTACACTCATAAGTCTGTTTTTCCGTCAAACTGCTTGAGGTCGTCCTGGAAGTATTAAAGTTCTGTTTACCAGCAGCATGGTTCTCCACTACATATGGGAAAAATAACGGGCATTACATAGTCGGTCGCGCGGCGCTGACAGGATTTTTAATGGTGTAGATGTACAAGGTGAGCTGCGAATAACAACGCCAACAATCGGACCCCACATTAACCCAAGGTGAAGCTTGCAGCCTCTTTTTGAAATTGCTCAAACGGGCTGTCATTGCTTGCGCAAGGCGGCAACGAGAACTTCACTTGGGTGCTTGATTATCGTGCAGCTAGGGATCCGCAGTAGCCGACAAATGGCGAAATACAACTACTTCGATCCTAGTGGACAGATAAACGAGCCTAGCTGGACCTTAACCAACTCTCGGTGAAGTTGTTCGCACGGGCCACTGAAGGGTAATGTTGGTAATCTGAGGAATGTTCGAAGGTCCACCTCCTGCTTTGATAGGTTATATTCAGACAACCGCCGTTGGTGAATAGGGAGACGACCTGGAAAAAGTCTACGAATAGTGTTTTGGACCTCTTGCAATGGAATGGTCTTGAATACCGAGAACGAGTAGGTACACGAGAGGAACAATCGTCTGGTGGAAGATACGAGTGCACTAACCAGCGCAGAAGTCAACCGTCTGGGAGAACCTAGAAGTTTAAACTATGAGGCCTCAAGTTCCTCGAAATAAAGGAAATTGCACGCGTAGTCATTCGGTAGTCCGCGCTTGGAGCTTATCCGTCGCCCCCATTATATTCATTTCCTATTCTTGCGTGAGCCCGTCAGTGTGCAGAACACCTTCCATAGTGAACGCTGAAGAATGTCTGGGGAATTTACTTTTTCAAGCAACCATTGGCTTTCTCCAGGTGGTTTTTGGTTGCAATGCGAAACAAACCATTTCGGATTGTGCTCACACGGCGAATGATATACAGTCAGTAAGTCGTGAGATGAGGGGGGCGTGTACCGGGTCCATGCGGTGTAACATCTGCGGGTCGCGGCGGAATCTGTGAGCAAATAACACACTTGGCAGTAAACCTATTGTGTGACCTTGTCCAGATGAGCCATACGGTGGGCTGTGTTGGTTGTTAGCAGTGTCTAAAACTACTGATGTTATATGATACGTAAGTGTTTTCTGGTTGCTTTGTGAGCGTGAAAATACCATGCAACATTATAACTGAACACTAACATGGTAGCCCTCATTTGTACTGCCAATTTACTCATGGCAGGCGTCTTCACCTGCTAACGTTCGCCCTTCACTCCCCGGCCAGGTCGAGCAGTCCGCGCATAGTAGCGAACCACTTGCTTTTTACAGAAGCATACGCGCTCGGACGCCCGGCAGTTTTGCCATCTGTGGTCTGAAGGTGTAGAGCTTGCAACTGAGAGCAAAACATTTGTTACTTTAAGAAGACCCATCCAAATAAGTTGGTTGAGTGTGCTCCATTGACATCTGAAACATTTAAGGAACATCAGAACTGTGATGTTTTCTGCTATCTGGAGAGGCATAGGCCGCTGTAATGCCTTTCCCCCGGCTCCAACACAAACATCTGATCGGGCTCGTGAAGATTTCCGGGACCAAAGCCACTTCATCCGACACAACAAGGCCCAACTATCAATCACTTACCCAACAGAGCAGGTCTACAAACCGGTGGCAGCCGCAGACGCCAAGAGTGGTAAGGACTTGCCGAATTCATTGGCTAAAAACTGTAGCACATCACAGACGGGCGTTCCATAATTTAGCGCATTCCTAAAGGACCTAAACTTCTCTTTGGTCAGCCGTCGGTTGTACAAAAACTTGGTTACCTTATGATAACTTTCAAGCTGATAATAGATGCCTGGTAGACGGTTTCCGTGCCCCGCCCCAAACACAACCACTGTGTCATCCGCAAACGCGCCCGGCTTTTTGGCTTCTGCTGATTTCTCGTCTTCTTGGTTGTGGGTCACCTCTTCCATTTTTAGTGCACTCACTCGTAACGCAAAACAGGGTGAGCGCTTTTTGAATCGCCGTTCGGACAATTTTCATTTAGTTATCCCTCAACCCTTTTTCAATGCCGGAAAATGGCGAACGGATAGCCACCGGGTTTCTGTAAACAA
The DNA here is from genome assembly GCF_000715545.1 of Opisthorchis viverrini. Classification (NCBI taxonomy): domain Eukaryota; kingdom Metazoa; phylum Platyhelminthes; class Trematoda; order Opisthorchiida; family Opisthorchiidae; genus Opisthorchis; species Opisthorchis viverrini. The sequence continues at coordinate 723,455 of NW_008751754.1, read as the reverse complement.
CTGAAGTTAAACCAACAACATGCTAAGTCATAGCGGCGCAACTACAAAATTGTATACGCGCCAAAGTTATTTTAAAAATGTCGGCGAATCTAAGGCAGATTATGGTGACTTTTGGCTAGGTATACGTACATAAGAATGCAACATTTGCTCCAAATACCTTTTTTGGCACACGAGAGCTTTGAGGGAAACTGCTCATATAATGGATCAGTTTGTGGGGGCTCCTGATACGGAACTTTCAGCGACGGGTGGGTTTGACAATCCTAAATATCAAAAAAGAATTTAGTTCAAAAGTACAAGATGCTGATTACACAAGTGTGGGAAAATTTATACGATAAGCCTAAATTGTCCGTGTCCGCAACGTCAGCAAGTGTGGATGTCTGCCACTAACCGGCACATTATGGTGTCGAAGTTCGCACACCGAACAAAGGTGAGCGGAATACTGGGTCAGTAGTGCGGGTTCCGATCGTCCCTTCCAACAAGTGGTGGACAAAACGGCCTTTACTGCATGGTGAGCAGCAGGTACAGCTAAGCAGAACAAGTGGATTTTTGAAAGATATGAGCTGAGTAAGCAAACGAATGTTAGAATTATCAAAGGGTAAGCCAGATTTAATAAGATATCTTTTGGGAACTCCTGAATGAAACAAACCCTCTCAATGGGTGGGGCAGAAGAATATCCATTTGGATATTCTTACGAATATAGCTGCCGGCTCCGGTGAATTTGAAGGGGCTGGAAGAGGGCGATTTTCTTCTGTTCGAAAAGAAACAAATGTCACGCCAATCTACGTATCCACTAACCATTCTTGCCCATCAGCTACAGGTGTAGCATTATCCAAAATCGGAAATTACTAGGTTCTGACCTTTGCCACCGAATTTGGATGTACTGGGGCTCGATTAAAAGTAGGTACCGGTGACGTAGAATCTTTGCGTAAAGTTTAACTTTAGATAACCATTTTTCTTCCATTACACTTATGAACGTAATTTATGGTAAGTCGCGAAACCGTAGGTGTGGTCAGTAGCAGTGTCCAAGACTTAGACGGTGTTTATAATCCATGTGGCCCAAAACCCCACAAATCCGTACGCAAGAATCCTCACAGGTTGATTTACGAGCCACGAATCTTGTAACTTATGATCATCGTGAGCCACTTTTTCCCTCGAATATCCCAGTTTTTTGCTATCGGTACCAAATGGGTCCAACACATGCACACTCGCCCTGGGCACAAGCAAGGGGAATAACTAAGGCAAAATGTAGCGGGTGGGACATTTGGCACACCTTGATCTTAGAAACATTCCTCGTATGGGTTTGCAGTGTACATTCGAAGAAGGCGCAGCCACAACTACAAAAGCGAATAACATCTCATGTGTGATACTAATAATAACAGCGTTGCACCAGAATCAGTTACAGACCCGAGAGTGCATGTATGGCTTCGGTCGTAGGGAACATGGACCGCCCTCATGCGAACGAAAGCATCACAGCTGAACGGTAACGATTAGCATGACAAAGCTCCAAGAAGCTGCTGCTCCTAAACCCAAAGTACTCCATTAGCTCGATTAATCGTCTATCTACGCTTCTCTCACACTCAAGCTCTACCTCACCCGAACAAACTAATTGTTGGGGATCTCAACCTTCCTGAGATTCGCTGGTTTCAACAAAACTCCCCTTTGCGCCTTTCGCCCCTGCTTACCCAACCTAATGTCGAAGGCTGCTCCCAGCTTGTACGGCAACCAACGCGCGGTACCCACACCCCGGACATTGCCCTTGTCAACGGGTATCTGTGTCCCACCGCTGCAGTTGGTCCGAAGTTTCCTGACAGCGACCATTGTGTTGTAACTTGCAGCTGGACAAGCACTCTACCTTCAGCTACTCTTCTTCCCTTAACCCCTTTCATCCTTTCCCCCGGTATTTTTGAAGCCTTTGCAATCTCATAGCGCCATAAGTCCTGGGACGGGTTCTTTCTCTCTGGTGACACACAAGACGTGGCTAACATCGTCTACGGCAACTTACTATCGTCATTATACCTAGTTGCTCCCACACGAGCTTTCTATGCTTCTGGTTGTCATCCAGCCACAAGACTACCCGCTACACGCCATAAACTCAGGAAGTATCGTAGGCAATTCCTTAAATCCCAAGATCTCTCCCTCCTTATTGTAATCAACCACCTCATGACTGATATTACAACGGCCAAACTCGCTATTGAAAAGCGTGAGGAGTCGACCGCCGTAGCCCATTTTCTACAGCCGAAGATACTGTGGCGCCTCTTTTGCCGGCGTTGCTTCTCAAATTCATCTGCAGTTTCAAATATTGTGGCCGCTGACAGGAAACCTCTCTCAGACCCTGCTGACATTGTGGAATCCCTAAACTCCTACTTCNCGCTAGCTGCTATGTTCCCTCCCCATTGACTCTGTCCACATATTGCTCCCCACCTGGCTATGAAGTGGCCACATCTGCTAACGAGACAAGCTCCAACCTCTGCCCCCTCTCTGTTACTTTGTCTGATGTAACTTCGTCCCTCGCCCGCCTTAGAAACTCCAGTTTCCCAGGTACTGATGGCATCCCTTCGCTTATCTTA
>NW_008751754.1:687572-712318 GCF_000715545.1 Opisthorchis viverrini | reverse complement strand
TTACTATTATTATTAATATTATTATTATTAATAAGTTCTGCTGGTTTCACCATTTACTGTTCAATCAGCTATCCCAGAGACTGTCTAGTGTGAGTCTTTGAATTTGCCTTTGCCACACGATACCAGTAACCTCAACCGGGCATCCACATTTATCACCGTCTTGCATATGGTGTTTACCCAATGGTAAGTATGAGCGTGATGTTGTCGACAACCCTCAAGGTAACCATCAAGATAACCAAGAGGCAGTGATAGCAGCGAGCACACTATGTGTTACCAAAGTAACCTGCTGTGTTCATCACGTAAAACCCGGTTCAACCATACAGTTATCACTCGATACTGTCAGCTCACTATTCCAAAAATCTTCCAATGGCGTGTGTTTTCTTTTCCGGTTTGTTTTGATTCAGTGCGGGCTCGCCGCGCGGTGTCTAACGAAGCTTAACAATAACTGATTTTTAACTTGACCGCCGACCATGATAGAATTTCGTATCGTGGATTATCCTGATATAAAACTGGCCCGTAAATCAACCTTTTAGCGGCTTACTTAGTCAAAAGGACATAATTCAAAGACAAAACAAGCTTAAATAGGCTTCTCAGTTTACCCGTAAAATGCATTTAATGTAATTCACAAGCTCATACTTCAAGGTCTACTGAACCAACGGAATGTAAACGAAGGTTTGAATTTTTATCTAAGCTCGTACGGAAGAAATCTGACAGCAAATTTGCGCTCCCAGGCTTCTTTTGCATTTCGATCCCGTCGCCATCACCGGGCTCCTGATATAAACGTTGACTGTGACTCTATCTGGGGGTTAGCTTTTTCAACAACCTGTGCTGAGAACAAGCTGCGCATGTATGCCACAATCCGGGAAACACATGACTGTGCGAACCACGTCGAAGCGTTTGGCAGTGCCCTTAGGCTCGCATGCACGTACCTGCGTGTACCATCACTGTATTCGTGTGAACGTCGAGTACCGCTGACTTCCTGACATCCCAATCTACATGGCATCAGTGGGTTACCGTATATTCCCCGACGGGCAAGAACAAAACCGATCCGGGAAACTTGGGTAAAAGCCTCGATCCAGTGTATCAATCCGTGAATCCGTGAATCCGTGATTCAAAAACCAATAAGCCCGTGGAAATATATGGGAATTTGCTAGAATCGATCACTGGCACTCATATTTGCTCCTTTTTTAATCATCCCATAACACTTTAGGTCAGTCACCAAATCTCAGACAGATTTTCATGAGAAGCTCCGGCAAATGCTGCGACGTCCCACACCTGATCCGAATTCTAACCCTGAAATGAACTGAACCGCGGTTATTCAAGCTGGTCAAGTGAACGCGCGTTTACGAATGGCCCACAGGAAGCCGCGCAATGGTTGATGCGCCCACTGACTGCACATTATCTTCAGAAAAAAAGGAGATGGTTGATCGGCTATATGTTAAATTGCAAGATTTAAATCATGATCAGAGCTCTTCGAGGCCAAATCTCATACGGTGGCTGCGTTCACGAAACTGGAACGAGGCCGAAGCGGAAAAAATGCTTCGTGCACATATCTCCTGGCGGCGTGAGCATGAGGTTAGCCTCTACTATACATGCATTTTTCCTGTGCTAATGCGACTACCCTTTTTTATCTTACTGTGTGGCGGGATTCTTGCGATAACTTCTCGGTAGTGCTCATCCGGAGAGAATTCGGTCTGTCACATTTTAGCATATAGCTGTAAATTACCTGAGTAAGTGATAAATACACGGGAATGAGATCCATCTCTAACATTTCTGGATGCGGGCCACTAGTTTTAGCCCTTCTTTATAGGGCCTTCATGGATCCGTTGATCGCTTTCTTGGGGGACCATGTCCTTGCTAGACGTCAACATTTTATGGATATTGTGAATATAAGTAAAGTGTCTCCAGTGTGACAGTTTATTTCTGAAAGTTGATTCTAATGGACAATGCGCAAACCAGCCATCATCTTCGTTGTCTTTGGACTCTCCGATGGTTTAAACACAACCCAAATTGAAGAGTTAGCTAGCGTAATCCAGTGGTGGCCAGATTTGTCTGATGTTTAAACCGGAAACTTTGTGATCATCGTGGACGGTCTACTGATTCAGTGCGGAATTCCGAGGGGTTCCCACTTCGTGGTGAATCGCGTACAAAAGCCCCGTAGATTGAATCCCCCTATTTTCCAACTCTTTTTTCGGACTAAGCGCTTGTGAATATAGAAACCATCTTCGGACTAACCACCGAATACAGAAGCGCACTTCAGATCAGTGATCAGCAAGTCCCAGTCCTCTGGACAGGGCCTTTCCGTCTGCGGGCGCCTACAGAGCATCCCAAATCCGTAAGTCATTATCCAACAACAAGCATCCGGCAGAGAGAAACGAAGGTCGCTGGCATACATAAACAGATGCGCTCCTAAAACTAATCACCGAGATACGCCTTGTCTAGCGCCGCTGACCTAGGAAAGATGCAGTCCACCCATTCAGGATTTTGTTTATTTCTTAGGCTCAGGGTCTGTACAACATAGGCTAATGGGGAACGCAGTCGAAGGTGTGAGCCCACCTCCAGATTCCGAAAGACCTCTCTCTACGCTAGTTTAGGTTCTATTTAAAAAGTAGCACTCGGTCATAATGTGTCAGTATTAGTGGTCAGCTGTCGCTTTTTTGCGGTGGACAATGCACCGAGAAAACATCCGAGAAAAACACCGAGAAAACAGTGCAGTCGTAGATAGCATAATGAATAACAAGAAACCTAAAGGAAAAGACGTATAGGTGGGACCGATTCGGATATTACGTGATTGTACAATCCGGACCAGTTTCGGATGCGGCCAGACAACTAACTCGGTGAACGAAACAGCTAATCCAGACTGTCATCTCTTCCCAAAAAGCTGAACCCTAGAAGCTCTCCGTTGATCGTATCAATATATGGGGATCCATGTATCGTAATAATGGGCCTCCAACTAGGCCCTGTATTGGAAAGTGCTCGTGGTACTGCTAAAACTTAAATTCCCTGCCTTGTATTGTGTGCGTAGTGTACGAATGACAACGACGGATACCTCAGGCAACTCCGAACACGAAAAGCTGGTAAAAGTCTGTTCAGAAATTAAGGTCTTCAGTTGCGAACCCGGATGTACAGTTTGAGTTTTGCCATGCTCCTTCGGAGTATAAGGTGATGCTACGGGATTGAATTGAACCATAGCTTCAGGCCTGCAGCTAATCCAACCGAAATGGGTGACAGCATCAAGTCGGACAATTTTTTAATCTCGGGATCAGCCACAACATCGGTAGCTTGGGAGCGTCTTGTGGGTTCCCGTGAACCATCAAAGAATGAAGCCACTTCATCCGTCAAGGCGAGCAAGCTATTGTCAACTTCTGATCCCCGGGCCACATGTACGGCAGCATTTTATCTGTCAAGTATGCAGATAGCGCAATAAAAGTGCGATCCCATCTCGATTGTGAAATAGTGTAAGGGTCACCAAACGATGTTCCCCTGCTACTTTGTGTCCGGGTTGAAATCACTCGTTCTAAAAAATGCAAGAGGTTTCAAATAAAACGCTCAGACAAGTTAGTTTGTCGAGAATCATTGTGGTCAATGAAATCCAGCAGGTTGATTGAATGGACTACCAAATGACCGGTGGGTACCACTGCAGTTTATGGTTCTGGGTGCCTTTTGCTACTAGAGAACTTTTTGCATAAACAAACACTCGGTTTCTTATTACCTCGTTATGAATCCGTTGATGCTATGGAAGTCTCGGTAGTCGAAGACCTGAAGACGCCTCAGATCAATCCCTCCCACCCTTGACGCTAGGTTCCGTAACCACGCAAGTAACATGTTACATTTTTGCTTGCAACGTGCGATCCTCGAGGCCTACTGATGTGGCTGTTTTCAGAAGTTATGTAAACCGGAGAAACTGACCCAACCAGTCCACATCTGTTGCCGTTACTACAACTACTAAGATATGGTTCTTTTTGAAAAACTAACTTGTTTACGATAAATTAACTGATCACACTTCCTAGGTTTCTCTGGCTTTGTCGCGTACTTTATGTGCGAAATGGCTCAGTGGTTAGAACCCGAATTTACTGGTCGGAAGGTTCTGGTTCGAACCCGACCTCTGTCTATCGACTTCCCCTGACTAGGCTCGGACAACTTGGCAGTACCCCAGCCCTCGTGCTTCCTTCGGGTGGCATGGCAGCTAGGCACCTAAAATGTGCTACAGCTGAACGATTATTATTACCATCTAAGTGTGCCAGTCAATCGACTTCTTCAAAGAGCCTTTTTTGTGAAACCCAGCGGTAAATGGAAGCGAGTTAGGGTAGGCCAAGCGCCGACTTGGTAGTGAAGTCTGAAAACCATTACTACCAAACTTAGTTGTACTGGTCATTGCCGTCTCCGTGAAGGGGACCTAGAGAAGGGTAACAAATGGCCAGAGGCACTGACAGACGTGGTTCAGTCTTGCACTCCGTGGAGCATGTGTACCCAAGCTGTTCCCTTCAATGCACAGCTTCCCTTCTCTATCTCCTCAATGGAGATTTCATTGACACTCTGACTTCACGTATCAGTTAAATCAACCAACACATGCATTGTACTCTATCCCTTCCCAGATCATCCGCGGACAAAATTGTGGCAGCTGCAACCACTGTGTGGCAAGTACACACTTTTTGCAGCTGATGATAATGACAGCTATTTAAGTGTTAACTTCTCAACTTCCCAGTGGAACTATCAAATTTTGCGCATTCTGAAGCATGGGTTCACGTTCCGTATGTACAGAATCGAAAGACAATGTGACCACCGTTAATCTATCCGATATCTATTGTTATTTCGCCCAATTTCAAATATTGGAACGATATCGTCTGCCTACCCTAAATCAGCGTGGTCTCCACCAGCAACAACTTGAACACCGGAATCTTGAAGGCCCTCTAGCAGCTCTTTTATTATTTCGGAGTAGCTCAGTGGTTAATGCCGTGAACTGACTGTCCAGAAGGTTGTGGTTCGAACCCAGCCTCTTCACCTCGACTGTTCGTGTATAGGCTTGGGCAACTTGACAGTATATCAGCCTCCGTACTTTCTTAGGGTAGAATGGCAACCGAACAATTTTTTCTCTTGTCATTTCATCAGGTCGATCACAAATAGAGAGCAGACTACCTTTTCGGGCACTACCTTCGTGGAGAAGCTTGTGGAGATCCCCCTACACACCATATGTTTGAATTTACATGAATAGAAGGATCGGGTTTTATCCAAGAACTTCTCTTTTGGGAAGAAGTGGTGGTTTGTTAGCTCGAAACGGGCAGTGGTTAGTGCCCGAAACGATCGGTTGGATTGTTCATGATTCTAAGTCATTTCTGACTTCCTTATTGGCTCTGCAACTTGGCAGCATCTCAGCCCCCGTTCTTCTTTCGAACTTCATGGAGGTTGTGCACCGGCTTAGCCTCAGACGAACGCTTTTTTACTCTATCACACATCGTGTTTGCACCATATGTATACGTATACGTTGCACCCGATTCTAATGTACCAGCCAGGAACATTATCACCTGTAGGGTACTGAAAGAAGCGCTCCAAAGCATTGGCGTTGCTAGGACCTGGTGGAGACTTCACGTAAGTAAAGCTGAGGTGCGGAGAAACTCGCCCTCTTAGATGCGCTCATCATCTATGCCTTACGTTTGCCAGCACACTTTATGGTTGTACGGCAGTGAAGCATCAGTGCCAACACTGATTTTGCTGTCATTGATGATGATGTGCAGCATTGAGACGGCCCAAAGGTGGTCGTTATTCAGTTCACTTTACACCGAATTTCTCCTAGGAAATCCCAAATTACCTTCCCCCACGAGGCACAATCAGCACCATAAGTGGGGTGTAATCATGTAATGCCGTTGAAACTTCTAAACTTGCAGCGTTCTTGGCACTGCATGAATTTTTTTAGGATACCCCCCTTCGAGCTTACACAACCAAATTGAAACCACAAACCAACAGCGAGGGTGCAGAAAGAAATGCCGTTGGGTCAACTCTGCCCGCGTTGGTTCCCATCCGATTTTTCCCCCGCTGCACTTCCAGGTATGATCAACAGGGTTGCAGGGCTGTCATACGGTCCATACGTCTATTTAGTAGGGAGAGATACTGGCCAAATTACACTTCTGATGGTGGGATGGTGCTCTCTACTTTATGGTGTCGCCGTGGAGTCTATGTAGGGTTGCCGGACGAGGATCCACGCCCTGTGGGTGCTATCATCTGAGCTCTGTGATCCATTCACGGTAGTTTTCACCATAATTAACACCGTCACGCCTCTGTGACCATTGACTCTCAAGCGAACTATTAAAAAACTCGTTTATAGAACAAAACCCAAGTAGCTAACGACATTAATGGGCATGACCCAGCCACGTAGCCACTGGCGCTCTTACATTAAAACCACATCCCGCAGTGTATAGTCTTCCCAACCCTACCTCACTAGATGAACAAACTTATTCGATGAGTGGACTACTGTCTTCAGGGCGTTCCTCCGTGGCTGTCACTATATTCATTTAACGAAACCGTAGTGTCTGGATTCAACTTCGACACATGGATTGCAGCCGACAGGCCGAAATCCCTGTTTAATATAACCGTCACGAAGAGACTTGGCTATACCGTGGTGGGACGGCTTGCGCGCCTCATTAACCCATTGTGTTATACTGCAGAATGCCCGTGCAGCACCCACGAGTTTCTCCTTTTAGGTTGTCAGTGAGTGAGGTCCGAAAAACAACCTCATTCTCCAGGCCGGGAGTCAGAACACACATGATGACCTGTTCCTCTTAAGTTGATCTACTTTAGTAGTCTCGCACTATCCACCGCTACCTTATGATCAGACGTTTTGCCCTTAGCTGTGTCCCAGTCCACATGCGGCGGTGAGTCAAATAGACAAGAGTTTCTCCGTGCCGCAATGACCGTCGCATGGTGACACCAACAGGGTCGCCTTATTCGCTGTGTACATTACAGGTTTTCTGTGGAAAACATGGAACCGATAACATCTTTCATCCTTGAGTGTCCTTTCGTACCCTCGCTCCATTTCCTGATCATTCTTCCGTAGACCCCGACCATAGGTGCGCCAGTCGAGTACTCAAGGAACTGACCGAATTCCCACATCTGCCTCCTTTTTAAATCATCAGACTTAATCCTACTGCATTTACCATAAGGTGGCCTGCGAGCTGATACTGTGCAAACTTAAAACTGTTCATAGACACCGGTAACTGGAATACAAGACCCAAGTACAGTAATTGGGCTCTCAGAATCTGTATTGTCTAGACGCTATAAGGTGATTCATCCATTGCTGCAGTTCGCTGCAGCGGTACTGGTACAGTTCCAATCCCCTAGGTAAAGCATCGTCCCCTCATTGTATGTCTGCAAAATGCCGCCTCCGTACTGTTCTTCTGTCTACCTAAGAAATTGTATGTGTCAGAATAATCCCTTTATCTATGTTTTCTGCTTACACGCCAACCAAAGGTATCTCTAACTCAGCGAAATTTACTTTTCGTCAGAGGAACTCAAGAATCAGTAGCAGTGGAAAAGCTCATCGTTTGGTGTCTCCGTTCGCGCATACGCTAATGACTGGTCTTCAGAACGTTCAGTCATTTATTGATGCAAAACTTTGCTTCGCCCATGGGCAACATCATAATTCAGCTAGACGGTCTACTAGACGTAACCCCAAACGAAGTTTTTGTGTGGTTAGGTGGGTGTGGTGAGGATCTGGGCGAGAATCCTAAAGCAGACAACGACTTGAGTTGAGCGGATCGAGTGAAAGACAGTGCAAGAAGGAGGTTAAAGTCCTTGACAATATTCTTCCCAGCTATCGAGGCGCTGACTTTTAATATGTGGTAGCCTTGCCGTACCATCTCAAATGGTACCTTTAGTCTTGCCGTGCGAATTATCTGGAACAGCTTCCTTACATTCTTCATCGCATTAGTCTCCTCCGTTTCTTGAACTTTATGGTCTCACCACGCCCTTGTAACCGCACAGGCTTCGTTTGATATCAGGTCTAACAGGCCGCTGGACAAACAACCAAATTGAAGTTCCTTGTCTGTTGCCGTCTGTTAGTAAGATAAGATAATACTGCAAGACCGCCGTATGATAAGAGTCAGCGCTCTGATTGCATTACAGAATATTTTCAAAAACAGTTTAGCCGTCCCTCTTACAACATCTTAGACAAAGCGGAATGTCCATAGAATTTGCGAATCCACTCTGGCTCCATATTTCCACACTTCTAGTTGGAAATTTTACAACAACCTTCCAAGATTTTTTCTACAGCTGAGCTCGAGATAGCTCCGGGGTTAAGACTCGGACCCACTGACTGGAAAGTCCGTAGTTCGAACATAACCCCGGTATTCCAGCTGCCTCTCTATGGACTTTTAGGACCTTGTGACCTCTCATTCCTCGCGCTTCCTTCAGATGGCATGGCAGCTAGGCAGCGAAAAGGCGTTACAGCCGAATGATTTACTAAAACTAGGCGGTTCTACCAGGCTCCTGCCCGCTCCTTCCGTTTATCCAGTTTCCTGGTTGATATATAGTGCGCTCCTCAAGAGATCGGGAACCTCGATATAAAAATTGCTTCTATAGAAAGATCCGTAGAGACCGCCATCTGGAGACGACCTTGCCATGGTTTGGCGGCTTCTATACTTCCGCTACCCTCTGAGCTGTGCGACACTCGCAAAGTAGGTTGACGTATGGGTGAAGGTTGTGGGTTAGGATATGCATGACGACCTGTTCTTAAAAAAGGGATGTACTGACATTTTCAGCCAAGTCCTGCTGCCTTGTGGTTGGCTTTTAAGCCGCAATATCTACGCGTCAGTCGGTGCTGACAGCCTGAGGGATCTCGAAATCGATCTTCAAACCTCGATGCCCGGCTTATCTAGCTATCTTCAATGTTCGCACTCTCAAGCAAGCAGGGCTACAAGCTGCTCTTACTCTCACACTGGACTCGCTTGACATTATTGTGTGCTGTGTATCAGAAGCAAGTATTCAATATGCCATCACAGTGGTTGGGATAACCTCCCCATCACTCTCCACTCGTTTACGGCTGCTGTAGCAGGATGTGCAAGGGGCGATATCGTCCTAGGTCACTGGACAGAAAGATCCTGGCTTAACTGGCTACCCGTTGATAGTCGCCTTTGTGCGGTTCGTCTGGCAGCGTCTGTGAATGAGTCTCACGATCTGGAAGTTGATCTATGTTTGCTTGTCGTGTCTGCTTACGTCACGGACCTTGCCGTGGTGTGGCCGTCTGTGTACCTCGACGACCCATTGAACCATACTGGGGGTGTCCCCGTGACACTCCCAGGGTCTCATGCGAGATCGGCCAATGGCTAGAGGTCTGATGAACACAGTTTCCTGGTCCTCCAGGCTGGGGGCTGGAACATGTGTAGCGACTTGTTTCGTAAAATTACCGCTGCCTTGCGGCCAGGCTTTCGAGCCAAAGGTTTTGGTTGAGGACCCTAATCGTCCTCCTGTCTATGTGTGGGCGCTCGGGCAGTATTCCAGCCCACGTACAACTATTAATTGCACTCATACAAATAAACTCATGTCACATCGACCGTCGTGCTACGGCAGCAAAGCATTAGTGTTGAACACTAATGTCATGCTTTCGATGATGACACCCCAGCTGACTGTGGCTTTGACACCATCAAAGGAAAGTCTCTTTGCTCCCTGAATGCCCTTTTACGGCGGGTTTAAAGCTCAGATATGGTTGTGGTTGCTGGAGACGTGAATGCGCAAGTGGGCAGGTTTAGCGCATCTGAGAATCAGTCAGGTGTTCGATACAGACTGGACAACGGTGAAGGACTTTCAGCTGTGTGCTGAGCGTAGACTTTTTTATGCACTACTGACTTCCGAAGTAGCCGAAGTCTTCTGGTCGCATGGTATACTATAGCAGCGTACCAGCCATGGACCCCATTTGACCACCACCATCAGTTACGATGACGCGGATCAACAGCTGACTGCTTCTTGTTTTGGAACACATTTGTGGATTCGACCAAGCGCTCGTCTGGAGCCGCTTGTCTGTTCGTTTTTCTGGGCCGTGTAAGATACGGATAAATCGCTTAGCAACTGAGAGATAGACAGATCCCGAAATTAGACGAATTTGGCAGGATAGTCTTCTCCGCTGTTTCAAACGCTTTACCATCAGATGTGAATTCGTCCTGGAAGGAGATCGGCACGTCTTGGCACGATGCTGGGAGTTTTACCTGCAGCACGGCGCTACCGGGCCCGCTGATGCACAGGACAGCAGTGAGAGTTCTTGAATCTCGAAGAAATTTTCCCGCTGACCCCAAACATAATTTTGCCCGACGAATTATGAGATGCCAAGTTAAGCCTAGAGCGCTAGCCGACTATGAAATCTGGTGGACACAGAAGGCTATGGAAATGGAAGGGGCCCAGAAGACCAGGAATGTCAGATTATTTCAGTTGGTCCGTGCGACTGGTCCGACTATGAAACTGGTGGACACAGAAGGCTATGGAAATGGAAGGGGCCCAGAAGACCAGGAATGTCAGATTATTTCAGTTGGTCCGTGCGACTGGTCCCCGAGAATCATCTGCGATCGAAACTATCAAAGATCAAAGTGGCTTGACCATCTTGATCAAAGGACGTCTCGATCGTTCGGTCGAACACTTTGAACAACGATGCTCGTGACCAACTGTTTCCACTCATTTGTATCCTGTAGCTGAATTCGAGCCATGGACAGTAAATCTGGGACTCCCTACGGCCTCTGAGGTTTATGGCTGCATTTGTTCTCTCACGTCCCTCTGAGCCCTCATGATCTCCCAGCCACATTATTCAAAGATGAAGTTAAAGTCCTCAGTCAGCAACCTGTCTGCTGCACTATCCTGGATCTGGAAAGAGGAAACTGCTCCAGACAACTGGGGTGAACCGGTGGTAATACCCATTTTAAGAGAGGAGTTCTTAACCAGTGTGATGATCTCAGGGAAATCAGTCTGACTTTAGTTGTAACAAGACGCTTGGCGTCAAACGTCATTCGTGGCCTCATGTTGGCCGTAAAAGATTGACTTCCTGGCATCAAGTGAAATTCCAGCCTGGTAGGTGTTGTATTGACCAAATATTCATACTGCTTCAGGTGCTAGAACAAAACCATACATGTAAACGGCCCACACCTTAAGTATTATTGGATTTTCTAGCAGCAATATATTCGACCGACCGGTTTACCCTGCTTAACACACTTGTCCAGCAAGGAGTGTCCCGGAAATTCATGAATAGAATAAGTTCTGTGTATTCTCAAACTTCCAGAAATGTGCGATTACACGGAGTACTCTCGGAAAGCTTCCATACACAAAATGGTCTCTGTCTAGGGTGCTTACTCTTCCCATTCCTATCTACTTTCATGATCGTCAAGATGATGAGATGAACGCCGGTGCTCAAACAGGTGCTGACGAAAACCTTATCGACCTGAAATATACAGACGACATCGTTTAAGTCTTCGAAGAGTAGAAAAAGGTGTATGTGTTTTTGGATGGACTGAGCAAATTCATCCGCCCTTTGGTTTGCCCTTTGAATCACAAGGTGTAAGATCACGCATCTGCACATGCAGTCACTGAACACGTCACTTACAATCCAAAAAGAGGTGCTCGGAGTTATGGAGCATTTTATGTACCTCTGAAGGTGTTCGTCAAAGTGTGTACTGATGATGTTACCTTATGTGAGGACGAAACGTTTGCAAGCCCATTGCTAAACTCGGTTAGCACATAAACTGCCACCTGATTTGGAGACACATTGTATACAGATCACCTGAATGAGTGTCTGGAGGTGTGGACACCTTGGAATGATCGTTCCAATGTAGTACGAAGTGTTTTTCTCATCCACCTTTGTTCTTTTCTTCATAGTAAGACTTTCAAACAAATTACGGTTTCACGGTAGCAAAGCATCAGTGTTAAGCACCGACGTCATGCTATTGTTGTTGACAGTAATGACAATAATAATAACAATGTTGCATGTAACCCTAAACCATGCGGATAACACCATCTTGTTTGACAATCATCATTCCGTACAGCTCACCGTAAATAACAGTAGTATGGCAGTTAAGCACCAGTGTGTATTGCTGTCAGCGTTAATGATAATGACCCTGAATAGCATTCCCGAAGTCGTCCTCGTTCGTATTTCACCCTCAAATTGGGAGATAACACTTGCAATTTCTCGGTCTTCCACTCTTCCTCCAAAATGTCAGGGGAAAAAATTTAAGTTTATTGATTATTTTGCTTTCCTGGAGAGCTGCGTAAGTCGCCACTGTATCGTGACAACAAGAGTCAGTGTACACAATCAACGTGAAACCATTAGCAAACTTACATAACTTGTAACGACGGGAAAGAATTTTGCTAAAGCTAATGTTTCAGTACAGGTCTGTTAGTTGGCTATAAACCGTGTGCCAAGTTGTAGTACTTTCTGGTTCTACAGTTTATTTCACCAAAGATTCCAAAATTATGGAAATGATAGCCAAATGCTGAAGGCGATGGTTCAATGAGTTCACTAAGGTTGTTATTGTTATAGCTTTAAGGGAGGACGTTTTCCGAAACCAATGACTTCGTATTTTGGCCAGCTCGACTGCTGGGGGTTGGCCTAACCCTACGAAGCAGGGCGTCAGGCATAGATGCTCGATGCTTCGCACAGCAGATACCCATGGCGACTCATGATAAGGTTCGTTTGTTTTTCGACCGGGCGAGACAATTCGCTAGTGGTCATGGGCAGTCACTGGGTGATTGTATCAGTGACACAATCACAACTTATATTTAAAGCCCTAAAATGAAAAAAGAGGAAAGTGAGTAAGTGAAGTGAAGTGGAGTGGAGTGAGTGAGTGGTTATGAGACCCCGTCCTGGTAGTCCGAATGCTCTAACAACACCCAAACTCTTCGTAAAATCTTTCGCACCCTTTTTCCAAGTCATAAGTTGTCCAACTCACAGTTTGCGTCCTTCTGAAGTAGGTACAGAATTCGAAGACGCTCTAGCATGCGTAACACATGGCTGAGCCACCGCACTTGATGTTACTGGAGTGAAGTGCTGATGCTGAACTGAAGTAACTGCCGCACAACCAAATGTCCATTTCCTGATTACCACGTTACGCACTCGTTGATGCTGTCCGATACCAATGGCACTTTCAAGACACTGATGGTCTAAAATCTGAGGACGTCCCACATCTGTCAACAGAGGCAGTCATACAACATCACGGACCCTACTGCAGCCTGATGTATGATGTGTTTGATACCCATTATTATGCCTTTTTGAGGCCACAAGTGACACAGCTCCACATAGTGATTCGGACGAGATTTGTCCACTGGATCCACCAGACACTTCCGTCAAAGCCAATACGGCTTACTGATGTATTTAAAATTCTCTATGACACCCAGTGCTTCTTGAATTGCAAGGGCTACTTTCAGGAACTTCACTTTCTGAAGCGTGACACTATGTATATGCAAAAAACTTACCGCAAAAATGCATAATTGTGACCAGTTTATTCACCAGTGCTCGTGCTTGGTCGTCTGTATCGATGAGGGCGGTCTCGTCTACGCACTGGATCAACAAGACCCTCATTAAAAACCATTAGAACATCGAGTTCCTGAAAACTTTCTAGCGTTTCCCGCATCGTTCTATCGGCGATGGAGCAGAATAAAAATGGAAAGATTGGGTGTTCTTGCTGAACAACACTTGTACGGAAGCTTTTAAAGAGCTCTCCATAAAAGTACGCCCAGAAGCACATCAATGTAGGAGTCGGATTATGTCAACTTCAGG
This sequence comes from Opisthorchis viverrini, assembly GCF_000715545.1. Classification (NCBI taxonomy): domain Eukaryota; kingdom Metazoa; phylum Platyhelminthes; class Trematoda; order Opisthorchiida; family Opisthorchiidae; genus Opisthorchis; species Opisthorchis viverrini. The sequence goes on along the minus strand of NW_008751754.1, from coordinate 698,580 downwards.
AATATTCCCTGTTGAGCGAGTGTAGGTGGGAACACTGTTCGATCATTAGAAACCAACGAACCTTTGAAGACAGAACCCCAAGATTACGGATCATTTGTACTGTGTGATTCTAACACACGACGGATTCTGAAGATGTTGACAACTCAACCGCTGCTCCGTCGGAATCCCCTTGGTGTTTGTGTATCAATGTTTTGCATACCACTGTAAGGCGACGAGTCAGTGATACCAGAAGTTTTGTCATAGAAGACAAACTGACGCCCATGCAAGTATCCCTTTTTAAGACAGGAGCTGTTATTCACTGACCACAGTCGTTTGGGGCGGTCTTTTTCTCCCAGATAAATATAAATAGGCTAGACAGTCACCAGCTGAGGAATTCACCGCCATCCTTGACCAGAACAGGTCATCGGACCGGCACACATTCGGATACCCAGTATTGGAGGAGGCTTCTTATTCACAGTCCACGCTTCTTTCAAGGACTGACAGACCGGTTTAGAAGTAGCGAGTGGCCAGATGAATTTTTTTAAATATTCTGCTTAATTATCCAAACGTTTGTTGGATACCAGAAAGCCATTTCGATCTTTGATGGCTTCACTATCAAGGGAGTCTGTCCAACGAATCAAGTATAACAGTCTGCCGACACTTTTCGCTCCTTCATTTCTCCAGCCTTTTAGATCCATCATCCTTCCGTAGCTGTGCGTACACTCAATCCTACCTGACACCAGATGGTGGTTTGCGTTGGATCGCCGTTGCTACAAGATGGAGTCTGTCACATCGCCTGTGACAAAGTGGTGTTCACGTCAGAGGTGCAGTGCTTAGAAGAGGCCGGCTGGGTTATACCGCAAGTAGTAGTCTCGGCATCACTTCCAACTTTGGATATATCGCTCCAGTGATAGCTGATTTCTTATATCGGATCAGCAGGCAGAGGTTGGGAAAGTATAATTTGATATATTTGTTTGGTTTTGCGGTGTGTGAGCTTCCCATTGGCCATACAACATACACGTGTTTTGTGTGACCTGAAAAACGCAGTGATAGACAAGCGCATGATCGGATTCCACGCAGGTATCCTTGAAGGAACCTGCAAACAGTGATCGACCGTCACCACCGGCAACTGATGACAGTATGATCTACTTGGTTTCGGAGTTGTTTCATTGGTGGGCACACGAACCTCACAGTTCCGGAGATTATCACTGCAAAGAACTATGCGGCAGGTGCCCTCCATTGTCCATGCGTCCTGTGTCCAGCCTAAGGCGACCACCCAAGTGAACCTCTGAAGCGCTAAGCTTACCCACATGAGTGTTCGTGTCACCAATGATTTCTATGCTCTCAGATCGTTGTAAAAGTGCACCTAAAGCGTCGTGGAACCCGTCGTTGGTGGGTTCAAACCTAGGGTTTGGAGCGTAAGCAGGCACAGTAAACTGAGAGCGATGAACCTCTGTTTCTCTAGACTCTTTCATGAACATTGCCAAACGAATGACGGAGGTGACTGGTTACGGGTATCCTATCCAGTAGAGGGACCTCCGACGGATCCTTCAGCACAATACCCACCCAGGCTTGTTCAGCCGCAGCGACCTCTGCGTCGCCAGAGGTATGCATCTGGATGCAGGAAAATAACGTGGGTGTAATCAATTCAATTGGAATACTTGCATCCCGGATTCTTGTTTCTGATAGACAGCGTACATCGATGTAGAGGGAATCCAGCGTTCTAGTAAGTGCCGCTTGTTTTCCTGCTTGCTTGAGTGTACTGAAATCAGAGGTAGCTAAGTTGACCGGCTTTTGGGGTTGAAACTGATTTCGAGGTGTTGATGGTTATTATTGAAGATGGACGCACAGAGGCTGCAGCTGAACGTGATGCAAAGCAAACAAAGCGGTCGACCCCAATGATGGGACTCACATTGGAGTGGGATAGGGGAGAAAAAGGAATACGTGAAAACGTAAAAAGGCAGAGACCAGAAGTAGCATGTTTTTGCTTACCCATCCTGCTGTATGCAGCAAGTTAAGCGACGGCTGGTGACCGATTTGTTATGAGAATTTCTAATCGTGAGTTTCATGGATATACGCGGGCTGAGATACTGTCTGGTTGCCCACACCTAGGTATAAAGACGATTAGGGTCCTCAACGAAAACATTTGACTCAACGCTGACGGCGAGACAGTAAGTGGTCGCCGTCCTACTACCACAGTAATGCAATCTATTTCGAGTAAAATGCTGCTGTGGCTATCCCAACCCCCAACCCGGAGGACCAGGAGATTGTGTCCGTCAAGACTCTGTTCACTGACCAACCTCTTATGAGAAAATCTTCAGGTGTCACGGTGAAACCCACCAGTATCGCCAGACAATAGGGTCCGGTCTTTTTGCAGCCCGTCCACCCTTACCGCGTTACAGCTTTGGGTCAGTGAATTTAAAGGACCATATGTGCAGGGAAACTTCAAGTGCTTATCCTGCCGAAGAGGGTTGAACACCTCAAACGTACGACCACCGGCACTTACGCAGCGTAGCAGACGTTTGGTGCAATGAGATGGTGCATTAGTTAATATTTGGCGGTAAATAGGATTCCCCAAAGCTGCAAACAAAACCCATCAACTGGACGTAGCTTAACTTTGTCCAGCCTTTGTCTGCTAAAGAAAGCACTGTTTTCTACTCCGAGTGTCACCGGTAAAAGGTTTTCGGGGGGGGNAAGCACTGTTTTTCCTCCCGGGGTGCCCCGGTAAAAGGTTTTTGGGGGGGGGGGGGGGGAGGCTGGATTTAATAAGGCGAAATGAAGGTGACCACTGCCGAATCGAGCGTTTTGGGTCCCTGTCTGGTTTGAGTTAGAAACCCTACAGGAGACGGTCACAGTAACCAGTGTGTTCTCACTCTTAGTCGGATTGCCTAGCTCAAGTTCATCTACCGTCATCTGCTGAACGCATTGAATAAGTTTCGCGGATGACTCCCAGTCGATTCCACCCGTAAAGTTCTGTTTTTACATGATGTTCAACTGAGTTTATCTCGTTATTGTTCAAAGGTTCAGGCGCCTCGTTCTTGGCCATTTGACCTAGGGACTTAGGACTGTATGCAATAAGTCCCTATCTTCCCCTTTTCTTTCCGTGGTTATATGACGACTGAACACCAGTGTTTACCAGTATTACTGTCGCTAATGGTTATGATTCAGATTGATCAAGATTTTGTCCCAAACTTGTTTTCCTGTGCTTCATCGCCTAAGCGACCTATGCTAAACGATCCTTTCCAAATCCAACATGTGACCGTATTTTGCTCATGCAGTTTTGGTTCATTAGTGAAACTTTCCGAACTTCCGCAGCACAAGTTGTTTTTTCATTTTTATACGGTTGGTAGAACACATAACTTGAGACGTGCGCGCACGACACAGACAGAAAACAGCAACGATCAAAACAGTAACGCGCATTGGTTTGTGGCCACGATAATCATACACTAATGGGTTTTAAGAGTCTGACCATATTCGTTCGGATCAGACTACAAAGTAGATACGTCCCAAGGTGATTTACTATTTCTAGTCCAGCCACAAATTTTACCACTGAAAACAGTAATGGATCAGATTCCCTTCTGAACGTATTATTCACCATGTGAGCCGATGGTTCCAGTAAAAGAAGAATTAACCTCAAGAAACGGTTAGTTCTTATTATAACTTTAAAAAAAACGTAAGTGCTCATCCATGGCCCCCTTTCCGCGCGTAGTCGCCGTGCCAATCGAGGGGCGCAAAAGCGCTCAAGTATTGGCAGATTACTGGGACCTAGACAGGTACATTCGATACTCCGGAATTGGATTATAACTAATGAACCTTCGTGTTGCACGCTGTAATTTCCGAGATGTTTTGAATATGAATTTTCGTAGCCCTATTCCATTACAACAGCAGCGTAACCTTGTTGCTTGACTTCAAGAGCTCGGAAAATATGTTCTAAATATGCTGCGAAATGCGAACTTGAGTAGCATAAAAACGCCGGAAGCGAAAGCGTCTGGTAAGTAATTAGATACTAGAGGGAAATTTGGTAGTTTTTGAGGTGGAAAGTCCGCCTACACGTAACAGAAAGATACGTCTTACCTTGATCGGTGTGAATCTGTATATCGGAACCGAAACTGGCTACGTGGATGGCCAAACTCCAGTAGCTCTTCTTGGTGCTCCCTTACAAAAAATAGCTGTATAAATGGCATGTCCACCAAAAGCTCTAACATGGTTGTAGAACCATTTTTGTTGTTCACGATTATGCCTGTTAAACTCCAGTATCCATTGCTGATGCACCTCTGCTAACGACGATGATGGGCTATGGAATTTGACGTCAAACTTCCCTGCCTCTTTTTAACTTTATCGCTCATACGTTCGCAGGCTACAAACACATTGGCAGTGATGGTTTGCGTAGTTGCATACCCGCCCAAGTACGTATGCGGTAGATCATGTGGCCTGTGTTCGTCAAAGTGGGATGGAGAATACTGCTCGAAGCGACTAAGTCCGAAAGTTAGTGGTCGACCCGACTAAGCATGAAACCACAAAACCGATCCAATGCCTTCAGATCGCATAGTCTCCACTCGCTGAGGCATCACCACCAGCCCTTTTGCAGCCGAAGTTCGCTTGTTTAATCCCTCCTACTGAATTGTCTCGTCCAATGAAGACACCAAACCATGTTCAAAACATAACTCTAATAGTCAGTTGTGCATGTCATTGAATTGGCTAAGCAATGGCGTTCAGTTCCCGACCGCTTCCTCGTTTTCTCCGTTTTCTACATAGTATTTGGGGTCACTTTATTTTCATTATGAGTTTCGCAGCTGAATAACTGAATTGACTTGTTTATCACACAGATCACCATTATTCTCATATCTGTCGACAACCATATGTCTCTACTACACCATACTGGTCGTCGCTCGTAGCTATAGGAGGGGTGTTCTCTTCTAGGATGTAGTCTCTCCCACGCAGGACCTTCGATGCAAAAGGCCCACCATAGATGACTTCGCCATAGGCCAGTACAGTGCGGTCTAATAGTACTGTTCCAGCACCACAAATCCTTTCTGTACGAACATGCGCGAAACCTTATTGGACTCAACACGACTACATCACTGATGCGCCACAGTAATTCCTGACAGTGTCCTCACAATAATTGCAGGTTTTCCCTCAGAAAATAGAGACCACCTTATAATATATATGTTTTCCAGTACTCTCCTTAGCCTTATAAATCAGTTTGTACATTCTCGATGCACATTTACCAACTGATATTTCTCATCTCAGGTAGACACTATCCTTTCTTGGTATCGGATGCCGGAAGTGATTGACAAGTATTTTCCAGGAGGGATATGCGGTGAGGACAAGGAAGGGAGGCCTCTTTTCATCGCACCTATAGGTCGTGTTGATCCGAAGAGCTTTCTCAAAGCAACCAACCGGTTAGAATTCCTGCAAAGTCGCATATTTCAAATGGAACACATACTGCATGTCACACTCCCAGAAGCAACTGCACGTGCTGGAAAGGAGATTGATCAGCTGACCGTCATAATGGATATGCAAGGCCTTGGATTAAAACACCTATCGCCATCATGGCTCTCTCTTGTCGGCGAAGCAGTGACTGTCATTGAATCAAATTACCCGGAAGTCTTGGGAGCCTGTTTCGTCATCAATGCCCCACCCCTTTTCAGCAGGCTGTACAGCTTCGTCAAACCACTTCTCAGTAAAGCTACACAAGAAAAAGTGCAGGTGACTTTTTATTTTCCGTTCTATCACGATGTTGAGTGTCATTCATTTCGTTTGAAGCTATTAGGAATCCTAGTCTTGTTTGTATCGTGTCTACCTGCTAAGGTACAATTCCAGAGCCAGAATTTTTTTTACCGGTTCACAGTTGTAACTTATTGGTTGAACCTCTCCACCACTTCACATCAGCTTCATGAAATGAAAAACGAAAGACGACCTTTCAAAATACGAACTCCTGTATTTCTCGCATGGTATGGTAACAAAACCGGTGCATGGTTGACTACTTGTCTACTGTCCTCAGTTAAGAGTTTCATTCATTACCGTGAATCGCTGTTCCGCTGAACGCTGGTAGCTCAAGTTGGTTCGTTGGTTCGTTTGCCGAGCGGAGCAAGTTGATTTAAACGTCTTACCACTAATCGGGATGATGTCATCAATACATCTCAGAACGCTTAAGTATGGGGGAATTGGCGTCTAATGCGACAACAGCCGGATAACATTGTTTAGGTCCACATGAGTTCCATTCGGTTCAGTTATTCATTTACAAGCCGTGTACGTAAGGTTCGTTAGTTCTAGCTGATATGGTTTTGTTCAATGAAAAACGAGACAATAGAGAGGGATAACCATCAGTGAGAGGCAATGGCCTGAGCAATGAATTGCTGTTTATTATAGGTTCCGGTTGACAGATGAAGTGGAGATTTGGACAGTTATGCGCTGGTGATAGCTTTCATGCACGAACGCCACTGACCACGTGACCAAGCAATGTTTGTCAATGTCATTGAAAGTCAATGCATGGCGTCCCGGTCTTCCCGTCCGGAGAGGTAACAGTTGTCAATGCGAATGCACTTCTTGGTTAAGATTTCCATATCCTGGATGCCAGGTTATAGACTGCCCACCCTTCAGTCATTTCCCATCCAGAGAACTGTCAGGTAGATGATCCTCTGACATGCGAACAACATAGTCTAAACGTGAAACCTCAGAGTACTACACACGTAGTATTAAATGCGTGCCGTTTGTCGTTTGACTTGGTTGTGTGCACACCTGGATACTCCAGAACACAACCCCTGTCACACCCACTGAGCTAGTGCTTGTTGCTCCGCATCATGCTGACCTGATGTGAACCCGACACGCATGCACGAATTTCTTTTCCAAGCACGAAGATGCCTGCATAGCTAATTTAATCATAGCGTTTAGCTCGATCGACCTCATCATCATTGTCAGCTGTAAGAACCGCGTCTTTGTCGTACAGTATTTGTAGCTGTCAAGTGATGAAAGACAGAGCATGCCCCAACATAAACATAACCTAAACAGTATGCTACTTGTTGAACAGTCACAACATGTAGTCAAACCCCAACAACTACTCAAAACCTGGCTTTATCACACTAAGTCTTTGTTTCCTGGTCAGGTGCCCTAAGTGTGTTGGGTCAGATCACGCTTTGAAAAATTGTTGCGTACATTCCTGACCTATTGTAGGGAGGTGCACTGTTCGCAGTGCGGAAACTACTCTCCACTGCATTGTCTGCCTTAGTGGGTTTTGTGACAAAAAACGCAGATGATCGTACCATCACCCTTGAGTATCATAAGGCAGTAGCAGGCTGCCGTACGAGTAGGTCAACGAATTAGTCCACCCCTACTATATCACTTTCTCTCAAGGGTCAAGAACCCGTAATTCTACGGGTTCGGTTATTCGGTGGAGGTAACTGAATGACAATGGTTTCAACCCATGGTAGAACTTCGTTAGCAGGGTTCAGTGGCACCGAGAATCGACTCGCTCATATCTTACAGGAATTCATGCATCACGAGACGCAAGTGAAGTGTGCTCTTGGGGCCCATTTGAAGCTTGCGTTTTTTCCACTAGTTTTATTGTTCACTGGCACTTCGTATTCTTTTTTTGCCGTCCTTTTGAATTATTCGGAAGTTGTCTTTTTTACTGGTGTATTCTGTCTGTTTGGTCACATGTGTATGGTTGATACTGATGGTTTGCTGAACAGCTGAAGCTTTTTTTCGCTGAATTCATCTGCATTGTCTCTGGCCTCACACGACTGTTCAGTACCTGCCTCTCAGCTTCTAACGTCAGCTATCAATCTATCTAGGTTCGTAATGCTAGAGCCTGCACACTCCTGTTAATTTCGTCCGAAGATGATGACTTATGGAGTGGTCATAGTTGGATCTTTCAGCATGATTGATGATCCTAACTACATTTGTGCTTCGTGCATCAGGGTAGAATAAACTGAGCTACGAGTACTTCAACCGAGTAGTTGACGCGCCTCAGTACAGACCACACATTGCCAAATTACCTCTCATTCTGATCTACTTTGTGACCGTCTCCCATACGGGAGGAGACGTTCATGTGATCATAAACACGGTCATTCAATTACTGAGGCTTCTACATCCAATCTATGGTCCTCACTCCGTAGTTACCCACCGCACTCACACAGAAAACGTTGTCGACGTTTTGTGCACTGCACTGATTTGATTGTTCATTTTTGCTCTCAGGGATTAAATAACTGTGAAAGCCGAAGTCAATCTACTCTCCGTCCGTACTGCACTGCATTTTCGGTCACTGAGACGGATGTTATCAGGTGTTACAACTCCTTCAACAAAAGCAATTTATTCTGACCTTCGGTCTAGTAAGGATGTCAAATAGCGAGGAAAACGCTGGATAGTGGAGTTGCGGTCAAATATCTCCTAGTAAGCCAGCTAGCCTTATGGAACTGAGATACTGTTCCATCGAATACCCCAAAAATCGATTTTCTTTATTGAGAACACGATAAATACCGAGTGTTGCTGATAAGTCTTCTTTGAGTCCAACTTCGTAACATTTACTCGATGGTAGTACAGCAATGACCTATTTCAACGTAAACTTATCCTTGGGCAAACCATTGATCCAGCTACGACCAAGAATAACGCACTGGTCTTCTGAGATTAAGTACACGACTACAGTGGTGAGCTGTACTCATGGGACGCAACAGCTCTGCATATGTTACCCAGTTGGGCGTTGTAATAGCGATGTTTCCCATTAGAAGTAAAATATGAATTTCGTGAACCAGGACGTGTCTCCTTCGATCAGGCGGGTTTATTCCCTTTGGGGAGGCTTGCAGCAGAAAAATCCCTACGGCAGCAATTGTTTCTTCAATAAGGCATTTTGAGGAGAAGCAGTTTTTTGCTTTTCTGTAACTCAATTCGCGCTATTGTCTAAACTACTACAGCAACGGATTCCTCTAAGATTCTCATTTCGATCATCTAGACACTGGATGGATGTGATTGGATTGATCGCTTTTGAGGAGCGTCGATAATTTTGCCGGAGAATCTAATTTCTAGTCTGTCTGACAGTACGCACGAATTCGCTTGTCTAGCACGCAATGTGATCACCAAAGTTGCATTCTGTGACCACGAGAAACCGTTTACTGTAGTCATCGTGCGTTATAGTTTAATAATACAAACTGATCTAATCTAGACTCGCCCACATTTTTATGACGTCGGTGATGAAAATGGTGCCTAACATTCTGTATTTTGTTTTAAACTTGACAGATTCTGTTGGTCACGTCGCTGTTCCTGAATTCCATGTTAAGTACTGCAGTTGTGTTGCTCATGGGGATGATGAACACGCCTAACAGACTATCACTGAATTTCATCTTCCCTTCGTTTTCCTCAACACAAATGTACGATTAACTCTCAAAAAACGATTGTGTTGTGTTTTAAAGCGTCGTGTCGCTGGCAGCCGATTCTGTGTATATGCGGTAATTACTTCACACCTCATCACAACCGATCNGTTGTGTTTTGAAGCGGCTTTCCGCGGGCAGCCGATTCTGTGTATATGCGGTAATTACTTCACACCTCATCACAACCGATCCGCGTCAGGCAGTTTCCACATGATGCCTATCCAGCAGCCAGTTTTCTACCCGGACACGAGTTGCAAACTGGGCTGGCCTGTTTGAAGAGTGTTGTGAATTAACATCCATGAACCTACCATGCAGCGAACAGAAACATCTTTGTCCATTGTCGTTCCTTCTATACCAACAGGGACGCGCTACTGCCCCCAATTATCCCAACGATACACATTCTCGGTGATAGTATGACTTCCCCCAACCCTGGCACAACCTTTCTCTCTTGTCCTTGCTATCTGTTCCAGTTTACTGATGATAGTCTTTGATTTTTTCGACCTAGCTACCCAACGGAAACTGTCGATTTGTCTGTTTTGACGAATGTGACGAACGTTATAAATTATGCCACTCTGGTTTCACATCTTATGTGTTGTCTGTCAGCTGGATCACAAACAGCCGCTCCATAGGCCTGTATCGCCTGAGCTTCTGGACGATTTCACCCCGACGTTCCAGGCGTGTTTCTGCATCCTGACGACCTCTATACACACACACATGCACACAAAATCGTTCTGTCTGCAGTTTTTGATGACTATGATATTCGTGCACTGTCTTTCCGGTATCCAGTGGTTGCCACTGTCACCGATCCCTTTCTGACGGATATTCTGGCTGGGTTGTTTGTAGGATTGTGTGGAGCTGCTTTCCCTCTTTCTCTCAACTTGCAGACCGCTCCTTGTTTCACTAAAAGTAGGCTAATTTCTTATGGACCGATGGCACCCGTGGTTAACGCCAGTACTTTACGATTTGTTCTAAATACGCTTATCCAAACCTATTCCGTTCCAGTTAACCACCCACTCCTTTTCATACTGCGAGAGTTGACACGATGAAAATGTCAGACAATCTCATCTGCCACATATCACATGCGCCATATTGTCAGTCGAGAGAACTATTTTGGGACATCGACCTCTTTCCTACAATTGCCTTCTATCACGTGTGTATGCGTGGTCGTATCAGCAACAAGTATTGTAATCGATAGATCTGTGCCCGTTTCTTCGGTCCAAATGCATTTACCAGAGTTTCCCTCCGCATTATGATTGAATATAATCAGTCAGGACCGCGAAATTGAGGGCGCGAGGGAATGTTTGATTGCTAGCCCCCAAATGTCATGATGGCCTCTTCAACCGTCGCCCTGTACTCAGCAATTTGCCCCTTTTTATTAGTTATCTGATAGATTACACACACTCGAGAGTGGTAGGCTACGTGCGGCCAAACAGACTAATTTTCTACCGTATACAATGTCTAGCGAAAAGCACTTGTAACGGCGACCAAACGAAAACTGATCACACCAGTGGTTCGTTTCGGTCAACATACGTACGTTCTTAATGCCTTTAAAGATGCTTCCTCGCTATTCAAGGGGGCGCAATGAAAATTTTCTAGTGCTTACATATTTTGGTACTTATACTGGCTTCCGCCGAAATAATTATCATTTATTTTTGAAGAGCATGGCC
>NW_008751754.1:661860-684110 GCF_000715545.1 Opisthorchis viverrini | reverse complement strand
ATCTGCATTATGCTGGGTGGGGTGTGCGTGCCGGCGGTGTTGACTCAGGCCAATCTTCGTCGGAAAAAGGCGGGAACAATCAGCGCAAGCCAATTGGGCGACTGTGTTCGTACCAACACTTTCATTGTCGTGAACTCGATGATGGGCTACAAAGCCAGCTTTCGATAAAGTCAGTGTACTAATCTCAAAGAAGTTCCAAACGGAAACCACTGATACTACCTAATTCAACTGGTCCTCCTAGGAAGGGGTCTACCAAAGGCCTAGTGTTTTGTGGCAAACGGATTGACTTTGAACTTCCTCTCCATGAAAAATAACCACAAGAGGGTTCTTGGGGTGAAAGTCCTTATCTTTTGGCGGGATACTGTGCGACCATTTCAGTGATCTTGGAATCAGTCTGTGATCTTTTCTCACTCGTTGTCTACTCTTTGCGCTGTTTTCTTTGCGTTCTTCAGATTCCTTCGTCGAGGATAACTTACTCGAAATCAGTCTGCTAATAGGTCTCCTCCCTGGAGCTGACAGACCTTCGCAATGAGCCTTCCAAACTGGGTGAAACAAGTCCTAATTGGCGGCAGTTTAGTATTTTGTCACTCTGGGATTAGCTGACTAATCAAACTGTTTGTCATCAAGATGGAGCCTACTCTATTACCCATCTGGTAGAAAAGTTATTAACTCATGATGCGATATGGTGAAGCTTTTATTAGAACGGATTATACATGCCCAATTGGCTTCAAGGTTAGGTAGCATTATGACCGCTATTTTAATATCTCTTTACCAAACCTCTCTGAAAAGAAGGATTACGTTTGCTTGTTCACTTTTCAGAGATTGAACCCGGTTTTCACTGCTGTTTACGCCCCTTAAAAACGTACATATTAGGGAGCCAGTGGTTATGTACGCGTTCCAGCTATTGATCACTACAAAAGAGAGCTTAACGTAACCGATCACTACTCATAAGGTTGTTGAAAACTTCTCTAACTGACAACTGATTTCGCCCTTCTTAGGAGTCATCATATAGACGGAATCGCCGAGTTTCCGTTAACCTTATGTTCTACTTGAACCGCATTAGGAGAACTATCTCACAGCTGCCAATGGAATAACCGTTTTCGTTGGTTGGTTGCTCTTCACTTGTCTTCGACAGATGAGTTCTAGTTTAGTATCATTTTTGGCCCGCCTAGAGCCTTCCAAGTGAGTTTTATAAGCAACCCGTTTTCGGCCGCACATGACACGCTTGTAGGAGTCACTGTTCAATGATTCAGCTGATTCGCAGGTTCATTGGATTTCTGGTGTGGCTAAGCGCATCAGGCTATCAAGCAGTTATCCAGACTCGGGTTCACGGTATTAAGAAGGCATTAAGAAAACTGTAGTCCACAACAAACCCAAATCGAGAACTACACTTATTGACAAACTAATTCGGTGTTAACGTACCAGTTACGTTAACTATCCTGTTTGTGGTTAAGTTTGTTCCAATGCTGGTCTTGCATATTAAGACTCTGCGGCCTAGTTTCACTTCCGAATTGAAGGTCCACAGTCAGCCTGAGGGTCCCATATTCTAGTGGCATGATATAATCAGCTATAGACGAAGCGCCGTTTAGCCCAACATTCGAGATACATCTTGTGGTTCGCTTCAATATGCAGAAGTCGTGGGAAGCTCAGTTGTCTTGCTCACCAAGCAGTATCGGGAATGCGTACCGAAAGTAACCAATAGACGTCAGTTTGGCGTCCAGGCACCTAACCCGCCGATGATTTTGAAGACTAATGCTGGTTTGCAACTGGCCTGCCGTCGCTTGCTGGGCTTGGTCAGGTTTGTGTCAGAATCAGTGAGAACACCCACTGTTGTAAGACATCGCACTGACCAGACACATATTTCACAATATCCAGTGAAAATCAGTCTTTTTTCCTGTGATTCGGTTTTGCCGTGCAACGCTCAGCTTCCCAGTTGTGTTCGAATTCTAATGGTAAGGCTCGTTGTGTGATTGCAATCATCGAAATCACCACAGTCTGGGACGTGCTCGCGGTTTGGCGTAATTTATTGAGGTCGGGAACCTGAATGCGGTTCAAAACGGAGGTGGTGTGGTCCTTGTATGCTATTCTTCAAAGTATGGACCTTTCACGCCTTCCCATAACTCACACCCAAAGCCATACTTTTTTAAACTTCAGCCTCTATTTTTAAGCTCTTAGGAACACGGATGCTGTGTGGTATTCAAATTCCTTAAGGCTTGGTATGATGTAGAGGTGCAAGCGTTATCTAACCGACACTTGTTTCAATACATACTTATCTCTTATCAGTAACTTCTGTTGGCCAAATCACCGCGTTCCCATGTTGATTGTGCCCTATGTCGTCAGTGTGTGTGTGTAACTTTTATTAGAATTTATGTAGAGCGTGTTGCATGTTTAATAACAACCGAGCTAGCGCAACATATCTCCGAGTAGATTTGGCCACGCTTTTTCGATACCCTATCTACTCTTCGCTTTCTATGCAACAGGTTTTGGACTCGAACTATCCAGAAACGCTTCTTCAACACTGTGACGCAGAATCTCTGCCAGCCGTCTACGGTGGCAGTTTGATTGACCCTGATGGAGACCCAAGCTGTCCTTCCCGAATCTGTTGGGCCGGCCCCGTTCCAGATTCCCACATAAACCAATCCAAACAGCCTCACGCACCGCCCCCTGTGATTCGTGTAGCATTATCACGGTCAGCAAGTGCTCAATCGTTGGGTTCGTCTGAACAATTTTCCGTTGTTGAGGTAGCTCGCGGTGGACAACGTGATATTCCAGTTGGATTTCTGCCGGTCGGTGTCGAGTTGAGCTGGTGTGTAGTCGTCTTTGCTCCAGGCACCTAACCCGCCGATGATTTTGAAGACTAATGCTGGTTTGCAACTGGCCTGCCGTCGCTTGCTGGGCTTGGTCAGGTTTGTGTCAGAATCAGTGAGAACACCCACTGTTGTAAGACATCGCACTGACCAGACACATATTTCACAATATCCAGTGAAAATCAGTCTTTTTTCCTGTGATTCGGTTTTGCCGTGCAACGCTCAGCTTCCCAGTTGTGTTCGAATTCTAATGGTAAGGCTCGTTGTGTGATTGCAATCATCGAAATCACCACAGTCTGGGACGTGCTCGCGGTTTGGCGTAATTTATTGAGGTCGGGAACCTGAATGCGGTTCAAAACGGAGGTGGTGTGGTCCTTGTATGCTATTCTTCAAAGTATGGACCTTTCACGCCTTCCCATAACTCACACCCAAAGCCATACTTTTTTAAACTTCAGCCTCTATTTTTAAGCTCTTAGGAACACGGATGCTGTGTGGTATTCAAATTCCTTAAGGCTTGGTATGATGTAGAGGTGCAAGCGTTATCTAACCGACACTTGTTTCAATACATACTTATCTCTTATCAGTAACTTCTGTTGGCCAAATCACCGCGTTCCCATGTTGATTGTGCCCTATGTCGTCAGTGTGTGTGTGTAACTTTTATTAGAATTTATGTAGAGCGTGTTCCATGTTTAATAACAACCGAGCTAGCGCAACATATCTCCGAGTAGATTTGGCCACGCTTTTTCGATACCCTATCTACTCTTCGCTTTCTATGCAACAGGTTTTGGACTCGAACTATCCAGAAACGCTTCTTCAACACTGTGACGCAGAATCTCTGCCAGCGGTCTACGGTGGCAGTTTGATTGACCCTGATGGAGACCCAAGCTGTCCTTCCCGAATCTGTTGGGCCGGCCCCGTTCCAGATTCCCACATAAACCAATCCAAACAGCCTCACGCACCGCCCCCTGTGATTCGTGTAGCATTATCACGGTCAGCAAGTGCTCAATCGTTGGGTTCGTCTGAACAATTTTCCGTTGTTGAGGTAGCTCGCGGTGGACAACGTGATATTCCAGTTGGATTTCTGCCGGTCGGTGTCGAGTTGAGCTGGTGTGTTTTGTGCGAGTCACATGATATTGGTGTTGGTTGGTTCGTCCGACCATGCGATGTGTGTCCGGTTTCATCGAATCCCCTTACTTTGGATGTGAATAAAGGAGGGGGAAAAATGTCAAGCTCTACTCCCTCTACACACGAACCTTTATCCAGGAAGGCATCCAAGCCTGAAGTGGACAATGGAAGCGTTACGGACACCGTGGATGCAACTCTGTGGGAGGTACTTCCGATCCAAAGGATTACCACTCGCCTCACACCACATAAGGGGAAGTTTAAAGTGCATTTGGCTGGATCGTACTACTTGAGGCTAGATAACTCCTACAGCTGGATGCGCGTCAAGCGCGTTCAATACACCTTAAAGGTACGCAAGCTAGTCTTTGACTTAGTCTTTTGTGTGCATACATTTCACCGGAACTTTGTCTTGAATGTTTGTTAATGCATGTTCTACGGAGTTTCCTAGATCTCATGGTCCGCTTCACTATTGTAGTTCCTGGACCGCCGAAGTGAATTCTTTTCTGACACTCTAAATTTGCCAGCGTTGAGTCAGAGCGCATCACAGTCCACATTTCGCCTCATCATGTCCCTTTTATAATGTCGGGGTGGTTGAAGCTGCTGCTTTCACGCTGACCAAAGCATCCGTGATGTCTAAGTCCATGTCCCTCCGTGAGATCCCTGGTTCGAAAATATAACAACTAACCAGAACTGTTGCATGATCCCCTTCGTAACAATCTTAACACACCCAGCTTCAAAGAGGATACCTAACGTTGGTCTATTAAGCACAACAATAAACCTCCAATTCGCCGGGACATCGCATACATCTGTGTAGGGCATTATATAACTTTGTCACTACAATATAACATTAACTAACCTTGCCGAAAATGTTTGCGCTTTTTCAGACTGATTTACTTAGCTGTACGGTAATCTATTCTTTGCTTACTCTATCTGTCGCCTTCGGGATCCAGGTTTTATGGCTTTCGTGTTTAGTTGTATACTAACTAGATGAGTTGTGACTATGCGTCTGCCATTACTGCAATAAACATGGTGGCAATGTCTCATGACACCGCGTTCATGGTTATTTCGACCTTTCGTACTTTGGTCTTCTTCGATTCTACCGCTGAATTGCCTCCTGTCTTGCTATCCTTGGCCTTGGCTCCCTCAGCAATTGGACCCAACCACCTCGGAGGAGCATCTGTTTCAAACACCAAATTATCCTAATTTTGATTTTCTTGTTGAGCTGATTCACTCAACCTTTGTGGCTGGTTGATGGCGCATTTCGCTTGACAGGTTTAGTTTTTGCCGCCGTGGGACGACGTAAACACTAGATGACAGCACTACCCACGTTGGCTTGGTAATCTCATCTGCAGTTTTGCACATAACTCTATCCTGCTTCTTCCTCCCAACTCTGGTGGCCGTCTCCGGCGCCTCCTTTGATGTTCCAGAACTTTGCCACACTGTTTGTCATCGTCCAGAATTTGATCAGCTGTTTTTAGTTTTGATTTTAGCCCATGTGAATATCCAACACTATGATGCATAAATCTACGAAACAAAACGGCTAATTTGTCAGCCTGATGAATGTGTTCGATTTGGTCTACATTCGGATGACCCCGATGAAACTGAACAGCTAAGCGCCAAGCTGTTTGCACATGTAGACAAGGTGAACGTCGTTTGTCACCTTTCCACATCCGTAGGCGTCTCTGTGCCTGTTTGCAGCGCATGTGTGCACGTTGTGTATCCTTGCGTCCCGTCAGAATCGATCGACTCATTGTGAAGTAATTTATCAACAAACCCACAATGTGCATAAACCCACGAACTTTCGTTTTTTTTCTTTGGTGGGGACTATCCGTGTTAATGATGCGTTGCGCAAAATGATTAAAGGCCATTCGAATAACATCGAGATGCTGGCATGTAGTTCACATTTCCACCCGCTGAACGACTGTAGTTGCTCATACGTGTGAAAATCCGCTGGGTGAAACGGTGTTGTCCGTTTTTTCTAACCTAGAGATGCGCCAGTCCGATATAATATTTCCGAACTTTCAAAGTATCTCACTGTGGAATACACTCATTTGCAAACAAATTTCGTTTTGCGGGGGACCCACCTCGAACCTAGCTGAATCTCTCGTTTATGATGGTTTGAATATCGTACCAACTGAAACATAAGGCGGCCTGGTGCAGCACGTTCAGTTGCTGAGAGACATCATAAACGAGGGATTCAGCTAGGTTCGAGGTGGGTCTTTCGCAAAACCAAATTTGTTTGCCAATGAGTTTACTGCGCTAATTTTGTGCAATTTGGATTCAAGTAGAACATAAGGTTGACGGAAACTCGGGGAATGTGCCTACCCGATGAGACCCAAGAAGGGCTAAACCGGTCGTGGGCTGTCGAAGAATTATCAGCAACCCTACGAGTAGTGCATTACGTCTATTTCATTGTACATTCCATGCCCCTCTCGGAGGATCGTATAGTAGAGTTCGCGTGTCGCAGGAGGATATTACTTACATAGCCCAGCAACATGACATTAACTAGCTATTTTTCCACTGTTTCATCTGCTCTGCATGCGACCGTCACCGTAATTTGTTGTTTTTAGACTGTTTGTTGCGAACAGTCCGCCAGATTACAAAAAAAATCTCTCCCATATACCCGCTGTCTTTTCGTCCTCATAGCATTCAGGTTATTGGTTCCCACCGATACCACTTCCAGTATTGCTCGACTCGGATGTTGCTAGTCCATAGAGCGGCCGTTCAGTAGTGCCATGTCACGACTGTCGGGAAGTATCCTATTTGGTCTTGGCTCTAAGTATCCTTATCCTTTCCGCTCACTTGGTCGGATTCAATCGCGACTAGTGTTCATTTCTCTAGAGTCGTCTGGACCTATTTGTCCGATCTGCGTCTGAATTTCGTCGCAACACGCAACAAGAGTGACAATCAGGGTCCGAACTGTGTCAATCTGCACAACTAAATGATCTCAACCGCACCTTATGGAACAATTACGAGCATAGAGTCTGTTGCCAGGTTGGCTTTCAGAAGATATGGATACTGGTCATTTGTTGACTGACTTCTGCGCTTTACAATTTGTCTGCTTCATCGTTTGAACCTTATTGATCGAACCAAATTTCTAGTCGACCACCGAAATCCCTAGCCTAGACATCGACTGATTGTCCGTAATTCAGGCGGTCTTTTCCAGGGGTTGTAGTTCTATTCAGTCGCAAACTAGACAGCTCTATTGTCTGTTCATTGCGCAGTTTTACTCTGAGTGATTGATCAATCCTGTTGCTGCATAACTATTTCAGTAACTGGAGGAACTCGCTCTGTTGTGCTAATCTCGTAGTAAGCTCAACAAGCGTACACCTGGTTTTTATACGGGTTTTCGTTCAGCTCTTATTTGTAGCTCCCGTATGTGACGGACAGCCATCCCAGCTTCCGAAAGAGCTATTCATATAGATCCACGGACTGTTTTCTTTTATCAGGTCACTGTAGCGTGTTGCTCCTATGACAAATGCGTTAGGTAAACCATGCGGGCACAATATGTGCTCTTCATCTTCTGTGCCATGAGTGGACGGCTACTATGCGGGTCTCCACTGATGCACAGCTTGCAAGGCTCAACAGTATTTCGAACCTAGCTCCGGATCAAAGATAACCGAACCGATTTGCGGACATGTAATGAACTCAATATCAGGTTATCGACTGCGTCTATTTGGTTATATGGTACATCGCATACCTAACAGCTCCCCCTAAGACTGTGCCCCTTTTAACACGATCGCACAGATATCCACGTCAATTTAAGGGATAAGGTACTCATCCCCGAAACATGAAAACCCTTAAATTTGACAGGATTTATTGGTTGTTTTTTTTACATCATACTACATGTNACATAAACAAGATTTAGTGGGGTCGTTCGGTCAGCTTTGAAACACCACATGATTTATCGCTGCCAACGTTTGAAAGAGAACGAGCTAGGAGATTGAATTACGGATTGCTAAAAAAATGAACAGGTGGAAATTGGTTTCAAAACATTTCCCTGCACAACGCTCAAGGTATTTTTCTAGAGATGTCTTGAAAAGGAGAACCGGAGACTTGGAATCAAACCAGCTGGCCGATGCACTCAGCTAAACAAAAATTATTGAATTTGCATGTTTGTGTTCGTGAAGTTCAACAGACAGTGCGCTCTTTTCCAAACCCATAGAATTACACCGCCCGGACCCGAGAGTGAAGTCGATAAGGCCTACTTTTTGGGAACACTGATAAGCAGAATGTGATTCATGTTGACGGGAAAGGGTTTCGTCTGTATTCTCCGGATGACACGTATATTCTTAGTGAAACGTAATCACGGTTGCCTCACTGTGTTGCAGTATTTTCCGCCGCGAAAAACCATTTAACTATACCAGCTCAACTGTTCAGCTACTGTATTCCGCAAGGCTGTCGATAGGTTATTGCCTTCAATGCGTGTTTTTCGTATCGGTAAGTAAATCTACATCAGCTGAAACAAACGTATGTTTATCACATGCTCCGTGGCTAAATAACCAGGTGAAAATGATTATGGGACTCAAAAACGATCCATCTTTTTTATTGCCCCGTTGCGTTGAAAATACCTTCTACCTCTCTGGTGAATGATTGTGCACTTTGACTCTAACAAAAACCGACCCCTGCCTCATAATTCCATCGCCGGGTATCCGGAGTATGTAAATGCATTCCCTCTCAAGATCTGTTAGCACTGACAAATTATCGTCCGCTTTAGTCAAGGATAGCATGGAAATCCTCTGTCACAGCATGTTCAAGTTGTGCTTCTGCGTCTGGGAAAGGGACTGTTCAACCGTATCAAGGTGAATTCATGATAACCATGGTTTTCCAAAAAGGCTTTGTCAGCAGAGCATTAATCCCGGAGTTGACATCTGGATTTCTATCACCACAAAACTGCACATCGCTGAACCTCAATCTCCCAGTTACCGAACCCCGACTATCGGGATTCCGGTTTGAACGGATTTGTGTCAACCGCCGTTTCACATTTTCAGGTGTTTGAGCAGCGGGCTACTTATATGTGTTCCTTGGTTTCAATATTCTGTTTTACGACATGTTTGGAAGAAAATTTGACCACAAATCCATCCCGAACGAACGGTCAATCTTCATCCCATAATAACTGCTCTAACAAAGTCTGTGCTACAGGATATCCGAAGCCATGGTGTTTTAATCGTTGCGGTCCGAAGCCTTGTCGATTTATGGTAAGCCTCTGAGTGCCTGTCTATCAGTCATCAAACAGCCATGAGCACAGTGGTTACGGTGCGAAGCTACTGAACGGAAGGTCTGTTGTTGTAACCCATCGCAGGCCTTCCAAATGTTCCTGTTGGGACTTGGGCAAAGTGGAAGTACCCTCTTACTTCCCTTCGAGTTGCTTGGCAACGGTTAACCGGAACCGAACCACGGCTACACGGCTGCTCTCGTTTATTTAACAAACATGAACATACAAATTACGATGGCTGTCCGCTCCGTCCAGTTTCGCCTTCTCCCAGCCCCAGTGCAACATGCATGTTGTAAACTATAGTGTTAACCCGATTCACCAAGCTTTATTCTCACTCGCCCTTTCTGTTTTGTCCCTTACCTAAACCTGAATCCCCAGATCTGGTGACCGAACTCCATTTTTGAGCTACTTACTGTTCCGCTGCTCCCAGTTTAAGGGTAAAGTTTGCACCTATGCCCAGTCCTGTTTGCCTGTCTCAAAGTCCTCCACTCCCAGCACACACACATACAACTGAATTCCAATTTCGCTCGCTCAGGTTCAGTCTGACCCATGTCATCTTTGTCGATCACCGAACGGCAAGACATCGTCTGTATTCTATTGTTGATCGCAAATTGAGGGTGACGGTGACACTCCTCGAACCACAGATTTACTCATGATGTTTCCCACTCTGCTTGGTTTGATCATTTCCTTCTCGCGCGTAGCCGCCTATTTTCATCCGTGAAACCAGACATCGCCCTCTCACCGTATTTTCTGGCAGCGCTCTTCTGTCGGCTAGGAAATTGCCAATTTTTAGTTTCCATTCTCGGGAAAGTTCTTCGTCCAATATGCCTTCATTTTTTGCTCAGACAGTCACGGATATTCGGTATAGTTTGTTCAATTCAGTTGACTCCCTTTTTTAAGCTTGAAAAACAAGCGTCCACCCACTAGCTTGACCTCGCACATCTCCGTGCGTGCGACGATCTCGGTGTGGAGACAGTAGTGAAAGAAAAAAGAAAGCGTTCAGCTGTAGCACCTTTTCGGTGCCTAGCTGCCATGCCACCCGAAGGAAGCACGAGGGCTGGGATACTGCCAAGTTGCCCAAGCCTAGACAGGGGAAGTCGAGAGGGGGAGGTCGGATTCGGACCACGGACCTTCCGGTCAGTACATTCGCGCTCTTACCACTTGGGCCATCTCGCCCCATCAGCAACCGTTGACTGATCTACCCTCCCCCCGTAACTCCTGTACAGCTTTAGTCAATAGAATCAAGTAGGTTTTAGTTAGTCAGAAGGTAGATCAACTATCGAACACGAGGTCGATCGTTCTGGAATGTAACCAAATCAACCAGTCGTAACGCTCGGCTCTCCCCTTGCCCCTCCATGTTCACGGCTTATTGCAATCCAAAATTCTCAATAGAGAACGATCCATCTACACTTCCAAACTCTTTATCTGCTTATCCTTCCTCACCACCCCACTTTCCATTGACTCGACGGGAAATGTTCGCCGCTCTCCACCTGAGTTCGGTATCTTGATATCCTCAAAACCGTGCTCTAAAATGTGTCCTGTCCTGATCATCCCAAATTTTTTACCTCGATTTCCTCAAACGTCCTTCCGTAATCCTGGAAGAATTCACATATCCTGTTCCCCCCCAAGCCTGGCCCCCCGTTTGACCCCAACAGTGGTCGTCCGATTTTCATTTCCCTTATTCTATCCAAAGTTATGGAGTTCATTCTTTCCACGCAACTTGTGTGCCACGTTGAGGACAGTGCCCTCATGCGTCATCATCAGTATGGTGTTCAGACCCCACCACTCCACTGCCAACATACTGAACCATGTGCTTGGTTACCCTCTCCCGACTCATTTAGTAAAACGGAGCTGGTTTCTGGTGACATTTCCAAAGCATTGGATTGTATCTAACATACGAATCTCCTCGCCAAGCTCCTTCGTGTATGGTTAGCAAATTAGCTCGACTAACTGGATTAAAAGTTGCTAGATTCCAGTGCGCCTTGATGGCTTTGTTTCAGACCCAGGACATCACCGCAAGATTTCCTCAAGGACCAGTGTACTGTCGTCTGTTTATTCCTGTATTCACACCCTTGCAGACGATGGCAGTCATCACCCTTCATTCTACCGTTCCAACAACAACGCAACGACCGTGATCAACCCATTACAATACCGAACACTGATGTTACCCAAATTCTCGACATGTCCACTAGAAATACGCTCAGTTGTCAAAATCTGATGTATCCGTCATCATCGTTCCCTGCACAGCTGTAACCTTTCGATTGAACTCTCCTTGCTCATCTCTTGTCGTCTCACGTCTATTAACAATCTTTCTCAGTCCACCCACGTCAAACTTCTTGCAAATCATGCTTCCAGGACTCTTACCTTTCTAGTTCGAGCTTCATGTTTGCTGAATTTGTGATGTCATAATCGTCCCACTTGGCAATGGTGTTATCATGGTTGAAGTGGATCTTCTTGGTCTTCGTTTCCCCTGTTTGCGCGCCTCATTGGCACACTGTTTCTGGCCGGTAAGCTGGTAAATCTCTGTCACCGCTAAGGCGCGGCTCCTCGTACTTTTTCCTGACAACACCAGCACGGTTAATTTTCTTCAGGACTCGCGTCCTCTATTTCTGTACCCCAGTCTTCGAGCCATACCATCCACCCATTCAATTCCATCCATCCTGGCTAGGTTTCAGTCCCGTGTTGCAACCCTCGTAATCCTGGAAGAATTCACATATCCTGTTCCCCCCCAAGCCTGGCCCCCCGTTTGACCCCAACAGTGGTCGTCCGATTTTCATTTCCCTTATTCTATCCAAAGTTATGGAGTTCATTCTTTCCACGCAACTTGTGTGCCACGTTGAGGACAGTGCCCTCATGCGTCATCATCAGTATGGTGTTCAGACCCCACCACTCCACTGCCAACATACTGAACCATGTGCTTGGTTACCCTCTCCCGACTCATTTAGTAAAACGGAGCTGGTTTCTGGTGACATTTCCAAAGCATTGGATTGTATCTAACATACGAATCTCCTCGCCAAGCTCCTTCGTGTATGGTTAGCAAATTAGCTCGACTAACTGGATTAAAAGTTGCTAGATTCCAGTGCGCCTTGATGGCTTTGTTTCAGACCCAGGACATCACCGCAAGATTTCCTCAAGGACCAGTGTACTGTCGTCTGTTTATTCCTGTATTCACACCCTTGCAGACGATGGCAGTCATCACCCTTCATTCTACCGTTCCAACAACAACGCAACGACCGTGATCAACCCATTACAATACCGAACACTGATGTTACCCAAATTCTCGACATGTCCACTAGAAATACGCTCAGTTGTCAAAATCTGATGTATCCGTCATCATCGTTCCCTGCACAGCTGTAACCTTTCGATTGAACTCTCCTTGCTCATCTCTTGTCGTCTCACGTCTATTAACAATCTTTCTCAGTCCACCCACGTCAAACTTCTTGCAAATCATGCTTCCAGGACTCTTACCTTTCTAGTTCGAGCTTCATGTTTGCTGAATTTGTGATGTCATAATCGTCCCACTTGGCAATGGTGTTATCATGGTTGAAGTGGATCTTCTTGGTCTTCGTTTCCCCTGTTTGCGCGCCTCATTGGCACACTGTTTCTGGCCGGTAAGCTGGTAAATCTCTGTCACCGCTAAGGCGCGGCTCCTCGTACTTTTTCCTGACAACACCAGCACGGTTAATTTTCTTCAGGACTCGCGTCCTCTATTTCTGTACCCCAGTCTTCGAGCCATACCATCCACCCATTCAATTCCATCCATCCTGGCTAGGTTTCAGTCCCGTGTTGCAACCCTCCCCCCCCCACCACCAGAATAGCCTGGCTCTGGAACGGCTTATCTCTCTGTGGTCTCACACTCTTACAACCCACATGTCTTCGAACGCTCCTCAGTCTTCCCTGGCATCTATGTTTCCAGATGTTATCCTTGTATGTATTGCGCTTTTACGAGGGCCTCCCACTGTTAGCTGTCCATCCGTATTTCACTTTCATGTGAGTGATAACTCAGTGATTAAGGCGCCAACTTACTGACCGAATCCAACCGCAGCATCTCGACTGCTCCTGTCTAGGTTTGCGTAACCTGACAGTATCTCAGACCTTGAGCTCCCTTCAGGTGGCATGGTGGCTGGTCTCTGGAAGGGTGTTACAGCTGAGTGATTCCTGTGAAATGTGCTATCCGAAAACCAGGGTTATGCACAGACGTCAGAGCAACTGGTTAGCGTCATTCTCTTTTAACCTAAGCTTTACTCCTACGATATTCAACCAGGCTATAAAGAATACTTTTTCCGACTATAATTGCGTTGATCCAAGGGGAGGTATTAGAGGGTGAAGTAATTTGTGTATCTCCAAAGGATCTTACAACACCCATGACAACAGTTGTAGCCACGGTTCAACTCTAGCTGTCACCTTCAACACTACATATTTCCCCCAATCTATTGGTTGCCGGTAGACGTAACTGCGGCAGCTCGAAACACTGTTCCGTTTACTGATAACCGATTATGCCATATAGTCCCAAAATTAGTATTTAGGGGCAAGAATGCGTTCAGTGGTTGGTTTAGTGGATCACAAGATATATTCAGCCTAACTAGCGGCATTTGGTTCGCGCCTAACAGACAGGCTTGCTCAATACACATTGGATCAATACAGCTAGTCGTTATATGGTGGGGGCCGGTAGTTCATGTTATAGTTGACAATTCGTCTATCAGGTCACGTGACCCAGGTGGTTCTGAGCTATAAGTAACAATGACTGTGTTAACTAAATCTTACCTGATTGCCAAGGCATCAATGTAACTGTTCTCCCCGGTTTTATGACGGCTCCCTCCATGAATGACACTGTCTTCTTCGATCTGTTGACCCAGTTTGACTTCCACCTCACCGTGCAAAAAAGGCTCAGGAACATTGGTTCTTTTTTCTCCTTCAACTTGTTGTTTTCAGGATTATCGTTGTTCCAGCAGCCATATTCTGTATTCTGTAATTCATAACTGCTTTGTCCTTGAAGTAGAATCAAAAAGTCTCCTTATGACGACCGTTATGCCTACTTGTATGGCTAGCCATGGGATGATCTTGTCCTTTATAAATTACGAGCTATTGTTGAATTTCCGCATCTTGGGGATAAGATCAATAAAGTGATTTTTAGATACACTAAAAATTCTTCCTAAACAGTTTCTCTGCGTCACTTTTTGCTCTGTTCTTCAACATGTAATCGTCCCGACTCCCACTTCATCAGAAAACAATCAACTCCTTAATAATTCTTCCCTCCAGCGTGTGGTTGTCCTCTCCTTATCCTCTCTGTAATCGAGGGGTCAAAGTATGGCATCTGACATCAAAGTCCCCTGAGCCCGTAGTTTATGGCTGGATAATCGGGCTGAAATGAACTGGATTAGTTATTCACATTGCATCAGTCATGTGACTCCATATCTCTGTGCACGTTTCGGTAATATTTGCCGTCGTTGGTTTGTTCGCTGATCTAGGTAGTTTGATCGCAAACGTTTCATCACCAATTGAGGTGATATCATTGGTGCGTTGTTAGGGCTTGTAGCGAATGGGTCGATGGTTGTGCCAGTATCCTATCAACAGCAACCGGAAGTCTGGATCCCTGGGGTAACCATGTTCTACAAATGGTTGCTAGTTAGCGCCAGGATCCACCTCTACTTGGTTTGCTTGCCGGTTTGAGTATCCACTGGTTGGCAGTGGGTAATTACTGGACAACTTCTCATTTGACTGGTTAATAGTGTTCCGGACTTGAGAAGTCTTTTGTTAGACATAGAGGTTGATTGCTTGCATCTGCAGTCAACGTAATCGTTACTCTCGTAACTTGTTTTGTTGCTTCGCCCTCGATCCTACCTCCTCCCAATCATACTTTTGTCTGCTAGTGATAACGACTGTACCGCACACTTAGTCGATGTTGGTGGCTATTTTCTGCGTTTCTAGACAACCTCAGATCGGGATAACGGCTGTGTTTTGCCGTCTGCGCTGAACTCTATCCTCTCCTATTTAACCCATTTGGCCTAATAAACACCATATCAAGATGTTTGCCTTGCAATAGAAAAGTAGCTGCAAGGTTGCCATTAGCAAATTGTTCTTGCATTGAGCATTGACCGTTGCCTATCTGGCTGCATTCGATTGTGGCTTTTGCTCCAGTGACTTGTTCGAAATTGTCCAATAAAAGAACCGACATGTATCTACCGTTGGGTTTCGGTGCATCTGCATGAAACCGTCGTTCAGTGCAACGTAGTCCTGATTAAGTGGGGTTTGCGTGGCTGTCAACATACGCCAACCAATTTGTGGCATCCCCATATTTCTTGGTACAAAGTTTTACATGCCGTATACAAACATCTGGTGTGATGCTGAACATCCAATAGATTCATCTCAAAATGCACGTATCTTATACTTGTCTGTCTCTTGAGAGTGAATATTACGTCTCCATCTTTAAACTGACTTTCTAACCTCATACCTCGTACCATATCCCAGCAATGTAACTTGAAATGTCTGTTCGTATCACGCATTCCACTGCGTAATGATCGTACGATCATATTCCGAACGCATACTTCGTCGCTGTATGAAGCTCGTCCTATTTCACTCGCACGGAAGATAACTGTTGTTTTGTGGTCTGACAATATTCATGCACACAAACCCAACTGGCCTTGCGGAGGCTTGACAGTGCTTGGCTAGATTCCGGTCCAGTGTTGGTTTGACTGTCTCCAATAACCTACCCTCCATACGCTTCTAACAGTGCCTGGTACTGTCTGTGTCGCCCTTCTCTGTTTTTCACACACCCGTAGTGTCTATAAGGGTATCGCACACAGACTATGGAGCTGTCTACTTGTTAGCATCACTGTGGTGAACATTGCCTGCAACGCTGAATGACTTTATTCTTTCTCGTCCTTACAGGTTATTGTGCCAAAGGATTCCACCAGGGACAACGCCCCACTGAACCTTTCCCCACGTCACTCGACGGATGTACCATGTCATTCAAATTTGAACAGCCGATTCGCCGACTCCTGGGATACGATAAGCACAACATCTGGAGATGATACTGCAGTTCGCCCCCTCCCATTAGAGAATGCTTCCCAATGTCGCCTGGTGACCGGTGGTAGTATGGATGTGAACATTAGTCTCCTATTTCGTCTGCTGGCTCAGGTGCTGCTCGTGCCAAAGATGTCTTCATACAGACAGTCAACAGGTTAGGACGTTTGCTCTCTTAGGCAACACTGATCGACACCCGTCAAGATGTACGAACTCCGATTAGCATTGTTCACATTTCCACCGACGGTCTCTGAGCTCATTATTTTTTATACTCCTATCTATCACAACCATCTCATTGTACCCTCTTAAAGAGCTGATTCTCGACTTCTTAGCCTCCAGAAACGGGAACAAGACCGTGAACGGTGGTCAAGTGCTTCATACCCGGTCCACCACCGTCCCAACTTTATGGTCTTTCATTTTCTCCTCAACTCCCACGCGGCTTACATGCGCTGACAATTTTTGTGGCCTTTGTTCCCTTTATTTTGGTTTTCCAGTATGCGCGCTTCTGTGCATTCTTTTTAACGCTTGTGTTGCCTTTTGGAATACGGCGCTGAACCAGAGGACAGTGCAACTTAGACAATGTTCCTCAGGTATCATCAAATTGGTTGTCCGATTGTTTTAAACAGAAACACAAAATCGAATACTTGATGCCGCCAGATTTTCGCCTCATTCCCATTTTGTTGGCGCCGGTAAAAACCGTTGACTGCTCCTGGCTGATCTCCTTTAGGATTCAGCCAAAAGTGAATTATCTCGAATGACCTGGGTAATTCGACAAACCTTAACGGGGGACTCTGTCAGACGGGCTGTCTTCCGGTATACAAATGTAAGTAACAATAACTATTGTGGGTAAGTTAGTTCCGAAGATTGCCCGGCATGCTTTGGTATCACTGGGAGTCTGATATGCACTTCTCACAACGACTCGAACAAACCCGACGCGCATTCGATTAGGGCTTTATTTCGATTGGTACGTGCCCCTTATATGTAGTCAAATAACCATCCAAAAGGTATGTGACGATCGTGAAAATTCGGAAGCAAACATCTGTGTATTCTTAATTAGTGTAACTCCTAACACATTCGACTCAGGCTCACTCAAGCGAAACACTCCCTTGCACACGGGTGAGCTCGGTAGCCACATAGTTTTGAGACAATGGCCTGCATCTCAACGGCCTTTCCTGCGGCATCCAACTGACGAGCCTCACTCTGAAGCCAACGTATAGTGGATTGCGTCTTTCAGGATAAATCATACTTTTCTTCCAGTATCATTTCCCTTCGGGTAGTAGTGGCTGTCATGCAACTCACGTTGATCCAGCTGAGCATAGAAGTCAAACTGACAATATTGAAGTGCATTCATCGTTCATCTCGTGTCAGCCGATTCTGTTGATCATTCACCCTGTTCTGTTATAGTACAGTAATGATATCCTGTGTTTGCTTTCGGTTTTTGGTCCCCTAACATCGCGGTGCGGCAAACTCAGTAAATAAAAGTATCTTCAGTGTAGTTGTAGGATGTCATACGAGCTTCACGTGTCTTTTCGAGCAGGTTTAGAGAATCGCCCCGAAATGCTGCGGTCCTTTTGAAACAGTCACTGACAGTTCTACGAATACAGTGTTTTACTACTCTCTGTCCCTCTGCATAACTTGCAGTTTTCATTGTATCTACACGTCGCTACCGGTATTCTTCTTTCATTCTTTTTCTTTAACTTCAAATGTCCAAGTTAGTCACTTCTACTTTCGGATTAACCGCTTCACCTTATCAGTCTCCTTCGTCCCGAGTTTCAAGTGCAAGTTATTTGGCGTACTCCAGGTGATGATCTAGTTTAATGAATACCTGCTGAAGGTGTCGTTCCTTCGCACTGACGATGGTAAGACCCCCAGAACCTCAGTCATGCGAAGCCTTTTTCCTCATCAGAACTCACTAGGTGGATATTGGTTAGATCGGTCACAGTGGGAAATCTTCGCATGGCTGGAGTGCTCAGAATCCAGCTACAACTACACCGTAACTGTCTGTTTAAATTCAAGATCACTGCTCGTTAACAGCCAAACCCTTGTTGAGGATCGATGACGTGTTAGACGAACAATGGCAATCTGGCTGTCCACAGTAGTCCAACTGTCCTAACTTAACCAACAACTAGTTCGAACAAACCCCACCTTTTGCTTCATGCCCTTACAAAGATTTGCAGGCAATACTACTACTCAATTTGTTTCCGTTTCATCTTCTCTCCGGAATGGAACTCAACATATATGGCTAGATCGTCAAATTTCTATGGTTTCGTAGGCATCCATCTTATCCATTCTGCAATATTGTGAAAGTAAAAATTTGTGCCACCCATAGGAATCGATGTGCGGTTTGTTGACCGTAACAAAGGTCACATAGCTTCGTTATCAAGATTTTGCAGCTCTGACATGATGTTAAGCAACAAAAAAGCGGTTTTGTTATCCTGTTAGCCGAAGCTGTTGTGCCATAAAGTTGTTTTTGCGTAACCCCAGACAGCACTGACTCATTCTAGAATGTCACACGAGCCAAATTGCTTTTTGAAACGATCGATGTCAAGTGCATCACAATACATGGTCACGGTGGATGTGACTGGGCGCGACCGATGTAGCCCTTCCCGTACTGCAGTCCTGACTGCGTAGAGGACGAGTTATTCCGCGAATGAATGCAAAATAATGGTTTGTAGTCTCCATCGGCAGTCTTTAGACCTTGCAAAGGGCAGCATTAAGCAATACCTTGTTGATAAACTTTAGGCTTCTTCTGAGGAGTACATGAACTAAGTTTACTTCTGTGGTTGGTCCGTGGTCCAATCTAATGGACGGTCTCCAGACTACGAAAATCCAATAGGAGCCTCAATCGATACTCCCCGGAAGTTATTTCGATCCCTTGTCACAGTTACAAGGAGTGAAAACTCCGCTTTTTTGTTAAGCGTTTCACAACAGTCCTCTTATGCCTTACTCTGCTGCTTACCATGTTCCATCCTCATCATTGTCAGTTGTAAAAACCTCGTACTTGTCGTACATTGGTTGTAGCTGCCAAGCAGCAGCCGTCCATAGGGCTGTAAACTGAACAAGAAATGACAACAGATCTTCGGATGAGGTGCTTCTCTATGCTTGCTTTGGACTACCTCACCACGCAATGAATTTTAGATGTCAGAGTTGATGTGACCCTAGCTGGTGTGCACACAGGTTCTGCGTATTTAAACCAAATCGGGACTTGTCATCTTGTGTCGGTTGCTTATCAGAAACCGACGAACATGAGCATGTTATTCATATGTAATTTGTAGAACTGTTAAACTTTCACTCATGGATTTTAATCCCTTCAGATACAGTCAAACTGTGATGAAATTGCGAGAAACACTGTTTCACCATCAACGCCGTTCACCTCCAATCTTCAGCGAACTTGTAACCTTGATCTCCACATGACCGGTATCCCTTAGGGCATAATAACAAGGCAATTGTACCAAGGTGCATGCGTCTGTGGCCCCAAAAACTAGCTTGGCTCTCCTGAGACGGGAATGGATAGGCATCAATCAACCTCGACAAATACACTCATTTGCAAATCAGTTTGGTTTTCACAGAAAGCTCAAGTGAATCTCTCGTTTATGTTATTATTCAACCGAATGTGCTACACAAATGCCACCTTTTGTTTCAGTTGGTACGATATTCGAGATATCGCAATAAATTTTCACAAAGGAAACTACTCATAAGGTTTCTGAAAACTCTTCGAGTGAATGCATTTGTCGAAACCGTTTCAACTTGGGTTCGAGTAGAACATAAGGTTGACAGAAACTCTGGGATGAGCCCCAAGAAGGGCGAGAGCGTCCGTGGGCTGTCGAAGAGTTTTCAGCAAGATTGTTATCAATCAACCTGTTTTCCACACATCAAAATCTCGCGGTGAGATGTGGGATGACCTTGTAGTTCTAGTGTGACCATTTCTCACTTCTTGTTATTTATACGCCAATGGTAAATTCTAGGTCTGGTTTCTGATGAAGTTTACCACCTACTGACTGAAAATCATTCAGCTGCACCAATCAAGAATGAGATAATGGTTGTGAAACGGATGGCTTCATACTCTTATTACGAGGTCCGTGACTATGAAACGAGACTTGAGTTCTTGTGAATACCATGATTACTCTCTCCCACTTGACCACTTTCTATAATTCATTAATCTGCAAGGCAGATTGGGCCTCTTAAATCAGTCCTGAGAGTGCAAAACAGTAGCTCCGGTCTTTCTGTTAGTTTCCAAGTTTGTGGCGGCTTTTTAGCTGGTGATTTCTATAATGTCATTGATAGTCGGCTAACATGCTGCCAACTTCTGTCTACTCTAGCCTAGTCCCTTCTCAAATGAAGGGATTCTAAAGAGGGAAGCAGGTTTTCGTCAACTCCATTCATATCGGTAGTGTAAAAAATAGAGCTGATTGTGATCTACTGGAATTTCCATTGACACTCTCAATGTAATGGCGCTTGACGGTTACCACATAAATGTTGGATAAGAATCAACTCAGAGACTGTTTTAGAAAGAAAGAAGACTTGCGCTTTTGTGCTAATCTATCGCCTCATGGGCACTCTATTCTGACACTGCTCTAAAGACCGAAAATGAGCTCTGATTTAATTACAAAAGGGTCCTGGAACCACGTCGCTGGGTTGCACAGATCTCTACCGAGTCTCGTTATCACCGCTCTCTCCCTACTACTCTTCACCCCCTGGGTCTGTGTTGAAAATAGTTCACTTATTGTCCTTCTACGTGACTAAGAACAGATAACCCACAACGAATGCTGTGTTAACGTACATTCCGTATTGAGCGGAATCAATTTTTACAAAGAATCAGTTTAGAAAAAGGGCTTCCATTCTTCATAAAGGACACTACCCACAAGGTTGCTGAAAACTTCGACAGCCCACGACCGGTTTCGCCCTTCTTAGGGCTCATCAGGTAGGCACAGTCCCCGAGTTTCCGTCAACCTTTTTTGGTAAACTTGACTGTATAACATTCGACACCTTGAAGTTCGTGCGCCCGTAGCTTCGCGTGCTTGTAGTTTGCTGTGGTTTTGGGGCTTGATTTGCAAACCCATTATCAGTACACAGTTTAGCAGTACTTCAGCCTTTTCTGGTCCTGACTTTAACCAAGGCCTTTTCTGCGAAATGTTTTTGTCTGTATCTTTTGGTAGAACTGGCCCCACCCGGCAGAGCCCGACCGAATCACCATCGAGACACTTTTGAATGACCCTATTATTTATAATTACATATTTCTTGGCAAAATCGAGTCATTCATTTTTCGGGCCTAAAAATACTGTCGACAATACACGTCAAAATAAAGTGAAACAGACTGTTTCAAAAAATTTCGAACATGTCAATTAACCAATTCCTCTGAACCACCAATTAGTGGTCACGTTAGAACCCTGGAACAGGGAATAGTTCCTAAATTCTCCTAGGAAATTTGAAATTCTCGTGGCAGTTAGAAACGTACAGTCCATTCGAAGAGAGGACAGTGAGCTTTGTCCCACCAGGCGGGAAAAACTTATCGAGAAAGTACAGTGTGTCTCCACGTGATGGACACTTGTCATTTGTATGTGGATAGATGTGAACTGTCAAAAAATGGAGCCAATAATGTTCACTAATACTGTCTTTCTCCCTCCGAAATATTGCTTGGTTGGAGATCGAGCCCTCAACAACCGTAAAGATAGAATTTAAAAACGGCCATACGACGAGCTTACCGCCAGTTCTCCTTGAATTACGTGAAGCTTCTTACGTCTTTATTCAAGTAGGATTAAATAATGGCTGCTCTTTGCTTCGAGTATGACATTTTCTTGCAAGCATTATCTTTCTCTTGGTAATAAACACTGTGTTCTGGCAATTTCGTTGTTTTAAACAGTGCAGTGTGTGCTCGTAACTTACAATGTGTGTTTACCGTCTTCTGATCACTCTTTCCTGCTTTGGAATGATGCAAGACATCGATCTTTTTGGCGAAAAGCAAGTAGTTTTGTATGATTGCATCACAAGCCTGGCGCATGATGCGAATCAAACATGTCACCCTCCGCTCGGGTGAGTAGAACTCAGCCCGTTTCTACATGCACAGTGGGTGAAATGGAATCAAG
>NW_008751754.1:623136-661692 GCF_000715545.1 Opisthorchis viverrini | reverse complement strand
GATGCAAGACTCTTTTTGGCGAAAAGCAAGTAGTTTTGTATGATTGCATCACAAGCCTGGCGCATGATGCGAATCAAACATGTCACCCTCCGCTCGGGTGAGTAGAACTCAGCCCGTTTCTACATGCACAGTGGGTGAAATGGAATCAAGGTCACACATAGTACGCCCTGGAACTCAAAATATGTTGTCTTGTTTCAAACTAGGTGATACTTTGTGGAGCCAAAACTATTTTCTGCTGACTTACTGCAGGGCTGTACTGGCACGCTGCAGAAGAATTCATTTGCAAAATTTGTTAGCTGAACTGGGGGAAACAGAGCTTGCTCCAACAGACAACCGTTTAAGATATTGTATCTATAAGCTGGGTCAGAATGACTAAGGACAGTGTGCTGGAAATCCCAACGATAAACTGCGATCACCGGCTTGAGCCTCTCGGACTGGAAACTCCTACCACTCCGTGCATTCGGTAGGGAAAAACGTCCTATAATTACTAATTTAGCGCACGTTGTCAAACAGTTCACTCCTTGGTCGGGTTTTTCTGTCTGTTTTAGGTGGATGAAGCGTATGCTCAATGAAATCTGTTGGATGCCTATTGTCTCCCCCTCTTTT
Organism: Opisthorchis viverrini; assembly: GCF_000715545.1. Classification (NCBI taxonomy): domain Eukaryota; kingdom Metazoa; phylum Platyhelminthes; class Trematoda; order Opisthorchiida; family Opisthorchiidae; genus Opisthorchis; species Opisthorchis viverrini. The sequence goes on along the minus strand of NW_008751754.1, from coordinate 661,086 downwards.
TGGTTAATATGGATAACCTCGCTTTCGGACAAAGCTGTGTTACTACAGGTTTGATTCGCTCATGAGCCTTTGTGCGAATTAGCGCTCGCTTCATATTCAATAAGGGAACAGTGCAAACATGTGCTCACTGTGATGCCACAAACATCAAAGTTTTCTGCCCACCCGACCGCGCACTGATGATTTCTGTTCATTCGGTGATGAAATGCTTGCAAGTCAGTTGCCGAGCTTTGAAAATAGATCAACATCCACCTGATCAGCAACCAAAGTCTCCCGATAGCATATGGCTGCAAACTAACTTGAGTGCAATGCGGACGCCTTCGAGATCTATCCAGATAATGCTGACGGCTTTGAACAATTTGTCAGGAGCAATGAGTGGGGAGGTGTGCTATCAAACATAACACAACCTGCTGAACACAGCGGTTTGAAAATCTCTCATTCACACCTTGNCCTTGAATATGAAATTTCTAACCCGCGTCCTGTATCAAGTTAGGCTGACCAAAGGAAAGAAAAAAAGAAAGCGTTCAGCTGTAGCACCCTTTCGGTGCCTTGCTGCCATGCCACCCGAAGGGAGCACGAGGGCTGGGATACTGCCAGTTTGCCCAAGCCTAGACAGGGGAAGTCGAGTGGCTGAGGTCGGATTCGAACCACGGACCTTTCGGTCAGTAAATTCGCGCTCTAACCACTTGGGCCATCTCGCTGACCAAGGAAAAGTGATTGATTATTCCTGGTCATTCGTATATACATCCATAAACACATTATACAAGCGAAACACTCCGTACCTTGTAGTATTGTCACTTTTCCCAGTCGCTGATCGTCGTAGAAAGGGCTAACCATATTTTGTCTGTTACTCAGCCCGGTAAGTTACAAAGTGACGTGCTGGAACCGGACCCATTTGAGAAGTTCTTGCTTCCAAATCCGAAGGTCGCGCCCTCACCTCGGCTTTTCAGCATAGATGGGCTTCGCTTACAGGACGAAATCTCCACAAAAATCCCAAATCTCCTCACACTACCAACAATATATAAGTAGTTTAGTGGAAGAATAAACTTCACCCGATGAGTGAAACTTCACCTGAGAAGTCGTTGCTCGAGGAGCCAGTCAACACGTATGACCACGTAATGTGGATTACGTGATTGAAGGATGAGCGGCGCTATATCCTGTCTAAGTGCGAGTTAATCACACTGCTGATCAGCCGCTCGTGGCCGAACGGTTAAGTGTTCAAACTACTAGCCGGGAGGTTGCGGGTTCGAGACTCTCCGGAGTTTCGCGGGGTGCGCACTGCTGATGATTCCCAATAAAAATAAAACAGCTGTACAGTGTTTCTCGGCTTTTCAGCATAGATTAGCTTCCCTTACAGGACGAGATCTCCACAAAATCCCAAATCTCACACTACCAACAAGTACTGTATAAAACCTGGAACGGCAAGCACGTCTCGAGCGAAGCCTGGGTTAAGTGGAAACCCATTAGTCAAAAGCCAACCCCTCCAACTAATGCCAGTTTTTGTACGTTGTCTATCTTCATTATTAATCGGATAATGTGATCATACTGAGTGCTCTATTCCTGTTACTTTTTGGAAGCTCTGCGAGCAGACGCTAAAGTGAGGTTGCATATGGGTATCGATCACCGAGCAAATATACAGCTGTTTATGGCTATAATGTAAACGTCCGTCTATTTTCATGAAAAGTGCTCACTTAGATGCTAGCGTATCTGCAAAGACTCCCACTTAACTCCTAGACCAGAAGTGATAGGCGTACGAGACTGTACAGAGCCACTGATGGTGTTTCCACACTGTTATACGAGCAAACAATTTTGAACCTGTCACATCTGCGTTCACACTCTAGTCGACTATACGAAATTCGGTGTGCGTGTTCAGCTATTCTAATCAACTGGAATAGGTTGTCCTCATGCGGTGTGCGCCAGTTTCTCATAGTCTGAAGGTCATTTGAACTGAAAAGCCTGATGGACCACAGTTGAATCCGATACGACGCTTATAGAATAAACATGACACAAGTGAAATTCGATTCAAACGAAAACACATTGATTCGCAACATGGGTTGTTTTTAATGGGAGACTCGATTGAGTTCCAGCCAAATCTCCCAATTCATATATTCTTCAACTTCATGTGCTGCTCAAAGGCAGCCTTATCTTTCAGGTGGTACGATATTCAAGAGATGGTTGTATATTTTCTTAAGGCAACTCTATTCATAAGGTTGCTGAAAAACCCTCGACAGCCCACAACTAGTTTTGCCCTTCTCGAATCTCCTCGAGTTTGCATCAAACTTGTATTCTGCATGAACCCAGACTGAACACAGTTCACGAAATACGCTTATTTGGCAACTACTTTGCTTTTTATGGGTGACTCAACCGAATCCCAGTTAAATCTCTTTGCATGTGATGTTCATCAACCGAATGGGCTGCGCAGAGGTCATCTCATGATTCAGTTGAAACGATGGTCAAGACGTCGACATATTTTCCTTGACGTCACGCTGCTGAAAAAGTTTAGGAAGGTTGCTCGGTGGCTTATTACAAGTTGGTAGTAAATCAGAAAACAAAATTCATCTAAACTTGTGCTGGCGTTCTTGATGAACCTCAAGAAGAGCAGAACAGGCATGATGTTGTCGATCAGCTCTTATCAACCTTACAAGCAAGTCTGTCTAAATAAATAAACACTGAGTTTTATTGATTTGAAGAAACTACTCTTTCCACTCCACCATGAAAGTTGACGGCGTTTTTGAAACAGATTTTTGCTACAGAAGAAGAGTGCCATCAGAACCAACGTGAAAGCTCTAGCGAGCAAAATTGGTGTTGGAAACTCTGACCTACCAGCCAGTTATGATCTTTTCCAAGATCACACCAGAATGCCACAGAATTTCGTGAAATGAAGCATCTGCTCGATATGTTGCTTCAATTCCCATTTTCGACAGCTACGTTTTCTTTCGCGATACGAATATTTGGTTTTCCACCTAACTCACTGATTATTCTCCCTCAGACGCACATAGCTGAATCGAATAGGGACGGTTTTTGTTCCAATGAAGGCGAGGAACATATCGACAAAGCTGCTCTAGTTATTTTGTAAATATGATCACAATTCTGAACTGGACTGTCACCTCGGATTATATCGAAGTGTCCAAAAAACTCAAAGTCAATTAGCCCATTAGCTGCTGATCGAAGAAACCTAATGACTATCTTCGACTCGTTTGTTCGCATCGATCAAAATTCTTTGGCGGGAATACAAAAAAATAGTGAAATTCTTTGATCAGCTCCATTTTCAGGTTCATTATACAACTTCATTTCTTGTAGACAATTTTTGCAGGACAAGTGACTCAACGCGGCAGCCTCAGTAGCAAAAAAGCTCTTTGTCCGGTTCCAAGAGCAGGACGGTTATGTTGCCGAATTATTTTCATTTCAGATGTTTTCCGATGAAATTATTACCAAAATCGATGGTCACGATCAAATAATAATGTAAATGCAAAATCATTCGAAGTAGCAAAAGGCAAATGAAGGTCGAAACATCGAAAATTCAGATTCTGGAGCGTCCGAGTATTTCAGTGTAACATTTGAACCAGAACGACTTCCAAATCTGATAGAATGTAATCAGAATAGGAAATTTCAGTTTGGTACTCAATAAGATCATTCTTGTTTGTTAGCGGTTGTGCTCCTATATACTCTGCATGCAATCTTAAAGCCAATGTGCCTCACGGCGAACTCGCAGTAAGCGCCGAAGAGGACTCAGTAGGTGGAAGAAAAGCAAGCAATGAGCCTAAAATTCTCAACGATGTGAGACATCTACGACCGTGGAAGAGGTCATATAAATGCTAGCCTTCCAATAACGGATGCCCAAAGACGACGTTTCTCTTAATCAACGCTCATTCGAAAAAATTCGAATCTTCAACTTAGCACAACTCAAAAAACGTTTTTGTTACGCTGGTCCACCCGCTGTTGGGCAGTCTGAGCTGTTACCAGCGCATTCAAACAGATAGAGGTTTACCGTCGCGCCTAGTTAAACTTCCGGGCTTACTGACGCTTACTTGACCCACATTTGTCTACTCCTGTGCCTTTTTCAACGTTATCTTCCGAGGCATGGTTCTGGTACTCCTAAGGACTCAATGCCTACTTTCACCTTCAACGCTCCGCCGTTTATGAATAGCTTGTGTACTTGATGGATACCCTGTAAGTCATCGTTTTACAAATGGACTGTTGAGTCCTTCTCCACCACTTTGCGTAGCGTCCATTTATCAGCTCTAATAAGCATAACAAAGAAAAGTCGTTGGGAGACAAATTCGGGTTTGCACGAATCAATCAAAAGGTGGTTATGACGGACATGGCCGGCTTCTACAATGTGAGAGTGACATTTCAACAGAGCCTAATGACTGCCTCGTATGTCGTATCATTCGCTCAAAGTCTCCACTGGTGTGTTGAAATGTCACAGTGCGTTGCGTATTAACACACAACTTGGGGTCCCATGCTGATCTTGCAGAACCCAGCTCTGTGCACCTTTACGAACGAAACTTAACAAGCCCATAATGGTTGAATATAATTTCATGGGAAATTGTACTTCTATGCATAAAACACATGTGTGCATGCCACCGACCATTAACCCTAACGTTTGTGTCCTTGCAGTCCCGGTTTAAATTTAAGCGAGTCCAATTAAACTGTCCGTTGGCCTGAGAAGCTAAAGTTTAATCAGTAACTGGGCAACCAAGTAGTTGCACGGCCTTGAAAACAGCGGTTAAAAGTACAATAGTCTACCAGAGGCTGCACCTCTCATAAGACAAGATTCTGTCAGCAACTATACTCGTGTGGTGCACTAACGGGTCTATTCACACAATAGTACTGTATAATCGTAAGGTTGGTGATCCGATGATCAAATGGTATAGGGGAGTAGTTACACAAAATACATTCCGACCCTGCTGTGCTCCTGCATCCAAAATACCATAACTCATCCACAAGGTGTAGTCTCAAACAAGGAAAGGATTTAACCATTGGAAGACTCGATGGCTTCCATCTCATTACGTAACTGTTTGCGGGAATCTAGAGGTGGCTTTATATGATTCAGCTTCCAGTTCGCGAATACTGGTGGGGTCCGACCGAACAGTATTTGCGTCCTTCTTGGATTTTAGGGCAATAAAAGAAGCAAATCAAGTCAGTCGGTTAGAAGACTGTGATACTGTACTCTGTAGCTGAACTTTTTGTTCCCTATAGGTTGCTCCAGCCAAAACATTCCCCAACTCAGGATGATTGCCAGTCAAATCAGAACAGCTATTGAGGAGGGTAAGGAACTCCGGGCTTCGAAACAACAGCCCCACCTCGCTATAACAGGAGGATACACCTGCTCTAGGGACAACATCAGCTGGATTATGATGTCCAGTCACAAGTTTCCATGAAGAATTCCCGGTTGCATGCTACAACGCTTGCGAATTGACCGCTATGACTGTCACTACACTAAAGCATCTGAGAGCACTGATTCGTTAATAGACCGTTACTGATACTTCTGTCAGAGTACGACTCTACTATATCATAAGAATCATTATTCTCGCTTCGGCTGGTGAAGTGTTAGGAATAAAATGCGTAGAATGCGGACGAATTCACCTCCATGATAATCTGCAATCCTGAGGGAATATCAGAAGGCAGGGAAGAAGCAGGTCACTCATTCTTTTCTCAATTGAGCTGCGTCACACCACTACCGCGTACTACACGCACTTAGCGAGCACTCAAACCTGAATGTGAATGAAGTAGCATAGGTAAGCTAGAATCTTGACAATGAAGCTTTGGGCCCACTGGATCAGACAAGGTTTCAGCGATTTATTCTACGGTAGTCAGTGAAAATTAGAAACCAAGTGGGCAGTAGTGCTCCCCTGTTTGAGACGTTGATCCTGCAAGTAAAGTCTGGTACACATTTGACATTTTTCATGCCTTTCTCTGGAAAACAAGGCAATTCATTTTTATGGTTTTCTTGCACAATGAATATGCTGCACCATGCCAGTGTGATTTCACAACAGCCTGTATAGACGTACTGCACTTCTCATAAGGTTGCTGAAAGCTCTTCGACGGCCCACGACCGGTTCGCCCTTCTTGCGTCTCATCAAGTAGGCTCACTCTTCGCTTTTACGTCAACCTTTTCCTCCACTTTAACCCAAATTGCACAAAATGCGGCCATCTGCACACCAATTTGATTTCGATAGGAGACTCATCTGGAACCTAGATGCGTCTCTCGTTTACGCTCTTAAGCAACTGAGTAGGTCGCACCTAAGTGGTACGCCAATAAGTTCATACGTCGAACTTCGTGCTATTTGGGCTCAAGTAAAGCAAAATGTTGACGGAAACTCGGGGACTGCGCCTACCGAAGAGCCCTAAGAAGGGCGAAACCGGTCGTGGGCTGTCGAAGAGTTTTCAGCAGCCTTATGAGTACGGCATTATGCCTGAAGCAATGCGGGCTTTTTTCCGCAAGGTTTAATTTGTGGGTCTTCCCCGCAACAATCCACATTCCCCATAGGATTCCACAAAATTCCGTGCTGTGATGAGAACTAAGGTTCCTCTTGACGACAAGCGATGACTGCTTTACTCATATTTATTCATATTTAAGCACCACTTACACTTAAGAGGAACACCAAGCTTTCTAATGATATCTGGACCATGTATGTTACTGTGTACTACTAAATTCTCCTCTATGAATTGAAGTGACTCAACAAATCTGGGTTCAGGTCCATCACGTATAGTGAGCGCTCTTGGCAAGCTGTGTCCACCTCTCCTATATGTTGGGTGTTAAATATTTTACTATCCTCACAAACCACGAACTGCAGTCGAAAGTATAATGACGCTGCGATATGTGAAATGTGGCATCGCAGCCCATCATCTGTAGGAACGATTCACTGGAACTGACAACTGGGCACTCCTTGGGTGCACTTTTGCGCAACTATTTTTTAACTACTTACAAGTAGGATCCACATAACCGTCACCATGTTCCGCTCGCTTCGATCATATAGTAGGCTCACTTAACCTGCCTTTCAAGAAGTTCTAATAGAAGCATTTCCAACGAAGCCATTAGAGTTTACCGCCTACGTCCACTTCCAACAAAGCCTCTAAAGATTCCACCTCGGCAGTTCCTCTTCCAACTCACGATTTGCTTGCACCAACTTACAGCTGCCTAAACTAATCCACAAAATAGTTTTAATGCTCTCACCTAGCCCAGCTAAGGCAGTGTATTCCAGTCACTGATAGGTAAAAACAGCACCTGATCCTGAACGCTGGAAGTTGGCTTAATTGCTTTGCCCGTTTCCGCATTTACCGGTCCAGTGAACACTTGCTTTCAGGAGTCATCCAAACCAAACCTGCAAAATAGGTATGGCTATGTTTCCTCTGGCAGAATTGCGTAGCATCGTGCAGATTCTATGTAGATACGCAGATACTTGCTGTTGCACACAGGTACACTGGCCTGAATGTTCCCTGAGGCTTCATTAATTTCAAAGTACCATAGTTGGTTTGAGTTCCTAGTTGTATTCCCCTGTTCCCTGCTTTAATCTCCATCCCGCATTTACGGCAGGAATAACTGATGCAAGCGTGCGACTAATACACACGGATCACGCGCTTGAGTGAATCGCTTTGTTTCTGCAGATTAAATTTTGATACAAGTTTCTGATCCACCACAGTGGTCTCATTTATTGTGAACCAAACCGACAAACTTCAGAAGACCATGGGGCGTGATCGCCTGACCGTCTGGAAGCAATGGAGCCACTAATCTGTCAAACAACAATACACGGAGCACCAACCACCACCGTGCAGACAGTTATTCCTATTGGTGCCTGTTTTGTGGTAGCTTGGTGGGAGCATACGCCCAAAGGCGTTTAACTGTTAACTTACCAGTAGGTCATGGAAAACTATAAAATACAATGTGCCGCTGTGTTCATATAAATCCATAACACTCAGAGTGTGCGCTGCTTGAATCGGTTGGAAATAGTTGGCCCGAACTAGGCAAGGATCCGAGAGGAACAAGCTACTTTAGCGTAGCACTATTGTTCTGAGGTTGAAATAACACGTCCTGTCCCTGTACATAAGACAAGTTTGCAACCACCGTCGCTCACGGAAAGCTTAGTTTTCATTTTGTAAAGGCCACAGTGGAGACTTGACAGTACTGATCAAAAGCGGTAGCGGAATCGTTACCAGATAGAGGGGCTTCTTCAAGAATTTTACCGCATCCATGATCATCCAACACATCCATCAATCGCTGACGAAAGTACAAAACAGGGTGGTGGGAAGTTTTCTACATGACCTGGGAGAAAAAAAGTAGAAACAGGGAACTTACGGGTTATTCCGAATAGTTGCTCCGCAGTTCAACGTACTTGACATGCCTTGTTCTGTAGACCTTCGAAAATTTTTGGATGTGTGGTCGCTGAAATACTGCTCTGCCGTTGCGGTCAACTCAGTGGTAGTCAAAAAATGTGTTACTTCATGCTTATTTTTGGACTCGTAAACGGATAACATAGTGCCACTTTGGCGAATGATCTATCCAGTCAAACCCTAACTTCGTCCAAACATACATGACTCTCTCGAAAAAGGAGAACATTTCCCCCTTTCTGTTTTTCTCTCAGTACATCCCTCGATCGTCACAACAAGCTAAAAAATACGACTGCAATTTGTTATTTTTCTGCATTAAAAGTTCCATCGTTTGAAAGATGGCCAAGCATCACAAATTCCTTTCAGTCCCAAAAAATTTTGTTGCCACGACCCTCCGTACCGACTTTTGGCCTTGAAGAACCAGAATTTACTGCGATACGATGACTAGATTGTCCGCCATTTTACGCGTGAGCAGTTTTCCTGTCCTGACTTGAATTATTTAGTCACTTTTCACCGAAAAGGACATACGAGGTTTGACTTCGCATATTTACTAGAAAATGTTCCAAGGTTATGACACGGGGTTTACCATCTACCCGACACGTTTTCGAGACCTCTGTCGCTCTGGGAGAAAATTAACACCAAAAATTATCACTTAGGAACTCATTCGCGCCAGAATATTGTGGGCGTTGTCGTCAATATACACATGCGTCCTTGACAGACTTCATGGGAGACAGAACTTCAGTCTGGTACCTGTACCATCACTTCAAATGGAAATGAGACCAGCACCTCTCTGCCAACATTTTTAGCCTTCAGGGGAAAGAAACGATGTTGCTCAAGTGGGCGTTAAGAAGATGGTAACACTCAAATGGATTATGCAGCATAGAGTAGCGCATGCTCCCAACTGACACCACACCCTTGGTACACACTAAATACACTCCTAAGCTCACCTCCGATGGCAAAACCATTGTTCATTGTGTTTTTCTGTGTACCTCAGATTTGTTAAAAAGGATGAGCAGTGTGTGATTGCTTCCCTACGCAGGAAGCGCCATCTCGGGCCTAGCAATAGTGCGTTCGTACGTCCCATCCTTTTATTTATAGTTACCTTTTCTCACGTTAGCCCCCCACTCCCCTCGCACTTAAGGTCTATTCATTACCCTCTGCAAATGGCCAACCTGTCAATGGAATCGTCCATTGATTTAAGCTCTGACTTAGCTGATGGCAAGTCTAGACATGAAACTTTATTGATTTCCTATTCCGCTGATTAGTGAGCTTTTATGCGCCTGCCGCTGGTCTGCGCTATTTTCAACATGCAGATAAATGTCTCAGCCAGTGTTCGGTGCCGCACTCAGGCATTAAGACACGTGAACGCTTTGGCAGGATGACTTGCTACCTAATCAGCTGTCTTTTTCCGACTCGTCAAACAGACAGTCGACAGTCAGAGGTCCCACCCACGTAGCAACAATCACTGACGCGCTTGTGGTGTACGTCTTTCGCTCTTTAGTTGTCATGTTCTAATTGGATGTTGGATTTGGTCCCGGAACGCGCTAGTAGCTGGAACGTCAGGTGGCGATGGCTGCATGCTCGTTCGACTGCTTACGACATTCTCCGTCTGTTGAACTACTATCCGGATGCGTGTCATGCTGACAGAAACCTCAAACCAGTATCTGTTCGATTCACCTTTCCTCTGTGGACATTCACTCGTGTCACATCCCAGAAATCCCGTGCATCCATTGTTTTTTTTTCTTTTGTCCGTCCAATGTGGTGCTGTTGTACTTTCCAGTAGATGAAGGGATGGAGCAGCGCTGCCCACCATAGATGAACGACCAAATTAAGATAAGTACACTTGCTGGCTGACCGCGGTCAGACCGCCTAACCATATTACTCTTATCAAATCTAACAACTCAGATAGATGGTCTTCTGATTTTTCGCTAGGCGCTGAGCTTCCCTCGGTTTGAAATTGTAGGACCTGGAAATTCACTGGCAGTCGGTTACCAGCACCTTGATATATGTTCCGTGCACCTGTTTGCTACACAATGTACTAGCCAAGTCTCGTTTTTCATATAAAAATCGAGTGCTCTGAGAGCTACTTATTTTCCGGACAGTGCTGAATGGCTTGTCAAGGGAATAATGGAGTATTTCGTTCCACAATCTCCCACGTTCACTCCTGAAGGACAGCGTATTTGCCAGTCTAATTTTGCTTGATAAGGTCAATGTTTCATCCTCGGGGGTCATAGACTGACATCTTTTAAAAGCTCTCGTTTCGGTAAAATTGAGCCATAGAAGGTGTGAACTTTGGTGTGATTGAAGCACATGAGTGCTACTTGTGACTAGTGACACCCGACCGGATTTAAACGAATTAACTTGGCAACCAATTTCAGTCCATTCTGCTGAATTTCTCGCTTTATGGTCTGCCGTCAAATAGAACCAAGTCTATTTCAACTTACCTGGAACGCCAAATTTAGACACTGGTGGTTGAACTCTAGCTATCACTTATCTACTATACCTAGTAGCGTTAAATCGACTGTAAGGTTTCATTTAGAGGTTACTGATACTGGAAATCATGCCTCACAAATGTACAGTTGCAGAACCTGAAGTTTGAGGAGCGTGGAGCAACCGGGATTTCACTGGAATGAATGATCGGTTGCCCCATCTGAGAATCTGTCGTTTAAATTACAGGGTTGATCTGAAGCAGCTCAGGTGACAGAGTGTGTAAAGCTTGTAGTCCAAATCCACAAACCACGTTTTCAGTGGTGCCTTTACGCTTGCTTCAGGTCACACGTCGTATATGCAATAAAATTGTGCTACAGTTGAATTGAATATGGAATGCTGGTAAGATCGAGTAAGATCCATATACGGGTTTATCTCAGTTCGTCACGAAGAGACCGAATTTGCTCTCTGCACAGTTTATTACTTTGGTGGTCCATTGAGTTACACTTGAGGATGTGTGGCACCATACACCACTCCTTCTAGTTGTGTCTACAATTCCCAACTTTCATATTAGAGGCCACAGATGTAAAGCGATATTTTCAGCAACATTTAGACTATCTGGTCACCTTATGCCAAGCATTACTACTTACGACAGAATATCTGAGTCAAATGCTTAAGTTGGGGACTTGCTGCCATGATAAATTCCTAGCCACCTCACAAGTGTAAATTACGCCAACAAAAGTAATCTAACGCTACATAGGCCACCATGTATGACGCATTTCATAGTCCTTCATAGGTATCTCAGATTGGCGCGCAGATCCATGCTATCATGAAGGACCTTTTACCGGGCTGTCTTCAGCCGGTAGAACCAACGAAAACCCAACAGGCAAACGGTATGTAGCCATCTTGGCGAAGACCTACATAGCTGGCTTACTGAGAGAAAGAACTGTTGAAGATCGTAAACCATCTGTAGAATGGGGTTGGACGGCTTCCCCGAGAAACTGTGCAGCCAACTTCTCAACCTGCTAAGCAAAATTCCGGAGGCCTAAAGCGTTCTGTAAGGTCTTGAGGATGCATGGATAATTTCTTTGTGCAAATGGAGTGGAAGTCGACAGATGACGGACAATTACTGCGAAATCAGCCTTCTGTACACAGCAGTTAAGATTATGGTTCGCATCCTGACTAAACCCGATTAGTTACTGAAATTCCGGAGGAAAACGTTCTTCAATAGCAAGTTGGATTTCGAAGTGGTCGGACTTAATTTTTCCCGCAAGATAAATTCAGCAGAAATGTCGTGAATGGAATCAACTGCTCTGTGAAGTGTTTGTTGACTCCCATCGGATACTCAGCAAAGAGGCATCATGGGTCATCCTAAGAACGCTTGGTCATTCAGATAAATTTGTCATCATCATCAAAGGTTTTCACACTGAGTGGAAATCCCGGCTGTGAATTCGTGCGACTACCTCGAACGTCCCAACCCTGTTCAACCTCCATTCTATAACCGTCTGCACATGTGTTCAGTCTTTGCGAACGAGGTTTACTGATTCCATATCGTTTAGATGGCTATTTATTCGGTTCGAATCTGTCGTGGCAAAAGCACTGCTGCACGAGTTCATTAAACGCCTGCGCTTTATTTTCGCCTTCTAAAGCGGAATTGCAGCGACTGACCATGGTGTTCAGTTCAACAGTATGTGCTCTTGGCTTAAGTGCAGATATTTCTCCGACGTCTATGCCTTACTGGCCTGCACCTAGAATTCGATGTAAATCACTCGTGATTCATCTGAATGATTGTGAGATAGTACACTGCACAAATTTGTCCTGTCCTGATAACAGGCTGGCCGTGGACGTGACAGCTGATAGCGAAATGAGCGTACGAAACTAAAAGGTCAGCACGGTACTTGATCATCTTGAGAAACACGTCCAGAGCAATCGTCAGTCACGTATAGACATAGAGATTGCAGCATGCCGATCTATCTTGCGGCAGCCAGACACTATACAGACGATATGCTCGGGTTGTTGACCTACTTCAGTTGAGCCGCCAATGCCAGGTCTTTCGAATCAGCTGGAAAGACAAGATTCCGAATACCAAAGTCTCTCAAACGGGAAGCACTGATTAGGCCCCTTGAAACGACTGGTTGAGGCTCTCATCCGAAGACAGCCTGTCTACAATAAGCTAAATGGTGAAATATGGAATCGGTTACACCAAAACTTTTGCTGTTCGGACAGCCTTCATATACCCTTCAAAAGCTGTAAGTTCCATTTTTGGTCATAGAAAAACCTGCCACCCAGCAGAAGGGCCTGTAGAACTACCACTGACGCATGCGTTGAAACGCAACATGTCTCACTGCAACGAAACCCTCCAGGCATTCGAAAAAGGCTCGGTCTTCTCAGTGCAGTCTTGGCCACGTGAACTTGTGCAAACCAAATTTTCGGGCCACTGATGCTCGAATTCTGATCGATTCGTTGCACTTCCTACCTACGGGCTTCGGTTAGTTTCAGATTAGGACTTAAATTTGACATGCCCGATAATACATTCATCCAATTAAGCTGACATCCGCCCTTACTTAAGCAAACACTGCAACCCGTGATCCTAACATCGTTTACCGATGGTAACAAATGGCGAAAATGGGTTTTTGCACCGGAGCCGAACTAACCGTTGACGGAGTTCAGACAATAGATAAAACGTGCGTCTGATTTGGTCATTCTTATCATCACCCTCTTTCCTCCCCACTACCATTAAACTATGAAAAAACGGAACGCTCATGATCGAATCAAACAATAGGCAAGTACCCAGCAGTGAATTTAATGTGACCCTCATGAAGGTCGGTGGAAAATCGATTATTACGGTTGCAGTAATGTTCCGCTGACCACACAAGTATCGTTCATTTAAGACACTGCTTTGAGAACTGTGCCATGCCGTGTATTCAGGCGAGTCAAGTGAGGTGCGAAAGGAATAGATACAATGTTGGAAAGGAATTTACACGTGTGCAAGTTGACCACGGATATACACAATGTTAAATTGTCAAAGTAAGTGGTGACCACCCGTGCTTATGTGCGACCCGAACTAGTATCGATCCGTACCTCCCAATTTTGCCTGTCGTTGAGTTTGCATCTCTTATCTGCCAAGGTTCATCCCATTTACTTGCTTGTGCTTCACATTAGATATGCATTAATGGACGAAGCTCAGCTGCTCCGGTGAAATAAGTAACTTTTGTTATCCATGAATTTCGACCGATCTGGAAATTATTCAAATAAAGTCAGAGATCGGATACTGACGATATATGCTAATGGACAGGAGTTTTGTCCTCCTGGTTTTCTGTACTCGGGTATGGGAATCAAGAAAATGTTGACTCTTGGATCCGGATTACATCAGATACAGCCTGCTGACTTCATAAACCACGTGGATATGAAGTTGAGGAGATGGTACTGGGATTAGATCGCTTCAGTTGCCACTACAAACTACGATTTTGGCAAAGGAGACCCCCGTGACCATCGGTGGTCCACATTCCGATGGAACATTGTTCACGATCAAATGATTATAGTTGTCTCTCAAGGGGACGAGAACGAGAGCAAATGGCGGGCAAGCCTTAGAATCAACCTGCATACAAACGGTGGGAGGGTTCCCGACCAATACTAGCAAATGCTAACGGATGAGTTCCGCTGATGATAAACGCGATTGCTGACTTGAGGTCCAAAAACAAAACAAGCTATGCAGTCATACTTGACAGTGTCCATATTACGTCCTTTTAAATAAATAAGGCAAGGACAAGCGAGTGAAATCATGCAGATTAAGTCTATACTCACCCGTGATGAACAAAATAAAAGTCGTTCGAAGTGTTTTCAAAACAAGTCTTTGGATCAAAACTGAGTTCTTTCTTAAATTCGCTCCGAAGCACAACTCGCACATTCAGATTCTTCAGTTCGTCCAGCTACAAACCCACAAAGTGTTCTCGAGTTCTGTTGTGACTTGAAGATATCTGTCTGACTTCGATGATGCGTTCAAGCGGCGTTTCTTTTTGGAATTACGCCAGCCTCGCTGATGAAACCATGGACTGCCAAAGTCTATTCACTTTAGTGGCCAGAAATCACAGGGATGCCCGCTCATTTTCAAGCGCAGCGAATGAGTGGACGCGCGCGTTCAGTGGGATATCGCTCGTCCACCTACAGAATGGGAAGTGATTTCGTCACTTAGATGAATTGCTAATCTGGTGCTCGTAATAGTTGTTTTCCGAAAGTGGTTGAACTCTTAGGCCACCCATCGGCTATGCCACCTATGCCCGTATGGCTTTGTTTCTTTCAATCAACAGGGTATTACTCGTCCGGTACCTGCAATGCGTATACTCGATGTAGGAATCATTTGATTGTCACAGCGTCGGTAAATTGGATGTGCGATCTGTATGCGAACCTGGCATATCCCCTTGGTTGGCCTCGACAATGCGCTCGGTGACTATGCAGACAATCAGTCGAGTACTTAAAGGCGATACAACTGAGATCCAAACGATTCGTCCGGCTTCAGTTGCCTTGAAGCCATAGTGTATTAAAACGACTGCCTCTAGATTCTTTTGAGCCGATATTCATGACATCGCACCACGTTTTTCTTCATCGGGACAACTTCACAAGAGGTCGGTTTCAGCCGACAACTGTGGCAGATGTTCAATGACAAGTTGTAAAAATTCAGTGTGTACTGTCGGACAAAATATGCAGGTGTTTGGTTGGCTAGCGAAAAAATGAATCACCTTGAATCCCATCCCACATTCAATTGCCCCAAATCACGCACTGCAGAGCACGGCTCATTGCACACACCTACGTATCTTCGCGGATGAATGATTCTGGATAGATGCAACCGCGACCCATATAGCTCTATTCTGAGCGTGACTGTGAGCTGACTGACCTAAGGAAGTGATGCGGCTACAAAGAAACGCCCGTTTGTACTTCCACATGCTATGCGCTGTTTGCCTACCCATTTTGGTGGACGGTTTGAACTAGTCACCGAAAAAAGCTGGAATTTCGTACAACAAACACATATCCAACCCACAGAGAGGCATTTTTATCCGAAAATACTAGAACATAATACTTTGAACGACCAGATGTGTAAAGCTTCCATTTGGGTGAAACTTCCAAAAGGGTGAAACGACTTGGTTGTTGGTCTGTTCGCTGAGTTTGGCAGTTGTTTGAAACCTTGGAAATCCGTAGAATCAGGCAACTTCTGGGTCACAAGCCTTCAGTCCCCAGTATTCTTCCTCTGTAATTTTGTAAGGATCCTTGAGTTTCTTCAGGGTTTTATTTACCTTGTTCGTAAGTTTCACGGTTTGGTCGTTCTGCAGATAGCTGTATGTGGTTGTGTCATTGAGTAGAGCGTTGGCTTTATCGATTATTCCGCTTTCTCGAGAATGACTGTCATTCTCCCTTTGTCAGCTGGCAAAATAACGATGATTTCGTCCGCTTTGAGGCTGCTTTGAAACGACTCCTTTCTCAAAAATCTTTCACCCTTCTTATCGGATCGTCAGTTTCATTCGTTAATTCAGCAGCATGCGAAACAATCCGGTACGCCTTTCGATGTAATACTGCCCATTGGAATTCATTAGACAAACATAATTAGGTTACCTTCCAATTACATCCATGCGGACACGAAATCAGCCAAGTAGAACGGCCTTTCGTTAATCTTATGGAATTGTAGCTCCCTGGGATTGCAGTTGCCGCAGCCCGATAACACGATGGAAGGATGTCGTGCACATTCCCCTTCCGGTGCAGACACAAACAAAGGCAGAAGTGGGCCCCTGCGCCATTCAAGGAAAATGGTGCCTGTTGGCCGTTACCTGGATGAATACACTTTGCGGGAACTCTACTGTGCTTACCATGGAAAGAGCGAATGGATGCGCAAATCATAGAGATGTAAAAAGATCCGTTTCTAACTGTTGGATAACAGTGCTAGTGGTGAACGGCATTCTCCTGGGCGATAAACGTTCGAACTTAGAAAGGCAACTTCAGGAGCATCAAGCTACTTATCAGTATTCGCGCTCAGCCGATGAAGAGTTGAACTGTTTCTCCATTGATGGCTGTCACTAGTGGTAACAGTTCCGGCATCGGTGGCTTGATTACTTAAGTGAATCTGTATGGTAGGACCCAACGTGGCAATTGAGGAATCCATCGCCACCTAAAATTCAGGCGATATCTGACTGCACAGGGGTTAGCCAAGTCGAAGTCATTGAATCATCGACTAAGGGTTGCTTTACAATCTATCCGGATTTTCCGAAGTACGTTACTCTGATTAGTCACCAGCTAATACCTTCAATAGTCACGGAATGCAGTTTACAATGAGGTGTACGATGCAGAAGAAAATTGGTATCGTAGATCCTTAACCGCCTTTGAACCGGGCTTGTATAGAGCTATCATTCCATAAAACCTCAAGGAGTGATGTATCCCTGCCATCCAAACACCTAAAGTCTGCCGATTATTATCACCCAGATTAGACCTTCAAAAGGATAGTTGTGATGATTTCTGCTACCCTGTCTAATTTCAATGTCGGTGATACTGCTGATGGGGGAGGCATGTGAGTAGTATGCTTTCATCTCGTAAATTCGCTTTGCGTCTCTTGAAAAGGGAGATTTATTGAGGAACTTGTGAAGGCTCTTTGTAGCATTCGCTCGGACTGGAGCAACAGTCAATGAATTTCCAGGAAAGCTCAGAAAGACGCGTTCAAAGAGAAGATGGATATTCAGTTTTTGTAAACAAGATGCATATGAGAGTTTTGTTTCCCCGTCCAATAGTCTGTAACTGGTCGGTTGGTATTTTCTAATTAACAACTCCGCAGTGAAGACCCTCTACCTTTCACCCTGTCTAATTTCAAAGTTTATTCATGACACCAGGACTAATAAACCCACATCGTGTCATTTTATACGCTGACTACCTGAAGCCTCGTAATCATGCGGACTCGATTGCTTATAAACAATGGCCGTGTAACATTTACTCAAAATTATTTAACTTCTGTGTCTTAGGGCTAGGTATGTACTCAAAGTTACTTGAAGCAACCCGTCCAAGTGTTCCTGTCATTATTCTGGAAGCCAGTGTGGTTGTGTGGTTGACAGTCAGCGATACTGCTCCACCAATGACGGAGCAGGAAGCACGTTTGATCCACACTTCCACTGCTGACCGGAATGACGCCATTGAAAACACATTCATCTTCAAGCTACTATGGCTATCTGATTGAGGTTAAGTATTCACGTTCCGTGTCTACGCTTTGAGAAAGATGGGTACACGGCGTCATTGGCTATGGTCGCATATTCGTTGCCGTTGTGAGCACAGATCAGCAGCAAGGTATCGATCCAGTGGACAAATGTTCTGCCTTTGACTTTACAACATGCACGTCATCACTTAACCCAGTGAGTATGTTCTTTCTTGTTTTGTTTTGTCTAGGACAATCACCTCGACTAAGTTCCTGATGCACGACCGATTCTTGAGTGCTATTCAGCCACGTTTTAGATTTTTGTTCCGCTGAAGTTCCTGCTCTCATGCGAATGTTCTGTTTATGAGAAAACTAGTTGAACTGATCCCGGCAGTTGATTTTTCACTACTGGAACCAGTCAGTGGATCACGGGTAAAAGCAGTGCAATTGGCTCGTCTGCTCTTGAACTCACCCTTACTTTTCTGGAAGTTATAAAACTCTTGCAGTAGAATCTGAAAAAAATGTACTACGGTCATCAACCTGATGGCAAGTGCTTGCACGAACGTGTGCTTGTCACACCTGGATAAAGAGCTCCACTGAAACGGATGTTTTGCTTTGATATCTGATCAGACGTACTGTACCAACGGTGTATTTGGATGGAATGCGGATTAGACCCAAGGGCTGATAAGATCATGGCGACAGTCAGTTATTATATGTGAATGGTATTAATTTCCTAATTATCAGAGTTATCCACCATCTTATTGTGCGTGCAAGCCGTCACTTTATGAAATCGTCACTTTTGGGACCCCTGGATGCAACAAGTCATTGCACACACCAGACTGTACTGCAGTGGTGACCTTTGTAAAAAGAGAAGGCGTCCAAAACTGTACAAAAATTCGGTTAATAAGAGAGTGAGGGTACTAATATGTCAGCATTATTGATTTTCCGTTTGATTTCCAAAGTTTCACAGGTGTCATTGTAAGGTCTAGATTTCTGTCTAGAGAAGTGTTGTATAACCTTCTAAAGGTGGGTGACGTTAATCCTGACTTCGCTTTGCTCTTCAGTATTCTCTGTAGCACATTAAAGTATTCAGCCGAATGTTCCCATCAAATGCAAAGTACTCACTAATAGATATCGTTTTCAGGATGGGCTCAAGGGTGACAGTATTCTGCCCTAAATGGTCGGTGAACTGTGAGTACTTAACGAGTTTTTACATTCACATCAACTCAACACTGTCTATAAGGTCAGACATTCTAATTTCGTTTCCGCTCTCCTTCGAGCTCATCAGCTTGGTATAGTCTCCGAGTTTCTGTTTCCCATGTCTTTTGTGACTGTGACGCTATTGCAGACTGTTAATCTCTCCGAAAGTATCCTCCAGCCAGAGCTCAGTACTATTCCAACCTATATTTAATCAATTTCCAGAGAATGCTGTGTTCTCATAAACCAAGTTGCACACGAAATATACCTTTCGACACCACCCGGTGTTGAACGAGTTTACACATGCTCACATACAGTCGGGCAATGTCGTTACTCCCAGATTCCGCCTACGAGAAATTTATTTCGTTGTCAAGTCAGTACACATGCACCCACACATGGCAAACGCAGCCATGTGCAAACAATTGGAGGAACGTACGATACCCTGTGCGGGAGTGTTCAGCCTTAGGACAATGCCAATGACAGGAAAGTCATTTTGGAACCTCTGAAACTGATTTCACCGACAGCACAATCCCCTCATGATGGTAGCCAAAACCATTTTCAGTTGAATCATGTTTACAATCAACTCAAGAATGGACCAACAGGAACCACCCTTAGGACATCTGGTGAAGTACCGATATGGTGACCATACGGTGCTTAATTTGTGGAAAAGTTCATAGCACACAACTGATAATTGTGCCAAATATCCTCGCCTTTATAAGCACGGAAAACATGACTCTTATTCTGCTTGGAAGTTGCGAAACCAATCTCTCCACTAATGGTGAAAGGAAGAAAGCCTTCGTTGCGGACTTGTTTATGAGAAAATGCCAGCTGAACAGTAACAGACTATTGGCTAGAGAAGCAAAACTCTCATTTGCATCTTGTTTACAAAAACTGAATATTCATCTTCTCCTTGGACGCATCTTCCTGAACTTTCCTGGATATTCATTGACTGTTTCTCAAATCCGAGCGAATGCTACAAAGCGACTCCACACATTCTGCAACAGACACAAAGCGGATTTACGAGAAAACATACTACTCGCATGCCCCCCATCAGTAGTATCACCGTTACAATAGTTAAAGGTGGCCAATACGAGCAACGTTCACCTATATTGGAAAGTAGATTTGTCCCTTTTTTATTGCATGGAAAAAACGGAGAAAACAGTTTCACTTAAGGGAAAGAGAAACCATTAGGCTGAAAAACACAGAAAAAATCTAAAGTACAAATCGACACCGAGCAATTACAAACTCCGGATGTCAAATGTTTGTTTACCGACGATTTGCAGACAGTGAATTGGGGGAGGAAACGAACAGTGGAACTAGGAGGGATTTGCATAATCTGGTCATTGTGTGAAAGAATGCAGGGGCGTTGACTGCAGTCTGACAATGGATTGTAGTCACCTGGACACAGTGGTTTCTTCGGCAAGAAAAAAGTGGAGCGGTAAATCGTTGAAAAGTGGGGACATTACGGACAAGCTCCGAAAAAACATCACAGCAGCAGGAAAAAGCGGATGGGACAGGAAAGCCACGTCCTGCCAGTGCTCAAGAGACCGTAGTTGGCAGAAAGCGATGGGTAGTCAGCGAAAGGGATTGTTTCTCCCTGTACCCCTTTTGGGGATGCCATTCCAGACATGAGAAATTTTTCTGACACTGAGGAGAATTCGACTTGTATAGAGAAGCTGAATTTGGAAAAACTAAAATAGTTCCAAGAGAGGAAAAGTCTACCATATTTTGTTACACCTCAATGCCAGAATTTTTACGCTACATAACCACTTTTGATCACTGAACTGGTCCAGATTTAGTACACTGCATGAAAAAAAGAATGGTCACCGAGCCTAATGTAGGCGTAGGATCGACGGTTGGTAATTGGAGACGAACATGAATGCAGGTGAGTTTCCTCCACTAAACTTCATTTCACAACCGTGGTGCTGTTGATGTTGAAGCTGTCACTAATAGAGGTGCGACCGGTTGTGCAATTACAGAGGCGAACCCGGATGAACATCAGGAGATTCGGTGAGGTCACTATAAACTACTGACCATTCGTAGAAGGGACTATTATCCCAAGCACAGATCAGATCACGGTCGAACGGTTTAGTCTTCAAGTTCGAATTGCCCGGAAAATTCGTGAGACTCCCACCACTGATGGTTCTCAACAAGGGTGAAACATCTATACAATGCTCCTCGGCTGAACTCACTCACAGGACAAAATCTCCATTGAAAACTCAGCTTCACCAAACGAGTCCAGTTTAAAAGATAAGAGGTCTGACGCACAAGTTGGCAGTTTGCAGGTGGCTGTGTACCTACAAAATGTATATCGATGGGCATTCAGGTGTTCACAGGACTCATTGTTTAACAGTTGCTGCCTGCGGATGTCAGATTGCACTACTACCGCTGCTAAACTGGGGTTTATGGAGACTTTTGGAACTGAATGTGTCTGAGGGCTTGGGACATCCTGGATGCAGAAGGAACTGGAACGATGATAAAGAAACCAAAAGGGTTCGAGAAAATGGATAAAGTTGAACTACACATAGTTCCAGGAGAATAAGAAGGATGCCGTGTGGCCCTGCAACAACTGAAAACTGTAGATCCTGATGACATTTTCTTACTGTAAGTCGAGTAGAGAAGATAACGAGAAGGTAGACGGATATGTCAGCTCTGTGGGGCTGAAGGACAAAAGTGTCAAATGAAGCTGCCTCTTCTGGAGATGATTCAGCCGTCTCAGGATGAGATAATACGGAAAAAAGGAAGGAAAAATCCGTGGGTGGTGGACCGGACAAAACCCAAAAATGAGCGGCTTTCCAATGAAGCAGAAGTTAGTATTTTAGCCTTCCTTCTCGTTAAAGCTTTACGGGTGTTTGGTGCAAGAATCAGGAGATAATGGGAGGGGTAGCGAGCTCTAACGATTCTTTTTTAGGTCTTAGGGGCACTCATCCTCACACCAAACAGGATGGAATACCCGGTTGTGAAATAGTGGGAGATAAAAACGAACAAGACAACCGTTCACTCATTCATGTTACCTGAAAACTTATTTCTTCTCATCTTAAGCACTGCGTATTGCCCCACTCTCGCAGACGAGTGCTATTGGAATATTCCGTGTAGCCTTAGCACTAATGAGGTATAGTTCGTTGGACGAGAGGAAAAGAAAATACGGCGATTAGAAGAACCAGTGGAATGGAGTTGAAGTGAGAGTTATGAGCACTGTCTGCGTCATTGTCAAAGCTGAGGGTTGTGATCGAACAGACCGAAAGAAATCACTGCTGGCAAAAAAGGATACTGCTTCAAAACCTGCCACGTCGAAATCAGGTGATTATTGTGAAAACTGAAGTAGTAAAGCAGGTATCCTTCAGCTGTTGAATGCGAACGCAAAATAGTTTTGATTGGTCATAGAATTACGTCCAAGACCAACATAACTCTGAAACTTGAGGGAAGAGCAATGCTTCTTTATTGGCAAACGAAGAAACTTTAAGCACCTCGATCGACCATCAAGGGTACGAAGACTAAACGGCTTCAGTCTGTAAACAATTTATTTGAATTCTGGGAATGTGGATGTGGAAGACGGAGGTTTCGTAGGAATTAGCTGTCTGTCATGTGTCAGGAAGGAGACAAAGGAGACAATTTAAGCTGACGAAGCACATCATATCCGAGAGTTAGAGTGATCGTACCTCCCTGAAACAACTAGTATAGAAGGACTGAGTTGTCCTGTAGTGGATGCATTCATCTCGTGACTTAGGACTCAGATGTTACATTCCGACTACCGAGCCATTGGTGTCACAGTACTCAGCGCATTTTCCCATTTCCAACTTTTTATCGAGGAATCATTTGATATTTTCTCGCAAGCTACTTTCAGCTTGCAAAAGACTGCACAACATTCAGATCTACTTGATATGTCTTGGCTTGACTTGGTGCCCTACTTCCGTTCTACGAGTAAATTACCCCGCTACAGTTATCAATGGTTAAATTCATCCCATCGTTTGTGTTCTCATTCTAACGTGACGCGTCATTTTCTGCTTTCCTGTGTTGCGGAAATGCCCGCTGGAAGCATACTTCGAACCAGCCAGAAAATAAGTATTTTCTCAATTGACTGTGCAGATAGTTATTTATCAGGCGTGCACTGACATACCCTTGCGATCGCGACCGATAGGCTGTCAATTTGGGACGAACAACTTGCAGTTTCTTGCCGTACATCCACCAACTTGTGCACCATCTGGCTGTGCGAATGTATACTATCTTGGATGCAGCGGACAGACCACAGTTTTTGACGTATGCCTGGGGTCCAGGTGACAGCACGGTGCCAAGCCAGCTAACAACGTTGCCCTGGTGATGGTGACAAATGTACGCAAATTCTCTATCGAAGCTTAACTACTCATGAGTAGCACAAGTAACAAATGCAATCAAGTTAAATCGTTACGAAGTGCGTTCATTTAAACCAATTTTGCTTCAATGGGAAACTCAACTGAATCCCAGCTGAATCGCCCGTTTATGATATTCTTCAATGAACGCTCTGAACAAGATGTTTTTCCAAGAAACTATACTGTGATATCTCGGGTATCTTACCAACTGAAGCATGAGACAGCCTTTGTGGAGCATAATAAACGAGAGATTCAGTTGACATTCAATTGAAGGGCGAAACCGGTTGTGGGCTTTCGAAGAGTTTTCGGAAACTTTTTGTATGGTGTATCCTCAGCTTCCTCCGTTTTCTTCTTTAAAAACATTGCGTCGCAGTGATGTTATGCCATTCTGGAATCTCACTGAAATTTTTCTGAAATTATTTTTCTTGTTACATAAATCTGCTTGAAATTTGCCTGGTTCACTTGCGGATCGTTTTGCTTAGTCAGACTGTCTGTAAAATCTGGCAGTGCCTCAGAATAAAATCCAGCTTTATGGGCAGGTTGTTTATCGCTCAACGGTTCGATCAGGGCAGGTGGTTTGCTTCAGTAGCTGGGATAATCATGACATGAATCAAGTGACTTGACGTTACAAATGACACGATTGTCATACAATCACACTTCCAACCCGTTGTTTGATCGACTTAACAGAGCTAGGGATAACTGGCTGAGGGTTTCGCCATGGGACATCCAAGTTTGTTAGGATAGAGAAACTCCGATCAAGCAGCAGATAGGTGTTAGTCATCGTTCTGGTTAGCGCGACTGCCTTGTGTGGGCAATTTTTCTGAAGAACATCAAAAACGAGGGATTCAGCTGAAAAAAAAAAAACAAATTGGCAAGCAAATGAGAGTATTTGTCGAGTTTTCTGAACTTATTCTGGACTCGTCAGCCAATACTTTAAAATTGAAACTTTGGGTATCCTCAAGCCATATTCACAGCACAACAGGCTGTGGAGTGTCGAGAATCCTTTTTTACCCATGGGTCTATTCATGAAAACATTCAACCTTCCACTATTTAGCTTCAGCGTTCTAATAATGATTACACTGCAAGACCTTCAGTATTTTTAGAATGTGGCTGACAAGATAAAAAAATAAATGTTTACATGCCACAGTCTACTTTCCTGCTGTGTTGTGCATGTATGTATATATATGCATATACACAAATATAGATACCTTTGCGTCCTCTGAAGAACCTGATTCCGTGCGCATCATCTACCGTGTATATTGCAACCTTTACCGATCGACGGTTCATAGATGACACCGGTCTACCGTCCGTGTGGTGCTATCGTACAGAAGTATATACAACAAGACGGCAAGGTACATCGCGATTTTCATATTCATTCTCCGAGTGAAATTGCCACAAACGCTCTTCTGAAGTTTTCCAAGCTTAGTGCTAGCCACTGACATTCGCAAGTTCAATTCTCTGTCCATTAATTGGTCGGTTTTTAGAGCGCTGTCACGGATGCAAAAATCTGAGTAACACGCTAGGTCATTACTGTCCACCTCCATTTTCGGCCTGTTTTGATGCCTCCTCTCCAGGAACAGGTTGACAGAAACAAGCATTTTAGAAACATTACATATAAGTCAAGATGAGATGTAAGTGGTGCCGTGAAACGCTGTGATTCCGCTTTAGAATATGCCAATAGAGCACAATCGTCGGCAAAAAGGCAAGCTACGGGAACCTTTGAGTCAGGTAGCAGGTAGATTGGGGACCGTTTAGGCGATAGTTACTAGCTGCGCAATCTTCCTAGTTTCGGAAACCGTTCGCGCATAATGCATTCAGGTACAAGTTCAATAGCGTTAGTGCCATAACGCAGCCTCATTTCAATCCCATGTAAACGCGGAATTGTGAAAGAACGATTCCACTTTACCGAACTGTGACCTTGATCTGAGGTAGAAATGAATTGACGAGATCAGCCAGTTTTTTCCAAGTAGCCCATCTTGTGAAAAAGGACCCGTGATGCTTTCCTGCACACCCTATCAAAAGCTTTTGTGAAATCAGTGAATAAGACTTATAGCGGTTGGTTGGCTTTATGGTATTTTTCCTGCATTTGTCTGATTGAGAAGTTCACGTCAATGATGACCGACCCAATCCGGAATTTACAATGTTCCTCTAGAATTACTTCGCCCAAAATGCCCGCGTTTATTCTATTCGCTGGGATGTCAGTCAGTATACTGTCAGTACTACAATTCCACGGTAGTTGACTCTCTTCTGTCTGCTTCCTTTTCTTGTGAATAAGGACATATCGTGGCCCTATCGTAACCTCGCAGAACAGCTCTTCTTCAGCTTCCAGTACTGAACGGATCAAATGAAGGAATTTGTATCACGCTATATACACGTATATAATATATACGTGTATAGTGTATATAGTGTAAATGTAGTTCAGTCCGTCGTTTTCAGAGGCCTTCTAGTTTTGTATTTCCGAACTTGCTGCTTTTAGTTCTTCCAACCTTACTTAATCGTTTGTGTGGCTTTTGTCTGTAAGTTACGGTATTTGATCCAGTTAATCGTACTCAATTCAAGCAGTCTGGAGAAGCGACTGTTCCACACGACTAAGATATACTTTTGGACATTTGGCCGCCATAGACATTAGCTCGTGGGTCCGTAAACCTCCTTCAATGCTCCACACAGTTTCTCCTTGTGAAAACGGCGACCTTCCAGCTACCGAATTTCATCACCACATTTCATCCGCAGTATATTTTCCAGCCAGTATAAGTATTCCGTGGGACTGCTTTTTGCGTCTTCAGATTCTTCTTGAGCGTTTGAGTTTGACAAGTTCTGCAGTACTCTGCATTCTTCTGCCCACTACTAGGTAGGATCATAATGTCGTTGCGTCACACTACTCCTTTTGCGACGAGTTTTTCGTCAGGTGCTGCTTCGCAGATGCACGTTTTCAGTCCAGTCGATTGTTTGTCTAGTAACCCCCGCAGAGTTATTTGCTGCGTTCTCCTGAATAACACTCCCTAAAACGTCGTAACATCTGCCCAGTCTTGCAATTTTTACAAAATCCAGCTCCACAAAATGTTATTTTGTTCCACAACGGTGCAGTTTTCTTAAGGTCACGAGCACTTCAGCTCATGCCAAAGACTGGTCTATACTGAAGTCAGAACCGCACATCAATGTGGTAAGCGGAATATCCTAGGAGTCTCTTTACCGGACAGCGAAATAGACAATAAGATGTCCGTGTCCATTCCTTCAGAGTGTCCGCATAGCTACTGAGGATTTTCCGGTGTCGGACTCGTGTTAGCAATGGTCAACCCCAAAGCTGCACCCACAGAAAAAGACGTTGGTCGTTGTCGTTCATCGATCCAAATAAACAAGGACCTTCTTCAGGTTGGGAATCTGTGGGGTTGTAAGCGCCCTTTATCGCTACATGAATCTGAATTGCGGTCATTCCTGAATTGATGCAATTCAGCCCACAGAAGATGATGCTGCAAATCTAGAGCCTTGTTCCCGCCGACTGACTTTTTGAAACCTTCGTTCAGAAGAAGGTTTATCTGGCTCCACTTAGGAAAGTTTTTCCTGTCCTGTCAGCCTTGTCTCACTCAACGCCATAGTGTCAATAAGATCCTGTCTGAACAAGTTGGCAAAGAATGCTGTCCGCCGTTCAGGCCTATTAGTATTCTTCCTATCCAATAAGACGTCAATGTTCCAGGTTACAAGCTTTTGTTGTCGAATAGGGATTCTTCCTAAACGAGATGTCTTGGTGTTTGATCGAAAATATGAAGATAGTGTCGTTTCCGGATGTGGATCTGGAATGGTTCCTAGCAATCCACCTTATCCGGACGTCAATCAACATCTAATGAAGCACTATAAAACCCACTGCTAACACACCTCGGGGGCTGCTGATCGACGAAGAACTTCTGGTCATGGAGAAAGGAGTTAACCTCAACTTTCAGAAAAAGCCACTGAAACCTCAGGGTGTTACACCATTTTTACAACTGACTTACGGTTAACCAACTTTCAAGGTAGCAAACTAAGACCGTTTCACGGACAGTAACATTTTTCAGAGACAAAGATCGGTGGTTTCAGACCAGCGGTCTCGTAGAAAATCGAGCACTCACACACTTAAACACGGACATTTGTATCCGCATCTTCAATGTCACTGTGATTTCGTACAAGCGAGACTACAAGCACGTGGCAGTTAAACACCAGTACGTAATACTGGTGTATGGACATCAGTGAGGATGAGGATGATGAATACGTGACAAAAGAGCTAACTCTGGCCCTCAAGAAAGCAACAGTGCAAACCAGTTCACAGAAAAACTGTCAGCTCTGGCTAGTTTGCCGCTAAGCTGCAAAACGATCTGATCATCTGAGCATACCTCAAGCCGCGCAGCCTGAAGCATAACCATCCAACCAGATGCTGATTACATCGGCAGTCCATTTAATCATCATGAATTGTAGGTATGGATGGAACAAGCCTATGGTTGCTGTAATCGTATATGGCAGCTGAATAAAGTGTGCCTTGCCCTTGGCCCCAGAGCATCTTCTAATGCAGCAACAGTAAGTGCGTGGAAAAGGAAGGCTGAATCATCCAAGAAGAAAAGCTCCTAAGGTAAACATTTTCTAGAGAAGTATCGTACGCAAAAAATTTGTTACCACGAGCATATGTATCCCTGTTTGAACCCAATTTCGTGTCACTGTGCTGCATAACTCTTTGCACTTTATATCTCCAGACTTAAAAAACCACGTTCTCAAACGACCTGGGTTGCACGAACGTACCGGTATACACGACGGCCTCCAGTCAGACAAACTTCACGACGCTTCTCACGGCTAGGCGTTTATCTTTTACTAAGGTTGACAGAAATGGTCAATCTTGGTAAATCTTCAATAGATCTAGTCAACACTAGAAAAAGTATACACTCGAAAATGTCCCCACACGAGTCTTATAGTACTGTAGACTTTGACTCCGAATCGTTCTCGTTATATCGTCAAGTATGTTTTGCTTCGGAACCGTTTGAGCTCTAGGACCAACCATGATAAAGCTCGTCCTCACCGTTCAAACACAGTGTCATTCCGAAAGTTTGGGTAAAACAAACTTTTGGGACTATTGGTGTTGTGCCTTTTATGCAACTACAGTCTATGAAGATGGATGCAACACTATTGGAAGAAGTCTGTGTGCGGCGGCATGTGAGGATAAAATAAACACTCTAGTGGTGAAGTGTACACAGTTTTTTTTTGGATGACGGACATCCTCTGACTTGCGGAGAGAATCAGTTGTCTATGGAGGGATATCAGTGCAGTTTACGCCTGTGGAGTTGAATCAGGGGCCAAAAGCCGGAACAGTCGAAAAACAAATTTTGTGTTACTGTTTTTGGACGGGATCAGTTTCAGATATGCCCAGTTTGACGTCTCGTCAAACTAACAGAAAGCACCCACGTACAAGCAATTACACAGGTACATTGTAACCTGAGGTTTTGTGATGTTGGGTATGGAGGAACAACTCACTCTATGCAGCAATTAAACTAATGGGATGTGTAAAGCTGTGTAAAGCTGATAGCTAGTTGTTAAACTTTCATATTCAAGTAAGACGTTCCGGAGATAGATTGAAAAGCTCAAGTTTCTTCACTGTTTTTCTTCCACGACCTGGATATTACAGAACACCCCGTCAGTGACAGCACCCTCGAGTATTCATGTGTGTGCGCTCTCACGTTCTTTCCACCACATAAAGGGACGCGAGTTGTTTGGTAAGCCAAGACCAAAAGTTGTTCTAGATTGGGGTAGAGTGGGTAGGTGCGCCGATCCCCTAGTTTCACACGAGTCTGGTCGGTGCTAAATACATTCGTGATTTTTGGACAGAAACATTCGCAGGCCGGTGAATATGCTGTAGCGAGCTTTTTTGAGCAATAACTATGATGTCCCCACTTGTCCCTCTGGATTTTTTTCATTTAGGGCTGTCTTCCGAGGTGAATAAATGGTAAAAATGATAACTGATCAGTTTGAACACCTTGGTGAACAGGTGCAGCGCCACCTGAAGGAAGCTCCAAGGCTGGGATACTGCTAGATTACCCGAACCTAGACAGAAACAATCAAGATTATGGGGTTGAGCCACGGACCTTCCGGTCTGCAAGTTTGTGCCTTTAACCACTGAGCTACCTCAGGCTCAGTAGCACTAATAAATTACGTCTTGGTGCAGACGGAAGCTGTGATGGTCTCAGCCCAGTACTTTTGTTGCTTTATTTAGTTTCGGCCATGAAACTTGCAATCCCAAGAGTCGTGGCTGTTTTCGCTCATACAGGAGCAGAAGTGCTGTGCGACAAAACTGTCTGACTTGCCCACTGACACATTATTGCCGTCAGGGCTCATCAGGTAGGTGCAGTCCTCGTGGTTCCGTCAACCTTATGTTCTACATGAACTCAAATAGGAAGCAATTTGGTTTCAGTGGATCACTGAGAAACCTGCATAAGTTCATAACCGGTTTATCCATACCCTTCGGACTCATCATCAGCTTGGCTCAGTTTCCAAATTTTCTCATGTTCTACTTGAACCCAAATTGCAAGCTATTCACTAGTTACGCTCATTTGCGGGGCGAGATGGCCTAAATTTTTAGAGCGCGGACCGGAACGTCCGTGGTTCGAACCCGACCTCTGCCTCTCGACTTCCCCTGTCTAGGCTTGGGCAACCTGGCACTATCCCAGCCCTCGTACAACCTTTGGGTGGCATGGCAGTTAGGCTCCGAAAGGATCTTACATCCGAACGCTTTTTTGACGCTCATTTGCGAGCTAATTTGGTTCCAAGGAGAGAATTCACTGAATCCTAACTGAATCACTCCTTTATGATGTTCCTCAAATAACTTTGCCTCGTTTTTGCAGGTGGTACGACATTCGAGTATATTGTCCAGGCAGAAGAGTTTTTAGCAACCATATGAGCAGTGTGTTTCAGCTACTTCGCTTTCTCGAATACCGTGACGACTGAAATATGGGGCGGTCTTTGTGCATAAGATTCACTTAGGAAGTGTCCTGAACCGGAGATTCAGCTAGGATTTAAGTGACAGTTCATAGCTGACTATAGTTCGCGAATAGACGTTATAGTTTTGCTTAAATGCCATTGCATCAGGGAAACTGTGCTGGTGGCTGGATTGCAATCTGGGAAAATTCGTGCCAAGCTGGGAGAACATCACCTGTGACAGATCTGAGAATCCTCTCTAGAACGGTAGTTGTGCACATCCAGTGTAATATGCCGGTTTTTGATACACGTAATACATCAGTGTATTACGGAACAGTTCAGATATATATATTTCTGAACAAGTCGTGAGACCGCATTATGTTCACCTAATTTCGGACAAGATCATTCAGTGAAATTTCCATGACGTAAAAGATACCATCACAGGATCTCTGGCAGAACAATGCTTTGAGAGCGCTGGTGTATACTGAAAGGGTTTACACCCTATGGCGGGCGAGTTATACATTCAAAATACACGGATAATCAATCGTTTTTTCAGTGATTTGTGAGGCCTTCTGTATACTTTTAAAAGAGATGAATAAAACTCCGCCTGGTAGCTGTAGTTGTAAGCGAGTCTGGCCAGTTCTGGCCGGGGTTTCTGATAATTAATTACAACGATATCAAAAAACGTAAATATTGTGATGTCCTGCCTTGGCGAAACCAATGAGGGAATCCAGTCTGAATAAAGTCGAACAGGTTTACAGGACTTTTGACAGGAGAAAGTATTACATGTGGTTCCCTGGCGTCAGTCTGAATTGTAGGCGTTTACCACGAGTTCAAATATTGTCACATTGAAAGGACAGTCAGCAGTAGGCTGATAACTATCTCGACAAATGCACTCATTTGCATATCAAGTTGGTTTTGAAAGGGAACTCGCGTGGAAACCAGCTGAATCCCTCGTTTACGATTCCAGATGAGTCGCCCTCCTAACTAATGAGCTCCAAGAAGGGATAAACGGGTCGGGGGCTGTCGAATAGTTTCCAGCAACCTTATGAGTAATGTATTTCCCCTATGATGTTTATGCCAGATTCCGGTAGTCTGTGGGTCTTATGTGCGTTCCACCTTTTATTATTATATTACTTGGCATTAGGACGTCGACCTTATCGATGTGATTGTGGGTATTCGTTCTACTGAATAAAAATGGCCCTGAATATTGCTGGAAATCCACTGCTTTTCCTGGAGTACCTTTCCGAACTCTTGAAAATAAGGAATTCTAATCGATTTCACATACTATGATTCAGAGTTGGTCTGTTCACCAACTGAAGGCAAAGTCACCAACCAAGATGAGTCTGTATCTGCTGAACAAACAGAATACTGTTCCAGTTTTAGATTTGCAGCCATGAATAAAAACAGTGACGTTGAGTTTTTTCACCCCTGCTTTGTCAACATCGGAACCCACAGTTGTTTTTGAGGAAGAGACAGAATACAAGTATTTTTGAATGGCTCACCCCATCCTACTGTCAGTTCATGTCCCCAAGACCCATCAGCTTACAATTTATGTGATTATACTGCCCTTTTCCATATACATCTGTCAGTTTTCATCTTCTTAAGATAGCTGTCCAGCTAAACGTTTCTCCCTAAAAACACCAAGAAAAATGGGTGCTCGCCTGACGCTTCTGCGTGAGAGCCGATTTCCACAGAAGGCGCTGCAAACATGTAACTCGGGTGCGCCCACACGCCTGACATACCGTAACCTACGTGGCACGTTCAAATTACACGTAGCCTGTGGGTGCGTGGGCAGTTAAAGGGGGACAGCTGCCGAACGCATGACGGTTGAAATGACGGCCACCTGAAATTGGTTTGACCGTGCGATGAGCAAACACAACCAAGTTTAGGAAGGGCGAAAATTATGGAATTCATTAATAATGCGTGCATTGAGCTGACTGATACTGACGGAATCCAAATAGAAAAGATGACATCACAAAAACTTCAGGGTGCGCCCTGAACTGACGAAAACATACTTGGACAGTTTAAGCAGCGTTCCTTTATGTGGCAACCAGTTCAGTAACTTCTCAGGCCCGTGAAATAGGTAAACCACATGCATCAGTCTGTGGAAGAATTCCCCTATGATGTTTATGCCAGATTCCGGTAGTCTGTGGGTCTTATGTGCGTTCCACCTTTTATTATTATATTACTTGGCATTAGGACGTCGACCTTATCGATGTGATTGTGGGTATTCGTTCTACTGAATAAAAATGGCCCTGAATATTGCTGGAAATCCACTGCTTTTCCTGGAGTACCTTTCCGAACTCTTGAAAATAAGGAATTCTAATCGATTTCACATACTATGATTCAGAGTTGGTCTGTTCACCAACTGAAGGCAAAGTCACCAACCAAGATGAGTCTGTATCTGCTGAACAAACAGAATACTGTTCCAGTTTTAGATTTGCAGCCATGAATAAAAACAGTGACGTTGAGTTTTTTCACCCCTGCTTTGTCAACATCGGAACCCACAGTTGTTTTTGAGGAAGAGACAGAATACAAGTATTTTTGAATGGCTCACCCCATCCTACTGTCAGTTCATGTCCCCAAGACCCATCAGCTTACAATTTATGTGATTATACTGCCCTTTTCCATATACATCTGTCAGTTTTCATCTTCTTAAGATAGCTGTCCAGCTAAACGTTTCTCCCTAAAAACACCAAGAAAAATGGGTGCTCGCCTGACGCTTCTGCGTGAGAGCCGATTTCCACAGAAGGCGCTGCAAACATGTAACTCGGGTGCGCCCACACGCCTGACATACCGTAACCTACGTGGCACGTTCAAATTACACGTAGCCTGTGGGTGCGTGGGCAGTTAAAGGGGGACAGCTGCCGAACGCATGACGGTTGAAATGACGGCCACCTGAAATTGGTTTGACCGTGCGATGAGCAAACACAACCAAGTTTAGGAAGGGCGAAAATTATGGAATTCATTAATAATGCGTGCATTGAGCTGACTGATACTGACGGAATCCAAATAGAAAAGATGACATCACAAAAACTTCAGGGTGCGCCCTGAACTGACGAAAACATACTTGGACAGTTTAAGCAGCGTTCCTTTATGTGGCAACCAGTTCAGTAACTTCTCAGGCCCGTGAAATAGGTAAACCACATGCATCAGTCTGTGGAAGAAATTATTCCGTAGACTTTGAGCACAGCAGACTCTTTGGTGTTTAGCTTCACATAAGTATGCTAATCAGTAATAGATACAAACTGCTGGTGGTCTGATGATGAAATTCACTTGGTTGTTTGCCCATTTATGTATACGACAAATGGTTTCGGCGGAAGGTTAGTATAAGTTAAGTAAACTACGGAATGATGCATTGAAAATTCATGAGTCACAGATATGAGCTAGTCGGCAAGCTTCCGATGAAAGCATACTGAGTATTTGCATGAATTTCGCTCTCGATGCCGCAGATTGGTGCGAATAGTGAGAAATTCAAACACACTGGACCTCTCTAAAGATTGCCGAAAGTGACTTGAAAAGTCCAAATAACTGAGGGTTGGAGACCGAATGCTGAAATAAGTCGTTGTGCTGAGTTCTAAGCAACAATTAGTTCTGTGTTGATTTGAAATAACAGGATTCGAACCAGAAAAGTGACTCTGTTGTTCTCGATAAACTCTTCCCATGTCCCTTAACCAAGCGTCACATTTCATCAACTTTCTTGTGTTTATAAATCACCACTATAGCAAAAACTGTGTGCGGTATTCAGCTAAAATCATAATCAGCACTAATTTTTGGCAGCAAAATGTCAATTTAATTTTGCAGTTCCTCAGTTCGAACCTCTTATTTCTCAGTCGATCAATGAAACACATTCATCGTTTCTGGTTCACCTGACAGGCCTCGTTGTCTTCGTGACAACGCAGTCTGTTTCACATCAATAACAAGTGTATTTGCGAATACAATAATTCTCTTGTGAAGATGATCAAATATGTAGTTCAATTTATAGGGAGGGATTTCCTGGTTTCGAATAAGACTGTTTCAAATAAGTCTGTTCTGAAAAGTCATGAACAAACATAAAACTATTTTAGGTCCGTTGAGAATCATTACTGGTGAGCTGGTAGCAGGGTATTTTTCCACCTAGATTTTCCAGTGCCATGTTCTGGTGTTCTAGTCTGGTATTACTGCGATTTTAGTTTATTTCATCACCCGGCCACATGAAAAGAAATCTTACGACTGTCAACTGCGTGTGCAGCACGTGGAGCACTGTTGCTCAGCGAGCCAAACTCTTTAGACGAACCTTCTCATTGATAGCGTTCAACATGTCTTATAAGGTGCCGAACCTATCTCAGTTTGAGCATGAAGAGCATGAAAAATGGGGCTACTATAAACCAGCCGAGTTTGTGTGTATGGGATCCAGGTGAGCCTCTCGTAAAACCAAATTTGTTTCCAAATAAGTGTATTTACTGACTAGGTACACAATTTCAGTGTCTTAAAGTCGAGACCTGCATGCAGGGTTCCGTTGAATTTGGCGAATTTTTAAGCACGGCTACGGAGTTTTTAGAGAGGAAAATCCACAACACCTTCAGTGTACTCCATTCTTTGTAGATCGTGGATGTGGTAACTAAGCTCAGTTTCAGTTCCATTATTGGGAAATTTGCAGGCTCCGGAATATTTTCTGTCTAGTTCACACCGATAAGTAGGAAAATACCGAAATCTGTCGAAACGTAGTCTTGATTCGAAATTTATACTACCTTCATTTGTGTAGCTAAGAATGAGATCGGTCGCTTTATTCGATGAGAATGTCATGTCGCCTTGGAGAAAGCCAACTTTTTCGGAGGAATTTCGAGTTACCGATTGAGGCAGCACCCGAAAGCTGATTCAACAAAGTCACCGTCTAGTAAGGTCCATTTCAGATCATTCCACCAAGTCTACACGCGAATTTTTGACAATTCACTAAAAGACTACATTTATATACTTGTGTTGTCGTCGAGGCATCCTACAGTGCGTCATTCATGAATCCATCTCACGGTCTTTAAATGCCTTCATTAGTTCCACTTATTCTGACCTTTGATCTTCACTAGTTTTCGGAAAAATCACCGGCCTGCGAGAGGCAAGTACGTTTGCGCAGTTTTCGTCTGTCCGATAAGCTATGGTACGATACATACAGTTAAGACAACTTTCAACTTGGCTGTTTTTAACGCACCGCACCACATTGCTACATTTCGACTGATGTTGAAGTGAACTGCCCAGCTCCGCGAACAAACCAACGGTGACGACCGTCCACTTATTGGAGGAGCAGTCCCATGGAAGAAACTGATCTCTCTTGTATTGCAGGTAAGTTTGGGTGCGGGCCGTTTAACTATCTTGTTAGAAGGAGACGTCCTTCAAAGAGCCCGTTATTTTGGTGGCGGCTGGCATTCAATATACATTACGATTTGTAGGATATAAAACCACGCAGTTTCCACTTTCGCTCGCACCGTGGTGACGTTCCCATTGAGTGAGTCCACAAATTATCGTCCTTTGTATGTGTGAACCATTCCCATGTTCTCACAAGTTCGTAGCATTCCCATAATCCACAGACTGATGCTGTCCGCCCCATGCACCAAATCACATTGCTAGGGGCTGACGCGATCTCTGACCTCACAAAGTAACCTTGGTGGTTTGACGTTTCCCAGCGCTTCAGTTGGTCTTTGGGTGCCTGTACATTCCTCCCTTATCAATGTGCTCTTTCAAGCTTAAGCATCTTCAGCGTTGTACAGATAAAGGTGAACGATAGCTGGCACCAGCTAATCATATGACTGTGTCTGGGATGCATCTATTGAGTGGTTCGGTATGAGGTTCGACTGACCGCTTGTGCCCACTTGAATTGACAACTATAGGAGACGAGTTGGGAATGCTGATGGCTCTAGAAATACTCCCTCCTGTTCATTCTTGAGTCTAGTTTCCTCAGATTTACACCGAGTACAGGAAGTTAATGTGGATGCATATGCGACTCAGCGAATTGCTACTTGTGAATGAGTGTTTATCGGTTTCGTTCGGTGTGACAGGCCTATCCGATAACGGTTGTTGTCTTATTTTGCTCACACACTGCACACCTTGTGAACGCTTATCACCTTTGCTGCACAAGTAGATCCTGTCCAGGTCGGTCTTGCGTCTCTCTAACCCCCCTCCAGTGGCTGGGATGCTGGGCATTCAGTGGCCCACCAGTCAGACAGGCAGTCCGCACATTAGTATGTACAGCATTCCGCTAGCTAAATACCATGATCAACATCACATATCGTGAAAAGAACTGACCTCAGTTCGTTGAGACTCGTTCATACAATGGTCACCCAAATCTGCCTAATTCTGTGTTCAGAGTGAGGTGTCAATATACCCTGCAGTACAACCTCGAGATAAGTAAAGCTGAGGCGTCCACCATCCCAGTCATCGATAGCCAAGCTCAACCCCACTCACAACTGGTAATGAACGCGCAAACACATGGACTCACCCCTCCATGGTTGACCATTAGACTTATATCTTAGGTGCACAGAATAACATCCTGGGAGGTGTTATTGCAGGACAGTTCATTGATGGGTCCCGTAAAGACAATGCACGTAGTAATTTGCTATTGAAGTACGTTACCATGATCGAGTATTATTGATGTATAGACGTTCTTTGGCCCTGGATTCTATCCAGGCCCTCTGCCTGTTAAAAACAGCATATTTCTCACGAACAGAATCAAGATGAACCGTACCACACCTATAACACTGATATTTTGCATTAGTATTTGCAGCGATCGATTTTTTGCGTACGGTCCAACTCATTTACATAAAGAGGTGCTGCTAAGACAAGACAACGGTGCCACACCTACGTTTCACATTAGACGTAACTAATGATATGTAATCGCCTTGTTCCCAGTCTCAAGGGTAGGCAGCCACGATAAACGCGACTGATAAGTTGGTTTCGCAGTAATACTAATTAGAACTTAGCACCTCATGTTCTCCGAGATGTCTCTACTTGGGCAGATTATCGCTTTGCATATGGTCTGGAAACTTACCGTTGGGCAAATATACGAAGTTGTCTGAGTTTCGCGAATGGTTTGGTAACCACTACATCCTCTGGACCGAATGGTCCAGCATCGAAATATAAAGGCTAAAACTCCAGTTCAGTTGTTTGACACCGAGTTACAGGTACAGTGTTGCCTATCATCATCATTATTGTCAGCTGTAATAACCGCGTACTCGTCGTACTGTGGCTGTAGCTGCCGCAGTTTCGTTCACCGTTGGTTTGGGGGGGGGAGGAGGAGGTAGCTGCGCGTTGCAGGCGGGAGCTGATAAATTGGTGCATAAATCCAGCACTGTCAGTGGGCTGTCAAATGGTGAGGGATTTGGAAAGGAGCTATGCATTGAAAGCAATAGCTTGGATGCACGAGTGCCGTTGAGGGCGCGACTGGGCCATATCTGACAATGTCTCTAGCCATTGATGTGACCCGTCTCGGGGTCCCCATCCAGGAAGACGGCAATGACCAGCGCAGCTAAGTTTACTGGTAATGGCTTTCATACTTCGCTGCCAAGTCATTGGTTGACCGCCTCTGACTCTCTTCCA
>NW_008751754.1:612960-619913 GCF_000715545.1 Opisthorchis viverrini | reverse complement strand
CACGCGTACCACGATTACTCGTAGTACGGGGTCTCGCTCTGGCTGCTCCCCTTTGGCCTTCTTGGCATGGTTGCACCTTGTGGAACGAAGTTCCAGCCAGTGTAGCCCGCGGGATCATTGCAGCACTCAAGCCCGACCACCACGTCAAGGTGGCAGCTTTAGGTCGGGAGTGTTGCCTATAGGGAGCGGGATAAAAAAAGTTAAGGGCATCAAGGAGACAACACCAAATCTGTGGGTCCGAATTTTTCTGCGCACTCCGACACAGGTGGGAAACACCTGGTTGGTATAATACTACCCATAAAGACTGAAATATTACGCCAAAACAGTTAATGTAAGCAAACGTGCCTAGGCTGTGAAATTCGCTGAAGTAGCCTAAGGGGAGCTAAATTCCTGAACTCACCGAATGGTTGCGTACAATGAACAGGCTACACTGCTCTTCAGCTTCTATACTGCACCGTACTACTTAGAATGAAAACTGATTCATCTGACTCATGACCTTGTCTGGAAGCTGGAATGTTCATTGAAGGTGAAATAACTGTTAGGTTCAACGGTGATAAAGAGAAAAGTGTAAAACCTAATGATCTTACGGCCAAGACAAGCACCACGCGAATGAAATTAAGCACGTTAGTCATAGAGTGATTCTTAGGCGATCCAGGGTTCTGACGCCTGTGAATGCGCCCGTCAGTCGCACACATTACTTGGTAGGATCACTTCAATTTGTCATGACGATAGAAAACGCCAAGTACTCCAATTTGCAAACTAATTTGCTTCTGATGGACGACTCACCAGAATCCAGGTGAACCTCTCGTTTATGGTAGTCTCCATCAACTGTGAATGTACTGCACAAGACCCCCTCATGTTTCGCTTGGTACGACATTCGAGATGTTGCAATACACTTTCTGGAGGTCATATGCTACTCATAACTTTCCAGCAGCCTTATAAGTAGTGTTGCACGTCTAGACAGTAGGAAACCTTGGTGAATGGATTTTGTCTAAATGATCTGGATACAATCCACCAATGTCGTACCATCGTATGTGCTTATGTCGAACTGCTGCACGGCAGTAACTTGCGCCAAGTCAAATTTACTTGCTATTCACGGTCGTATTCAAACTGACGATACTAGACAAAGGGTGTTCCTCCATCCAAGGGTCGTGCGGCAGCAAATTGCTTCTAGCAGAGGGCTGTGTAGCACCCGCAGCCAGTAAGGTGCTCACGGCCCATCGACGGGCTTAGCAACAACTGAGACCACTAGTCCGTCAACCAGGATTCTAGGGTAGGTACGCTGTGAGATGCCGAGATATCCAGGTGCATATCGGAGCTTGAAAACCCATGTGCATTTTTTTCGAAAAAGCATAGCAACTCGGTTCGTCATGGCTGGAAAGCCCCGTCAGTAAAACGTTCTGGTAGGTCAGTCCGACAAACAAGTGACATGATTAAACGGTTGTTATGCCAACCAGTGTCCTGACGACGATGTGCTTAGGTGATTTTCAGTAGTCAGGTCAGTCCGTTTTGCGTAGCGTGTCCCCCACAAGCCCATCATCCATAAATTTTCTTTTCAATTGCTTGTTTATTTTTGACTTCCGCCCCACACTACACGAAGCTGAACAGTGGCTCCATGCTGATTTCACATTGAATGTTTTTCTCAACTAATGTGATTTCGTACATTGTAGGCTTCTGAAGTTCCTAAGGCTTATATAGAGAGTTTGGCTGAAGAATTTCCAGTTAGACATCTGACTGAGTGCAGTAGCATCCACCTGCGGTGACCATCCCGGCATAGTGACCACGTGCTTGTTGTCAAATCACGGCCCTCATTTCCAGGGGACGACTTCTCACCTTCCTGATAGTAAAACGTTGTCCCAGCTTGTCCTTCCCTGTGGCCGTCTCTTATCGAAAATTAGGAAGTGAATGCAGATGTTTTTGACAGCATGCATTTAGTTAACGAACTACATTGGCGCTTCGGTACGCCCCCTCAAAAAAGCACAAGCGGTAAAGAATGGTCCACCGAGTGAGATTAGTTTGACACAATTGTAGAAGACCGCACAAGCATTCATTGGTGATGAAACATTATCTATAAGATATACAGCTTCCATGAGACTTTCCGGGAAATAACTGCGAATGAACTAGGGGAACAGGTATTATGCCATCGCTCGAGATTTCCGGGGACCCAAGCGCTTAAATGTGCTTGTGCTGTGTGCTGGCGTTCTCTAGCGTAGGATGACTACAATCCAAATCACAGCTGAAAAACTCGCCCCACTGACGAGCTTTAACGATTGCGAAGCTCGAGATCAGAAAACGCCCTCTGGTAAGAACTCATCACGCCTATCATGGCCGTGACGTATTTTGGCAAGCTTCCGATCAGCAGGCAATGAGCGCTGTTTCATCATCCGTGCGATAACGGATATGATTTCTTTCAGCCTCAAATGATCATAGTAGTGTTTATCTTTCGAAAGCAACAAATTTGATTATGATTCACATCAAACAGGTTGATATGCCAAAGTAGCATCAATGGACCGAAAAAGATGAGGTGAATTTGTCAGTAGGTCAACCTGAACATGTTAAAATAGTTGCGCATAAAAGGTTAAGAAAAGAAACGCTGAAGCATATTATCCAGTGGCTAATCAATTGTCACCTTGTCAACAGGCTTTCCATCAGCTGACCAGGGCTTTCCGTGCCGGGTGCATTGAATTCCAGGAACAAAAGCCTGGTATTGTACCCATCCTGCTTGATCGATCAGTTCAGATGCCTTGATGTTTCAGTACATGTTACACTAGATAAGTGAGGGCAGCTAGAGACGCTAATCGATCAACAACGTTTGACAACGCACAACTCTGGTATGAGCACTTGTAGGGTAACAGTCACCCTTGTCAGTCAGGCTTTATTGCATATGAATGGTAGTTCTTGATTGTTGCTAACTAGGCAGACAGATTCTTCGTTGATTCAAGAAGCTGGTTTCTGCACATTTTTTCGCATGCTGTGTCTAACTTTCGACCAAATTCGGCTAGCGCTTATCCACTGAAGGCCGATTCAACTTGTTCTTCTTGTTGTAAGAGAACGACCCCTTAAACTCGCGTTAGTTCGTCCAAGAACTACAATGAATTTTCTGCTCTCACGAAGTACTTTCTTTCTTCCCATATCCCGAGATACGAAGCACTACGTGATTAGGCTATCTTCACTAAGTATTGGCAAGTTTGGAAATTCATTTCCACCCTGTTGATGACAAAAGTACATTCACCTCTCTTTAAAAACGCGCCAGAATCGTAATAAACTTTGATTTCGTATCATTCGAATGTCTGTATCGTGTGAAAAGCTGTAGCTTCGGACTTGTTCTGCTTTGATTAACTCCTTTCAACCACACAACCGTGTTGACCGAATGGTTGTTACACAGCAATAACCAACGGACAAAAGTCAAAATATTTAAGCAGGTATCCTTTTGGTGTCATGTGTGTAACGTAGTGATAACAACAGCCTGGAACACTCGAATTGTTCTTCAGGTTAGTTCGTATATTAGAAATGCGGTTCCGACGGAGTCTGTAGTAGCCAAAGAGTGAATCGAGCCGAGATGAAAATTTTCACTGCGACACCGCTCATCGTCACTCAGCAGTCACAAACGTTCACATCCATTTCGTTTCGATAACTCATTTCGATGTATAAAACTGGAACTGAAGCCTATAAGGTTCCAAAGCAGGTTCCCAAGGCCCAAGCAGAACATAAGGCTGACGGAAACTCGGACACCGTGCCTAGCTGATAAGCCCCAAAAAGGACGAAACCGATGGTTGGCCGCCGAAAAGTTTTCAGCAGACGTATGAGTAGTGTGTTTTGACTCGACAAAACTGATAAGTTCAGAAGCAACCCAAACTATATTACTGATCCAGGATTTTTGGGTTTTGCGGGATAGGTTTTGTTCATAGCCACATCACTCTCGTTTGAACGACCGTGTTCTTGTTCTTGGGTAATTATTCCGGTGAGTCCACACCAAAGGAAAGCACTGGACTCGAGTT
Source organism: Opisthorchis viverrini (assembly GCF_000715545.1). Lineage (NCBI taxonomy): Eukaryota > Metazoa > Platyhelminthes > Trematoda > Opisthorchiida > Opisthorchiidae > Opisthorchis > Opisthorchis viverrini. The sequence goes on along the minus strand of NW_008751754.1, from coordinate 615,915 downwards.
TTGTTCTTATTAGATCTCATCATCAGTGCATATCCAATGGCCGTGCAGGGATTTGAATCACGGACATCTGACATGTGAGGCGAGCGTGCAACCACTACTCCATCAACGCACGTTGGACGCATCCGAATTATCACGTCTGATCAGGCGAACGTGTTCACATGATTGATCGTTATTAATGGCCAATCAAACTGGGTCCCAACACAGCGCGCTACTCATAGTTTTGCTGAAAACTGTTTGATAGTCCAAGACCGTTCTCGCCCTTCTTGAGGATTGTCTCCGAGCTTCGGTCAACCTCATGTTATATTTGAGGTTCAAATTGTACGCAATCAGTCCCACCTATACCCGTTTACGACTTCATCCAACTAAATAGCTCATACGTATTGACTTTGATCATTTGAATATGACTCAGTGCGCAGCAAAGCAAAGGAAGCAAACTGACTGTAAAAAACACGTTGGAAATCAACCATCGATCTTTACTTGTAGGTTAAGTGGATGCTGGTGCAGTGATCTCGAAGCTCAATCTAGCAGGATACGTCACCGACCTACTTCACCCAAGTGTTGCTGTTCTGTTTTGACGAAATACCGATAAAATTACGCCTCGTCACAGCGCAACCATTCGCTCTGATAGGAAAAGTACCCGTAATCGAAGTTACTGGTATAACAATTTCAACCTATTAGCAAGTCCGTCTTGCGATTTATGGGAAACCTCAACTACACAAACCAAGTGATGCACATATCACAGTCAAGTACACAAAAAAGAAAATCGTTTCTCATAAACAAAGGTCATTTAATTTACCGAGTCATCTTCACAGGCTTCACAGACTTGACTTTGCTTAACTCGAAACTCCGAATTAACTCTTTCCAGTATCCTAGTAACGGGATTCGTATCTTCAATTTGCTATCATCGTAATATTCAATCAGCATGGCTGTTAATTTACTTGGTTTGCACTGAACTGTGCTCAGCGAAACCAACGATTGACCGCGTGATCCTTAAATGTCTGGAGACATCCACTTTCTTCAATGTAGGATGTTTTTCCTTCTCTTGCATTTTCCCGTCTAGTAAGGATTCACGCAGATGTTTCCGCTTTGAAGACGTGATAATAACACAAGAGCGGGCAATTTAAAAGAGTTTTGCTCAACTCCTTAGGCTGCTCGTCAAACGCACGCCCATGTCCATCCCCACTGCTGCTCTTCACTCTCTTCGGTAAGCCGATCTGCAGTGAGGTCGGTAGGTCTATTATTGCGCCGGTTATGCATGCTTAGTGGGTCAGAACAATGTCGATAGCGCAGCTTCGCTACCGAGACAACTTTCTCGAGCTATTGTTCCTCTTAATCACTTTGTGTACGTTTGTACGCTGCTACAATGATCACGTGTTTTCTTCTGTGACCGTTTTGAAATCACTACTTAGCTTAGATCGGCCACACGTGAACACTACAGCCTTAGAAAACCTCATGGTCCGCAGAACCACATATCTATGCATGACAGGGAGCTTCTAGCCTGACTGACAACTCTGAAAGTAATTGGAGGAGTGCACCTACAATAACAGCAAAAACAACAACAACTACGCGTAATTTCCGTAGCTGGTACTTGCTTTCCTAGCAGAACAGTACAGCTGATGCCTTTCATGCCAGACTAATCTTTGTACAACGATGCATTCAAGTGAAACATTGTGCTTCTTCACCTAATCCATACTGATCCCAAATGGAATAGAGTTTCTGTCAAGAGTGTGGGTACTCCACTCTGTGGGATGCTCCATACCCAAATTCAGTTTAGGAAAGCCAACGAAACAAGTAGAGTGGGTGGCTCGGGGCCAGCCAGAAGGCCGGTTGAATGACAGTTTGGACTGGGTGCGGACGAATAAAATTACAAGCCAATCGTGATTTCCTCCTCACGGAAAGATTGAGTGAACCTGAATTTTCTGTTTTTCAGTATGCTTCGTCGGTGTTGGGGAAGAGCATTGGCCATACGAGGGCGTGACCAGCCTGTACGTGCACGGAGTCCCTGTCTGAAAGTGGAAAAATTATGAACGTTTGAATTATTAGGAAGCTTAACGTCTGTCATGCACCACTCTGTGTATACTGTCAGAAACACGACAACGCTCAGACACAACAAGTCGGCCAGGTTGTGCAACTAGATACTGTCAGAAAACGACAACGCTCAGACACAACAAGTCGGCCAGGTTGTGCAACTAGATATGTGTTATTCTCGGCTCAATGAGAAAATCTACCGTAGACCGTTGAACAGATTGTGTTGCGTGCACATTTCTTCGCTCTTGTTATCACGACTGATTACAGTTGAGGCGTGTCCTAGCCTGAAAGTCCGATCCAACGTGACTCTTGTTTAGTTTATACGCCCGTCAATCTAAAGTTCGGTTAACCTTTCACGTTTGAGAACAAGCATAGTGACTGATTCAAGTCAAACCACCCTATCAATTAGTGTCAGCTGCTACCCCAAAGTCACGTGAAGTCGCGCTCGCCCAGCCAGTGGCCCCCAGTGACATGGCGAGTAATCACATGATATGGAATTGGATACAGGTTTAATGAGAAAACTCACCAAATGAAAAGTGTAATAAAATTTGACTGTGGTAGCTTATCTACATTGTAGGTGTTTTGTGACGATCAAGCTGAAGGATATGCTGTCTGAATTGATAAAAAAATTGGAATTGGAGGTTTAATGAGAAAACTCACCAAATGAAAAGTGTAATAAAATTTGACTGTGGTAGCTTATCTACATTGTAGGTGTTTTGTTTGTGTCAAGCTGAAGGATATGCTGTCTGAATTGATAAAAAAATTGTCAGTCGCTCAGTTGTAACACCCTTTCGGCGCTTAGCTGCCATGCCACGCGAAGGAGGCACGAGGGCTCGGATATTGTCAGGTTGCCCAAGCCTAGACAGGAGACTTCAAGAGGCAGAGGTCGGGTTCGAACCAAGGACCTCTCGGTCAGTAACTTCGCGT